>NW_023416401.1:87863291-88178291 GCF_014108235.1 Myotis myotis | reverse complement strand
CCGCCCTCCCTAACCTTGACCCCATCCCCTCAAGGGCAGGCTCTAAGGGAGGCCCTTGGGTGTTTCCTTTGATCACAGAAACCACGGAGCAAGCCCCACAGCTGGGACTGACTCATTCCCTCTCCCCTGTCCCGAAGCCTCTCTTGGCTCATGTTTGGCAAGCCTTGCTTTTTTATGAGGTCTGCAGCTGTCTCAACTCAAAAACTCCCCCAAACTCCACCCCAGGCTTGAGCTCGCACTGTGGGGGCTGGAGATGGGGTTCACTTCTAGCCAGTTATGCCCCGAGAGGAGATGGAAATCAACACCAATCGATAAATAATGTGGTTCGCCAGCCCTTCCTGACTTCCTGCTGGGAGTGGAGTCTGCCCTGGGAGAGTCCGTGGGAAATCCTGGGTCAAATGCTTAGTCAGCCACCACAAGCTGTATCTTGTGTCTGAGTTCCCAACAAACAAAGATGTCATTTTCTTTTCATGCTCTCCTGCCCTCTCCGGCCAGCACATCATTTCCAAATACAGGGGCCTCGAAAAACAATCCTGTGCAGAACTTGAAATTTAAATCCCATTTTCAAAACTTGTGCGGTCAAGACACAGGTCAGATGGCCCCAAGAGCTTACCAGCAACGGGGATCTGGCCTGCCCGCCCCTGCCCCAAGGCTCCACGCTCACAACTTCCAACCACGCAGGGGGAAGTGAGCCAGACCCAGACTGTCTGGTCCCGGAGCCATTAGGAACATGTGGTTATTGAGCACGTGGAATGTGCATAGTGCAGCTGGGGAACTGAATTTATTTTATTTAATTTTAAGACACTTTAACATTAGAACTGAATTGTAAAATATTTCTCAGTAAGACTTCATTGTTTGGTTGAACTACTGTGTTAGTTCCCTGTTGCTGCCATGATAAATTACCAGAAACCTTTCAGCTTCAGACAATCCAACCTTTTTATCTCAGAGCTCTGGAAGTCAGAAGTCTGACATGTCGCTGGGCGAACATCACGGTGTCGGCTGAGCTGGGGTCCTCCGCGAGTCCGGGGGAGAATCCCTTTCCCTGCCTTTTCCAGCTTCCAGAGGGGCCCCCATTCCTGGCTCCGTCTTCCCTGTCTTCCAAGGAGGTGATGTTGGATGCCTCCAGCTGTTCTTCCATTTTCATAGCTCCCTCTGACCACAGCCGGAAAGGATCCTCCCCTTTTATGGACGGTTATGACTTCACGGGGTCCACCCTAGAGTCATCTCATTTCAAGGTCAGCTGATTAGTAACCTTTATTGGATCTGCAACCTTAGTTCCCGTTTGCCATGCAAGGTGACATACTGATAGGGTCCAGGGATTCGAACGTGAACATATTGGGGGCACCATTATTCTGGCTGCCACGCCGCATCCTTCCCATCCCACCAGATATTATTGCTGTAAAGTTGTGCATGTGTTGGACAGGTGTATTCCTGCTACTATTACTCATAAACACATCACCCATCTCGTGGGTATCAATGGGTTGATCCAGTAAGGATGACTATACTTCTATGCACTAATGCAGTGGTCGGCAAACCGCGGCTCTCGAGCCACATGCGGCTCTTTGGTCCCTTGAGTGTGGCTCTTCCACAAAATACCACGTGCGGGCGCACACGTACAGTGCGATTGAAACTTCGTGGCCCATGCGCAGAAGTCGATTTTCGGCCTGGGCGAGTCTATTTTGAAGAAGTGGCGTTAGAAGAAGTGGGGGGTGTCGGGCGAAGGGAGATGCGGCACAGGAGGCTGCAGGATACGCAGTGCAGGGGAGGCACGCGCGATTCATGCACGAGTTGAGTGAGCCAGTCAGTCAGCAGTCTCAGGTGCAGTGGTTAGTGCTAGTCGCGTCCACAAATCGTGTGCGGGTGACAAAAGTACCTACTCGAAGCATAAAGTTACCTGTATGTTTCCAACCAGCTGCAAATCCTACAGGTATTTTTGTCATCAATTTAAGAATTGTAATTCTTTTGTGTTGGTGGCTTTATTATTATAAAATGAAACATTTTTTTAGGTGCCCTGTTTGACATGGCTACAAAGAAGAAGCAAAGAAAAACGGAAGACGAAAACTGTGAATTTAAAGTTGAATGGACCGAGACTTTCGCGTTTATTCAAAACTTAAATGGCCTTCCGACCTGTCTTATTTGTCAGGAAAAATTGGTGCATAACAAGAAATCAAATTTGGAGAGACACTTTACAACTAAACACATGTCATTTAGTACTAAATATCCTGTCGGTGATGCAAGGAAGAAAGCAGTTGAGGAACTTCAGAAGAGTCAAGAAAAATCAAGTTCTGTATTTAATTACTGAATGCAATCTTCCAACAATGTTAATATTGCAAGTTTTGTGGTTAGTCAAGAGATTGCTAAGAGAGGAAAACCATATACAGATTGCGAATACATAAAAAGTTGTTTTATAGCTGAAACCGGTTTGGCTCAGTGGATAGAGCGTCGGCCTGCGGACTGAAAGGTCCCAGGTTCGATTCCGGTCAAGGGCATGTACCTGGGTTGCAGGCATATCCCCAGTGGGAGATGTGCAGGAGGCAGCTGATCGATGTTTCTCTCTCATCGATGTTTCTAACTCTCTATCTCTCTCCCTTCCTCTCTGTAAAATATCAATAAAATATATTTTTTAAAAAAAGTTGTTTTATAAATGCATCTAAAGAGCTAATTCGGGATTTTAAGAACATAGCTGATATTCTTAAAAAAATTAGAAATTGTCTGCTAAAACAGTGAAAGATAGAACAGTCAAAATGTCTTCGAATATAACCAACCAACAAGTCGAAGATCTTAAATTGGTTTCATCTTTATCAATAGCAGTTGACGAGTCTTGTGACATAAATGACACAGCACAAGTTTCACTTTCTGTACAATTTATTTCATCTACAGGTCCTAAAGAAGAACTTTTAGGATTTTTGCCACTCAGAGGTCAAACACGTGGAGAGGATATAGCAAATGCTGTAATTGAGTGCATTGAGAAACATCATATTCCACTCGTTAAAATTGTCTCAATTTCAACAGACGGGTCGAAAAGTATGACGGGCGTAAGAAATGGGTTTGTTGCTATTTTGAAAGAAAAAATTAATCACGAGATACTTACCATTGCATCATTCATCAAGAAGCGCCTTTGTGCGCAGACATTTCCAGAAGAAATTTGTGAAGTTGTGGAATTGGTGATTAAGATTATCAACTCCATTATAGCTAAAGCTCTTAATCATCGCCAGTTTAAAGAATTTTTAGTTGAAATGGAGAGTGAGGACGCAGATCTGCTGCTGCATAACAAGGTACGCTGGTTTTCAAGAGGAAACGTTTTGAAACGTTTCGCTTCCTTATTAACAGAAATGAAAGCATTTCTCCCTGAGAAGGGTGTTCACTATCCAGAACTAACGAACGATCAGTGGATCCAAAAATTTTATTTCATGGTAGACGTTACGTCTCATCTAAATCAGCTAAATCATAAACTACAGGGGAAAGGAAACACACGTTTTTCGATGTTAGAAGAAGTTTTTCATTCGAAAACAAATTATCTCTTTTTGCTCAAGATTTTGAAAGAGAAACTTTGATTCACTTTCCAAGCCTGTTGAACATCGCCAAGAAAATAATTCTGATATTGACATTTGCTATTTCAAAACAACACTTTTAAATATGAGGGAAACTTTTTCAACAGGTTTCAGGAATTCAGAAACAGAAAAGTGACATTAGCCTTTGTTAAAAAACCTCTCAATGCTACTGTAACAGAATTAAATTTTTCTCCCTTTAATATTGACATTGGCAACTTTGAAATGCAATTGCTGGATTTAAAAAACAAAGAACTGTGGAGTTCGAAATTTGAAAGTCTTTGTGCTGATATAGAAATATTGGAGAAAAACAAATGTGAACTTAGTTCACAGCACAAGTGGTCTGCTTTGAAAGACCTGGAGAAGAAGATATGTTGATTTTTAACACCTGGAATAGTATTCCTGACTCATATAATCAACTGAAAAACTAGCATTTGCTGTTCTTTCCTTATTCGGGTCTACATATTTATGCGAACAATCATTTTCAAGCATGAACCTTATCAAGAGTAAATTGAGAAGTTGTCTTACTGATGAGAACCTGGAATCGTGCCTAAAATTAAAAACAACAGCATACAAACTGGACTTACCCAAACTTTCCAAGGAGATGCAAGGCCATTGTTCACATTAGTGTTTGTCAGTCATTATCATGATTTAATTTTATGGATATTATAAGGTAAATTGTAAGGAATTTAATTTTATCAATAAATAATAGCGTTTTTAAGTATGATATCAAGTTTTAGTCAATGTACCTATAGTTTAACTAAGACTTAAAACTTTAAGTAAAGTTTATTAAGTTAATTTTAGGGAACGTTGTGGAGTGAAAGAAGATGTAGTGTTGAGGATTGAGAAAGGTATGTTGAGATGGTTTGGACATATAGAGAGGATGAATGAAAGGAGATAGACGAAACAAGTATAGAAGACAAGTGTGGATGGGAGAGTTGGAAAGGGTCGACCTCAGCGAACGTACCTCAATCAGATTGAGGACGTTTTTAGCAAAGGCCAGCTTAGGAGTACCCTAATTAAGTTAATAACAATGTACCTACCTATATAGTTTAAGTTTAAAAAATTTGGCTCTCAAAAGAAATTTCAATCGTTGTACTGTTGATATTTGGCTCTGTTGACTAATGAGTTTGCCGACCACTGCACTAATGCAACACTATAATGTGCTTACTTGAATATTTTATACAGATGGTACATGTTACCAATTTAAATATTTATGTATTTAAACTGAAATCCTATTCTTTTAATATAATTAAATTATTTTTCTAGTTGAAAAAATAAATATAGACAAATTTAAAAATTTTAAATGGAGGAATTCTACTGTGCAAAATCAAGTAGATATGCAGAATCATAAAGAAAACCAACAACATCATCATTTTCAGGGTGAGTGGCAGTTACAATCAGCAGGAAAAGAACAAACAGTGTTTTTGTATGTTGGGTAAAAGATAATAAAATGAATAGTAACTGACACTTCTATCAAATACATAATGAATTTGATAAGAAATAGTCTCTCAATGGTTGAAAAAGCAAATAAGACAATTAGAATCAGAATTAAATGTCCAATAAAATCTTTAAAATGATTTTACTAGGATCTGCACTTGTAACTGTGACCAGCTATAAAAAGACTTGAATTATTGCACAGAAAAAGAATAGCATTTCTAGATTTTTAAAAATTATTATGTCAGTTACAGAACTTTTGTTAGAATGTGAGGAAAACACTAAAAAAAATTTTTCAAAAAGTATAAAATTTTCAATTAAACCAGCATAGAATTGGATGTAGAATTCAGAACCCCTTTTTTAAACATCAATGATTAGAAGTCCTAGCTAATGCAATAAGACAAGAAAATTAAATAAAAGGTATACAGATTGGAAAAGAAGAAAAACCCCATCTTTTTCACAAATGACATGATTGCCTATGTAGAAAATCTGAAAGAATTGATTAAAAACTCTTGGAATTAATAGTGATTATAGCAAGATTGCTGGACACAAGATCAATACACAAAAGTTGATCCTTTCCCATCTACCAGCAATAAACAAGTGGAATTTAACATTAAAACACAATACAATTTATATTTGGACCCTCAAAGGGAAATACTTAGGTATAAATTTAACAAAATAGGTACAAGATCTATACGAAGAAAACTACAAAACTCTGATAAAAAATTAAATGGGAGATATTGCATGTTGATGGTTAGGAAAACTCAGTATCAGTTCTTGCCAACCTGATCCATAGATTCAACGCAATCCAAATCAAGATACCAGCAAGTTATTTTATGGATATTGAAAAATTGGTTCTAAAGTTTATATGGAGAGGCAAAAGACCCAGAGTAGCCAACACAATAATGAAGGAGAAGAACAAAGTTGAAGGACTGACACTACCTGACTTTAAGACCCACTATAAAGTTACAGTAATTAAGGCAGTGTGGTATTGGTGAAAGAACAGACAAATGGATCAGAATAGAGAGCCCAGGAATAGACTTTCCATAAATATAGTCAGCTGATCTTTGACAAAACAGCTAAAGCAATACTACAGAGCAAAAATAAGCTCTTCTACAAATGGCACTGGAACAACTAGACATCCACATGCAAAAAAAAAAAAAAAAAAAATCTACACACAGACCATATACCTGTTACAAAACTTAACTCAAATTGGGTCATAGACCTAAACATAAATGAAAAACTATAGATCTCTTAGAACATAACATTGGAGAAAACCGAAGTGGCCTTGAGTGAGGCGATGACTTTTTAGAGACAACACCAAAGGCACAATCCATAAAAGGAAAAATCAATCGGCTGGACAGCATTACAATAAAAAACTTCTGCTCTGCAGAAGACGAACTGCACTGTGCACTGACGAACCTGGGCTTCTTGTTCAAGAGGAAGTCTGACCAGCAGGTCTGAGCACCACGCTGATAGCTGCAAAGATGTAGAAGTATCACCATCATCATCATCATCATCATTATTACTTTGGTTGTTATTTTTTGCTTGTTTCACCTTAAAAAAAAACCTGTTTTTCAAAAAATGAGTGAATGCTGAGTCACAAGTGCAGAACATGCATGGAGATGGGTGCATGTCTGTCAGGATTAAGCCAGGGCACCTCTGGGAGAAGGCCGACCTTCACCTTGGTGTTGAAATCCAATCCTAGAGTCACTAGGCTGGCCCGCCGACTGGGGTCCCTGTGAGGAAGCCAAGAAGACAGCTTTGCCAACAGTTGGTGCTGGGTTCGAGTGTGATTCTGCCACCTACCTGAGCGGCCTTAAGCAAGTCTTTTAAGCTCTCCGAACCTCAGTTTCCTCCTCTGAAACACGGGATAATAACAGTACTTTCCTCCTCGGGTTCTTTGAGGACTGACGCATACAAAACACATTATGACATTATTATTTCTATTGTTATTCTAACTTCGAGACCAACCTGACTACTTAAAGCATATTTTCAGCAGGAAACTCAGTTTAATCATATTCTTTGTACTAACGGCCTGGCTATAAACCAACTGCTCTTTTCAATGTCCTTGGCCTGGGCAGAGTTTCCTCTGAGTCAGTCTGTAAACCAACTGCATCCTAATTAATTCTCGTTATCCAGTCACTCAGAGCAGGTTGGGTCAGGGACAGCCACTTGCCCTACCACCAACCCCCTACCACCACCGCATCCCCACACATGTCTGGTCCTTCTGTCATTGCCAGAATGCTAGCTGGTTACGTGGTCACCCAGAATGGGACTACATTTCCCAGAAGACTTTGCAGCCGGGAGTGGGCATGTGACCATGTGTTAGCCAATGGGCATGAGAAGAATATGGACAAGTTCCTGGTTATGTCCTGGGAGGTGGACCAAATCAAGTCTTCTGGTTGAGGAAGCCAGTGTGAAAAGGCTACACACTGTATGATTCTAACTATAAAACATTCAGGAAAAGGCAAAACTATAGAGATAGCAAAAAGATCAGTGGTTGCCAGAGGTTCTTAGGGAGGGGATAGGGATTAATAGATGGAGTACAGAGACTTTTTTTTTAGGGTGGTGAAACTATTCTGTATGATACTGTCAAAGAGGATACATGTCATACATTTGTCAAAACCCAGATTTGTTGTATAGAACTATACAACATAACAGTAGACCCTAAACGATGAGCTTTAGTTAATAATATACCGATTGTGGCTCATCAGTTGTAACAAATGCGTCACACTAATCAGATAATCATAGGGAGGATGTGTGCAGGGAGGTGAGGGAAAGCACTCACTGTACTTTCTGTTCATTTTCCTGTTCAGTTTCTGTAAATCTAAAACTGCTCTAAAAACATAAGGTCTACTAACATTTTCAAAAAGTGAGTTGACTTATGTGAGGGGAAATAAATCCAGCATGGAATAGGAGGTGGTATAAGAGCACGGAAAACAGCACTGGGAGGCATGTTTGGGAAACATGATGTAAGAGGTATGCATTACAACTGGGGTCTCTGTTAATGTAGGACAATGGAGAAAAGCACTAAACACATTGAAAAAAACCAAAATATTTTATTAATAACTTGAGATCTATTGAAGCTGCATAGGCTACACCAGGTACAGCTGGTTATGAGGTTAAAAATAACTTGGGATGAAATAAGAGACAAAAAACATACTAAGACATCTCACGCATGGCCTCCACTGGCCGATGGAAAAGCTCAAGGGAGAGGAAGAAGGAAACAGAAATGTTACAAAGCCCCAGTCGCCTTAGGGGCTGTCAAAAGCATGAATTGGGTGATCAAAGTCTTTCAGCTTCTCGAGAATGGCTATAGCCACTGACCATGAGCTGGCTCCATGCTTCTGCTGGTAACGTGGACAGCAGCCTGGCCCAGGGGCGCCCATGACCCAGAAGGCCAAAGATTCCGTGCCTTCATTCAGTGGTGTCCGGATTGTGCTAGGTTATGAGTGAGACACAGCGATGAGCCAGGAGTTCATCTCCTACTAGGAGACCTAACCCGTTCACAGGGAGCTGCACAGAGGGCCAGGAGGCCTGCGGGCGAGCACTGGACACGGTAGAACAAAGCGGTCCAGGCTCTGGCGACAGAGCGCTGCTACGCTTAGAGTCTCCCTTTTCTCTTCTGCCAAATGGGCTTGATCTGCAACCAACCCCGTGAGGGGCACAGAGCAGGTGCTGGTCAGACGTACAGCGAGAGGGATTGGGGAGCCCTTCTCTTGGGTGTGGGGCAGCGGCACAGTGGCCTTGTTTAGAGCTGTGTCCTGCTTCCCAGCCCGTCGCCTGCCATCAAATCGGTACTTAGCAAACATTCGAGGAAGTTAGAAAGGAGAGAGGATGGAGGCCTCCTGCTTTCCGCTTGCAGCACCGGCCTGGCCCCCCGGAGCCTGTGCCTCTCTTACAGGGTGCAATGCCCAGGAGGCAGCCTTGTCTTCACCTTTGACTTATCCACGATGGAGCTGAAGAGGAGTGGTGGGGGCCCACCCCCGGGCGGGGGCCCCTTAGGAGGCCTGAGTCTTACCCCCGTCACTCAGCCTGGGATCTGCCTTGAAGGCTCAGGGACTTTCCTCCCACTTTGTTTCCAGTTGCAGACACCTGGCGGGGCGAGTCCCTGGGGAGTCTGGTCTGTGGGAGGCCAGCTCTCCAGGCTTTGCTCCCCTCCCTGACAGACCCTGATGCATTATTCAGGCCGGGTACCAATCGATGCCAGACGCCCATCCATCCTCCGCTGGTCCCCTGCCTGGGCCTCTGCCGTTTCGGAAGCAAGTGCTAAAATCTGGAGCGAGATCGTCTGCCTTTGTCTCGTCAAAGCATAAATACCTGGCACCGGTCACCGGGAGACGCCGCACCACTTGGCTGATTCTGTTATTTCCATTGTTCCTGTTGGCTGTAGTCACTCCCTCCACCTCAGATGGGAGGAAGGAACCGGGTGAGGATGTCTGCCCCTGGGACCGCTGTCCCGCCCGCCTGCGCCGGGGGAGGCTGACTGTGGGGCCATGTCAGCAGGCCCTCTTGAGCTCTGGCCTTCTCTCGGGCTTGGCGTTGGTCTGGCACTGTGTGCAGGCCTCGTTGGACTCAGCAGAGGGAACAGGAGAGTATGTCTGTGCACATCATCATTTAAAATCTCTGCCCCCCTTCCTGAGGGGGCGAGGACGCAGGCACTTCGGATGTGGGGCTGCTCCGTGCACATGGTGACTTCTTACCAACAGCAATGTGGGCCCCATGCCCACACCCAGTTACTGCCTGGAGTTCGCCTGGCTCCCGCACACGGCCTGCCCAGCTCTGCCCAGGCCCCTCAGGGCCGGCAAGTGCTTCGGGGGCAGCCGTGGTGCCCAGATGTGGGTGAAACACGGGCTGTGAGGCCAAGTACGGCTGTCCTTTCCCTCCTGTTACTGGGCAGCCTAACTGTCCATTCGATTGATCGTGTGGACTGGTTGGCCGGCAAGAGGGGCCAGCGTAAGTCACCTCTTGTTTCCATGTGTAACTTGGCCAACATTCCCCACAGTTTACAGCGCTGTTGTCACCTTCCCGTCAGCGATGCTTGTCCTTTTTCCAGGTGGAACAAAGTCCACTCTGTCCCTCCGGCTTAGAGCCAGTGACTCCTGCAGGCTGCTCCCCGCCCCCTGCCCTGCTTCACTGCTATCTCCCCCCGCAGCCCCCAGCCCTCCGGGAAGTCCCGTGGACCTGGGAAAGTAGATGACACCATGGCTTGGACCCTGAACTCCCAAACTCCAGCTCGGAGTCCTCTGGGCAGGCGGCCTCCCAGGCAGGAGCTCAGTGCTGAGCTGACCCGTGAGGCCTGGGGGCTGACACCCACTCTCCCTCGGTGGGTGGGGCACAGAACGGGCGGCCACGTCAGCCAGAGGCCACCACCAACAGCCGAGTGACGCCGGCAGCCCTCTGCACCCCGCCCTCCGCCGCACACTGCCCCACGCTGCTCCCCACAGGAAGGACTGTGGTTCCTTGTTGCCCAAACACTCCAGACCCCTCCCAGCCTCGAGTGGCCTTCCACCTCCCAGCAGCTGAGCGACCTTTACAAGGCAAATCTGATCAGATCAGCCCAGGTGTAAACACATCAGTCTTAGGGTAAAGACCAAACTCCTACTTCTGGCCACCACGCCCTGTGTGGTCCAGTCCTGCTGAATTTTGTTCCCCCATCTTCTCTCTGAGCCTGCCCCCCAGGGCCTGTGCCGGCCTCCCTGCTCTTGACAGCCCCCCAGCTCATCAGATTTCATCCCCACCAAGGCCCCTTCCAGACCTGCTCCCCAGACCTGCTCCCCCTCATGCTCCCCTGGGCTGGGGCAGCTCCCTGTAGTCAGAGATTCCAGCCTCCATTTTTAATGTATGTCCTCGATTCCTTTGTCAACATGTGTCTCCCCAACTGGACTGACGACAGGGCCCATCCTGCAACGCCAGGTCCTGCCAATTCACTACTTTATTTTGTAAAATTCTTTATTGTTGAAAGTTTTACATATGTCTCCTTTTGCCCCCCTTGACCTCTCCCCGCCTGCTCCTGCCCCCAGCACATGCTCCCACCCCCCTACTGTCTGTGTCCATTGGTCATGCTCATATGCAGCGTACAAGTCCTTTGGTTGATCTCTCCCCCTTACCCCCACCCTCCCCTGCCCTCCCTCTGAGGTTTGACAGTCTGTTTGATGCTTCTATGTCTCTGGATCTATTTTTGTTCATCAGTTTATGTTGTTCATTATATTCCACAAATGAGTGAGATCATGTGATATTTATCTTTCTCTGACTGGCTTATTTCACTTAGCATAATGCTCTCCAGGTTCATCCATGCTGTTGTGAATGGTAAGAGTTCCTTCTTTTTCACAGCAGCACAGTATTCCATTGTGTAGATCAAGCACGCCAAACTCAAAGGCTAACACAGCCAAATAAACAAGGTTTAAGTGTATGTGGACACAAAAAAACAAAAGCTTCAATTTTCATAGAAATGTAGGTTTATTTTGATAGAGACATGTTGAATACAAAGGGCTGAAATAAATGAGTAATCGTTAACATAAAATAATAGAACATTTTAATAAAAATTAATATTTTTTCTTGAACATTAACTTACCAGACACTGAATAACTGCACAAATTAATAAGGGTCACGCAAGTAAATCTATTTTTCTTGTTCTCCAAAAGTGAAATATTTCCTGTTGTGCACACCAAACAAGTCAGTGCAAGACTAATGCCGTGGCCATTGGCTGCTAAAATATTCGCTGCTGGTATTAGTGGAGAGAAATGGTGCGCCTGTGCGTAAGGCGAGTAAGGGAGATGAATGCAACACGATTATAGTCATCAGTCATTAGTGAATGTTGTAGTTTTTTATTAATAATTATGTATAACAGGATATTGTAAAAAATAAATTATGAAATTTTTATTAAAACATTTCTTACATACCGTTATATTGGCTGGGCTGCAAAAATATTTGTTGCAGGCTCCGCAGGCCATGAGTTTGACATGCTTGGTGTAGATATACCACAGTTTTTTAAGCCACTCATCTGCTGATGGGCACTTAGGCTGTTTTCAAATCTTAGCTATTGTAAATGGTGCTGCTATGAACATAGGGGTACATACATTCTTTCTGATTGGTGTTTCTGATTTCTTGGGATATAGTCCTAGAAGTGGGATCACTGGGTCAAATGGCAGATCCATTTTTAATATATTTTTTTAATTAAATCTTTATTGTTCAGATTATTACATTTGTTCCTCTTTTTTTTCCCCCCATAACTCCCCTCCTCCCAGTTCCCGCCCCACCCTCCGCCCTCACTCCCCACCCACTGTCCTCATCCATAGGTGCACAATATTTGTCCAGTCTCTTCCCACATCTCCCACACCCCTTTCCCCCCCAAGAATAGTCAGTCCATTCCCTTTCTATGTCCCTGATTCTATTATGATCACCAGGTTATTTATTCACTTGATTCTTAGATTCACTTGTTGATAGATGCATGTTTGTTGTTCATAATTTGTATCTTTACCTTTTTCTTCTTCTTCCTCTTCTTAAAGGATACCTTTCAGCATTTCATATAATCCTGGTTTGGTGGTGATGAACTCCTTTAGCTTTTCCTTATCTGTGAAGCTCTTTATCTGACCTTCAGTTCTGAATGATAGCTTTGCTGGATAAAGTAATCTTGGTTGTAGGTTCTTGGTATTCATCACTTTGAATATTTCTTGCCATTCCCTTCTGGCCTGCAAAGTTTCTGTTGAGAAATCAGCTGACAGTCGTATGGGTATTCCCTTGTAGGTAACTGAGTTTCTTTCTCTTGCTGCTTTTAAGATTCTCTCTTTATCTTTTGCTCTTGGCATTTTAATTATGATGTGTCTTGGTGTGGTCCTCTTTGGGTTCCTTTTGTTTGGGGTTCTCTGTGCTTCCTGGACCTGTAAGTCTATTTCTTTCACCAGGTGGGGGAAGTTTTCTGTCATTATTTCTTCAAATAGGTTTTCAATATCTTGCTCTCTCTCATCTTCTGGCACCCCCATAATTCGGATGTTGGTACCCTTGAAGCTGTCCCAAAGGCTCCTTACACTATCTTCGTATTTTTGGATTCTTTTTTCATTTTGCTTTTCTGGTTGGGTGTTTTTTGCTTCTTCGCATTTCAAATCTTTGCCTTGATCCTTGCGCTCCTCTGGTCTGCTGTTGGGAGTCTGTATAGTATTCGTTATTTCAGTACGTGTATGCTTAATTTCTAGTTGGTTCTTTATCATAACATCGAGGGTCTCATTAGATTTCTTGAGGATCTCACTACATTTATCGGCGGCTTCTAGACAGTTCTTAAGAGACCTTAAAAGTGTGGTTCTGAACTCAATATCCTCCATTGACAGTTTTGTCCTGTTTCATTGTCTCCGCATTTTTTATGCTTTCTTGGTGCACCCTCTAGTGGTCCTTGTGCGCAGTCTTGTTGTAGTTAAGCCTTGATTGTTGTCGGCAGTACCGGGGGTAATTTGACCTCCAGGCTAACTGGCTATGAGAGTCCACTGTGTCTGCAGTGGGAGAGCTTCTGTGCTGGATCTCTAGGGCGGTGCTAATCTAGTGTTTGCCTGAGGCTATTCGGCAAATGGCTCTGTGCAGGGCTTGGGCGGGGCGGGTCCCCGGGGATCTACAGGGCGGGCCGGAGTGAGCAGTTATGGCTGCTCTCAGTTCCGTCCCTAGGGGCTCTGCCTCACAGAGTCCCAGCAACCGCTGCAAACCTCGGAGAGAAAACTGCCTTCGAGTTCCGACGGAAGCCAGACAGTCCCGCTTCTCCTGTTTGAGTCTGGGTCCCTAGAGACTCGCCCGGATCTGGAGCTCAGAGGCTGAAACTCCCTCCCGATTGAAAACAACAACCGCGCCCTCCGCCGCCAGCCCGCTCAGCATGCACTCCGCACCTTAGTATTTCACTTCAGCACTGCGCCTCCTCTGAGTCTGGGTATGATATTCTCTTTCCTCCTAGTTGTAGAATTTCCACTCAGCCAGCCTTCCTGTGGTTCTGGATGATGTCCGTTCGGTCTTTTAGTTGTTTTTTGAAGTGGTTGTTTGAGGCAGCAATCTCCAGCTTTAACCTATGCCGCCATCTTGGTTTCTCCTCTACATTATTATTCTTAACCCATTCCCAGCAGCAGTGCACGAGGGTTCCTTTTTCTCCCCATCCTCCCCAGCACTTGTCGTTTGTTGAATGGTTTCCAATTAAGTACTTTAAAAGCTTAAAGGAATCCCACATCTGCATCGGTAATGCCACCTCGTTGAGACCTCTCCTTGTCACAGATGTTGGGAACGGACACCACAGCCACCATCACGATGACCACTGTCTATTGAGCACTTACTGTGATGCTCCTCACACGGATGCTGACATGGGATTTGGGGTCTGACATGTTTATTCGGGATCGACACTGGTCAGAGGAAGTCAGAGGTGGGGGACGCAGGGCTGGGCAGAGGGAGGAGTCCACACGGGCAATTGGTGCTCAGCGCAGCTGGCAGCGTTCCAGCAGGTGTGCTCGGCACAACGTCCCGCCTTGAGCCCGAGTAGCCTGTGCCTGAGGCCAGCTGCCTGGGAAAGGTGTGACCTCATGAAGGATGGTCCCATGGCGGGGCAGTCCTTCCTTGGAAGGGGACAGGGCACCTCTCCCTGCACACCAGGGGGCTTCTCTCTGCCTCCAACGGGCTGAGCAGAGGTTGAGAGTCCAGCCCGGGCACCCCTATTTCAGCTGAAGGCTGTGGGGCAGCCTCCTTCCGAGGGACTGTGTTTTCAGCTTCGCACAAGGCACCATATGCCCCCGCAGCTGCCTGGACAGCCCGGCGGAGAACTGAGCAAACCCTTCCAACCTGTCCTGATCCCCAAACACATGAGGCTGCCCTGGCCCAAAGAGTGGAACCAAGCGGTTTTGTGTCTTTAATTAGGGGCACCCCCACTTTTGTTTTCAAATCCATCAGCTGCTATACTCAGCCCCAACTCTACCTGGACAACAGGGCTGGCCCCCCTCACTTCCTCTCCCCCAGCAGCAGCCAGGGAGGAGCAGAGCAGAGCAGAGACGCCCAGACTTGGCTTTCATGTTATCTCTTCATTTTCCATTTGCATCACAAACGTCTCAGGACTTTTTTGCTTCCCAGGAGATTTCTGTGAGTAATATTGTCTTGGCCAGCCCGGCAGGGAGAGAGCGATTTTCCTAAGCCCAGACCCAAGTACATCTATGCATACTTCTCCCTCGTCCCCTTAAGCCCCCGACTAGAGATTTAAATGTGATACATGTCAACTTCATGTCTAGTTGCAAAGTGACTTTCATTCCAGACATGTTCCATAACACTTCACACCATCAAATAATAACATTTACAAAATTGCACAGTGGGGAAATTAAGAAGCCCTGGATCAAATTAGAAGTCATAGCATGAGCAGAGGATGGGTTGTAAAAACTACCAGGTTGAAAACTAATAATTGGGTGAGTTGCAAATTAGCTAGAAATAAATTTATCTTGCTAGCTAATTTCAAAATGTTTTCAATAGCCAATTAACTACTTTAAAAGCTTGAAGGATCCCACATCTGCTTCAGTAATGCCACCTCGTTAAGACCTCTCAACGTCCACAGATGTTGGGGGTGGACATCACATCAGCCACCATCACGATGACTGCTGTTTACTGAGCACTTACTATGCACCAAGCTCCTCACGTGTGCTCCATCCCTCAGACAACCCTATGGGATGTGGAGTGATGTTTGACTTCCGTTTCACAGACAAGGTCTCTGAGGCAGAGAGGTGCCACTTGCCCAAGGTCAGCACAGTTCAGGTCCACGGTCCACCCTCTGCTCACGATTTAATGCTTGCTTGAGCCCAGAAGAATCTGGAGTCCCAGTTCTGGTGGCCCGCCCTGGCTTGACATTGGTTCTGGACCCATAGGGGTTATGGACCAGAAGAGACCTGATGTGTTGTGGGTATGAGGACCTTGGTGGGTATGCGTTGCATTGTGGGTATGCGTTGTGGATTCAGGTTCAAGTTCTGCTATTTGCATGTGTGTGGTCCAGGGCCAGGAACGGGTCCCTTTCTGAGCCTCAGTTTCTCAACCTGGAATACAGAGCTGTTTTCACCTTCTGGGTTGTTAGTTATCCATGGGAAGGCTGCTGACACCGGCCTTTTTATTTTTACGGCTCTTCACATGTTGCTGAGTGCTTTTGAGTTCAGGGAATGACAGCTAGAGACGGACTAGAGCCGAAGCTCCAACACCCTCAACAGTGGTTTTCACAGAGGCTGCACCGACCGCTCGCGTTAATTAGGGAGATTGGGGGGCTTCTAAAGCACACAGGTTCCAGGGCCCACCCAGGCCTCCTGAATCCCAGCACTGGGGGAGGACCCAGCAGTCTGCACCCTCAGAGGGTCCCAGGCTGGTGACTCTTGTGCCCTCAGAGTCCGTGGGTTAACATGAGCGCTGTGGTCCCAATACTTGTGTCCCCCAAATTCACATGTTGAACTTCTCCCCCAGAGCACGGGGAGCTGCTGGAGGACACGGAGCTCGCAGGGCACCCTCAGGCCTGGGTTAGGGTTGGGCCGGAAGAAGCCTGAGGGGCAGGGCTCAGGAGCTGCACGAGTGTGGAAATGCTGCTCGGTCGCCCCGAAATGCTGTGGCTCTGACCTCGATTCCAGGCAGGCCCACGGGCAGCACCGCCCTTTGTGCAGGGCCCCGGGGAGGACTGAGTGACCGTGTGTGCCAGCCTGGCACGCGGCCACGTCCTCAATGGCAGCTGTTATCCTGTGACTGCTCTTGACCCGTCCCGGGCTTGGCATCTGGGTGACCTCCTCTATGCCCCCATTAGGGCCTCAGAGGCTGGCAACGCCCTGCCCACACCAGCAGCAGGACCTGCCAGCGGTTTTCCTGCCCAACCAGGGCTCCTGAATGCCAGGGCTCGGCGTTGGGGTGGCAGCTCTTTGACATCCCCAACAGTGGCCTTTCTGTGCAGAATGACCCTGGCCCGACCAGCAGGCTGATGTAGGCAGGGCCCCGCCCAGACCGGAGCCCTGGCGGCTCTCAGAAATACGCCTTTAATAGCTACTTGTGACACGGGGGCTGATGGACGGGCCGTGAACTTCCTGCAGCTCAAGTGCAGAGCTAATGAGGCAGAGTGGGACTTTAGAGGCCAACCACGCAGGCGTCCTGGCCCACCCTCCTCTTCCCAGGCCCCTGGCATCCGTCCTCTTTGTTTAGGGTTCAAGACTGGAGGCTGCCAAGTTCCTGACTAAAGCTCTTGTTGTGGCCGCCAGTCAACATCTTAATAGCCCAACAAGCTGAGAGTGAAAGGGGAGGGTGCAGAGGGGGCAGAACTGAGCACAATGAACTGCTCCCGGGCGCAGGGCGGGGCAGGCTGGCAGGGTGCTGGGAAGGGACTCCGAGCCTTCCGAGGGGGGCTGGCGGTGGGAACAAGCCTCAGACCCTTCTCAGGGGATGGAAATTCAGGTTACGCTGGCCAGGGAGGGGGGACCCACTCAGACACCATGCGAGTGATGACTAGCTGTGGCTGGCCTCTGTCCATCGCTGGGCCCCTAACCTGCTTCTCGCCCATGTGGCCGTGGCGTCACTCTCCGTGGAGGCTGTGTCCCTACGTGGCTCTGGACAAGGCGTCGCTCAGACAGCCAGAGTTCGAGTGAGGTCTCTGATGGCCACAGACAGGCAGCCTCCCCTCACAACACCCAAGTTACTGTCTGAAGTGTCCACGGGGCTGCCACACAGTCTTGGAGCTAAAGGCCACCCGCCACTCACCTTCACTTTACATCGTGGGTCGAATAAAAGAATATCCCTCAGGGAACACCCTGCCCATTTGTTTCAAATCAATCGAGAAAAACACGTGTGGGCTTGTCTGAAGGGCCTTCCCGCAGGGCCAGCCCCGCTCACACCCCGAAGTCACACGTGTCCCCTCCACCTGTGTCCACCAGCTGGGGTTTGGTCATCTGTCGTCCTGGGAGAATCCCACGGATGGTGCCGAGTATCGATCCCAGGAAGGTGACCACAGGTACTGCAGCCACCGTCGTGGGCCTGCTGGCCGGCCGTGCCGCTGTGGCCTGAGCGGAGGCCCCCCAGTTGGTGCCCGTGGGAGGACGCCGATCCTGGCGCAGGAAGGAGAGGTTAATGCGAGGTTCGGGGGGACCCTGCCCGAGGCTCTGGGGTGCAGTGCCTCCTACTCAGTGCGGTGGAAGCCCCCCTCTGGGATGCCTTTGGTGGGGGGGGGTTAGAGGTGACCAGCCACGGGGAACCAGGCAGCCCCCAAAAGGGAGCGTAGGCAGCGCCTTTCCCTGTCACTTCCTCCTCTGACTGGAAGCCTCAGTCCTGCTAGTTTCTCTCTATCTTTCCCCTTCTCCGCCGCCCCGCCCTCCCGCATCACTGAGCGCTCTGTGTGCCCAGCTTTGTGCTGGCACCAGGGAGGGCCCCTCTGCTCAGCAGATGTCCCCTAAGTCCCCCTGTGGGCACACACTGTTCCAGGTGTCGGGTACAGTGGGGAGCAGGAGGGTCCCTGCCGGGAACCAGCCACCCGAGAGCAGAGACCTTTCCGGGGAAAGGCCCGAGGGAGAGCGGACCGGTGTGCCCTGGGTCCGAGATCACCCCAGGGCGAGAAAAGCAGTGAGCCACAGGGCTGGGGGAGGACTGGGGGTGCAGTCGCGAGGGCTGTGAAAGGAGCTTTGATTTTACTCTAAGCGCGGTGGGAAGCCGCTGGGGGTTTTAAGCACGGGAGTGACACAACAGTGTTTCATAGGAGGCACGGTTTGTTCTGGAGGAAGCCCCATCGTGGCCAGAGACACAGCCAGCCCCGCCAGGGGCAGCAAGCAGCTGTCCACACCGCGTGGGCCCCAGTAGGACACAGAGCCGCCCTCTCCCATCTGACTCAGTGGCACCTCCTGGGGGCGAGGATGTTGTCCTGTGTCCCTTTGCAGGCGGCCTCTGGAGGGGAACACCCGGCATGACCTCCCGTTGACCCGTCTTCTGCCCACGTCCAGGGTGCTTGGCTGTCTGAATGGCCAAGAGATGAACTCATGGCCGCCTCCCGCAGGGCCGCGGTCTGAGTGTATCTGCCAGTTCATCAGGGACAAGCACGCAGTGTTCTGGGCTGGACAGGCCAACATCCTTGATGAATAACTGGGACAGTCGGGGACGGGGAAGTGGCAAGAATGCCTCCATTGTCCCTGCGCCGGAGAGCTCCAGAGCGCAGGTCCCTGCTGGGCACGACTCCTCTCCGTCCCCAGGGCCCCTCTGCCTCTGTGGGAGCTTCGGGTGCAGACTGGCTTGGCCCTTGGCCACAGCACACCCACACCATGGTGCCCACCACCACCCCCCACAGGTGCGAGATCCTCCTCCGGCCCCACCAAAGCCTCCTGCCCTCTCCTCCCACCCGGCCTGTCCGCCAGGTGGCTCCTGGGATTCGTCTGCTCTGCTGACACTGTCCATGGGGCTGGGATGGGCGGCCCAAGGCCTCCCGAGGGCCACAGCCCCTGGCCGGAGCCCTTTCCCTGTCCCTTAGGGTCACGGTGCCTCTCTGTGCTGGGGTAAACGCCCCAACCAGGGCTCTGGGAGGTAAACTGCAGGAGAAGTTACCATTCGCTCCAAACAGCCAACTGCCTTGGAAGCTGCAGCTCCAAAATCCTTGTTAGTGCAACCGGAGGAAGCGCTTCCTGAGAGAGGAGACCTCCGCTCCCCTCCCTGCCCCTCCTCCCTCCCCCCTGCCGCCCTCCTTCCCTCCTTCCCACCTTTCAGCACCTTCCACACTCCTCTGGGATGTGCACAGAACTCGGTGTATTTGGCCCCCAGTATATGCCGAGTGCCTGCTCTGTCGTTGGATACTCACGGATGGTTGCTGACTGGCAGCCACTCTTGACAGCCCTATTTCTGTGAAAAGACGGGAATTTCCCCCCAAAGAGGGTCTGAGACATTTCCTCTTCCTTCTTCAGCTCAGCTCAATTTCCCCAGAAAGCGCTACTTCCACTTGATTAACAGATGCTGTTTTCAGGACTAGAAGCTACTGCTGATGTGCTTGGCGACAGCATGCAATCTACGTACCATAATAAAAGCGTAATATGCAATTCAACTGAACAGCTGAACAGCGGAACGAATGTCCGGACATCCTTCCGAATGACCTTCTAGATGACCTTCTGGACAAAGCTGGGGCTTCAAGGGCCGAGGCATCCAGGGCTGTGAGGGCCTACACTTGCACGAATTTCGTGATAGGGTCCCTAGTCTATATATATAAAAGCCTAAGCAACCATTATGACCGGTTGACAGAACGACTGGCCAACCGGGCACTATGACAACACACTGTCCACCAGGGGGCAGACGCTCAATGCAGGAGCTGCCCCCTGGTGGTCAGTGTGTTCCCACAGCCAACCTCCTGCAGCCAGCCAACCTCCTGCAGCCAGCCAACCTCCCACGGCCCCTCCCCTGAGCTGGCCGGCCCCAATCAGCCCCAAAGGGCCCCAATTGCCTGCCAGGCTGAGGGACCCCACCCGTGCACGAATTTGTGCACCGGGCCTCTAGAGTTGTAATAAAATCAGGCCTCGGTTGCTTAGTGTTTCAGGTGCACCGGCTTCATCTGTCAGAACAGAGCCTTGAACATTTCCAAATGAGGAAGATGAACTTCACCCATGAAATTCCCGTGCTCAGTCCAAGGTTTTCGAGTCACGAGCCAAGCTGGTGGCAGGCAGGGTGGCCCAGGTGCCCCACAGTTCATCCGGACGGCATGGGAACCCTCGTATGGTTTCAAAGGGTGGAGCTGCTTTCTCCAAGTGGGAGGGTCCGGAGAATGAGCATTTGCGGGGCGCTGGGACAAGAAAGCCCTGGCGTCCCAGCAGAGCACAGCCCGTCTGGGAGTGAAGGGAGACCTCACGCCAAGAAAACCGGCAGCCGAGACATGTGGCCAAAACCCACTTTCCGAAAACGGGCTCCACGATTCCAGCGCGTCAGCTGGAGGCCTTTGCTGGCCTCCCCAATGTCCCCAGGAGTGCAGGGCTCGGTGTCCTGGGCCCAGGGCCTGGCGGGAAGGGAGGCCCTGAGATGCAGAGTCTTCTGCTCCGATGGGCTTCCCGGGAGCAAAATGGCCATTTTCCTCCTGGAGACAGACAGGTTCCCCCCCTCAAAGCCTCCGGACAGGCCTCCAACCTGCCTGCGTCCCCGGCCCCGGGTCTCTGTAAACAGCGCCACCCACACGTCCTTCAGTATTAATTATTAATTAGTAATTAACAAAGAGCCACTCATTCCCTTTCCTCCCTCATCACCCGCCCATCTCCAAGCCCAGCAAGTGCCATTGATATGACTGTGATCACAGCACCTGGCTGGAAGCTGTGGCCTGACGCTTCTAGCTGTGTGATCTTAGGCATGTTGGTTAACCTCTCTGTTCCTTTGGTTCCATTTTTACAAAACAGTGGCAGTGAAGATAATCGATTGGTGTTGGGATTAAATATGATGACGTGCACAGGCTGGTAGGACACGTGCTGGAAGAGGGGAGGAAAGCAGAGTGTTGGTATTTATTGTGATTGAAACACATCTCTGTCTCCCCACTTTTCCCTCTCCCTCTATCCCTGCCTTGACTCCAACATCCTGCTCCGGGGACCAGGGCGACAGCTGCTCCAGGGGCTCCTGCTGCATATTTCAGCCCGAGAACTTTTAAACATTGTGTTAGTTTCCAAGACTGACATGCAAATCCCCACAAACTTGTGGCTTAAAACAACAGAAATGTAGCTTCTCACTTTCCTGGAGGCCAGAAGTCTATGATCAAGGTGTCAGCCGGACCGGCTCCCTCCTGAGGACCCAGCCCCATAAATGATGATGGACCCCCAGTGGGGGGCAGCCATGGGAGACCCCATAGGGGAGCTGCCTGGCCATGGATGCTGCTCAAACTATTAATAACAGTCACAAATGCAGTCAGAGCAGTGTCCAGGCAGGCCAGCTTAGTTATATTCTAATTGTAATGAAAAATCACTGAAGGTTTTAAGCAAGAAGCAAACTGTCTGTTGTCTGCTTTACAAAAGTCTCCTTGGTTTAGGGCTGCCAGGTTTAGCAAACCAAACTATAGGGTGTGCTGTTAACTTTCAGTTTCAAATAAATAATGCATAATTTTTTTTAGCATAAGTGTGTCCCAAATATTGCATGGGATGTACTTATGCTGAAAAGTATTGTTTTTAACCTGAAATTCACATTTGGCCAGGCATCCTGTAGTTTATGCTGCAGTCACACGTGGCTGCTATGTGGAGACGGGTCAGAAGGCAAGGCTGGAGGCTAGGCCACCAGCAGGAGGCTGCGGCATTGCCTGGGGTGGGGTGGGGGGTGGCCGTGATGGTGGCTCAGACAAGGTGGAGGCAGTGCAGATGGAGAGAAGTGGACAGGCTAGAGATAAGTTTTGGTTACAGCTCACATTTATGAGTGCTTTGTCTATATCATTTCATTTCACCTTCACAATAACCCTCTAAGGAAGGTCTCCATATTATACCCATTATACAGATGAGAAAAAGAGGCACAGAGAGTCATTTGCTAATCTGTGGGAGAGCCAGGATTCAAACCAGGTGCCAAGCCTCTATCCCTAACTACTCTAAGGTAGTGGGTATGTGGATTGAATCTCATCAAATTGTAGACCCCTAAACTGCCACCTCTGTTCAAAGACCTCAGCTGTGGGGGAGGCTGTGCGGGGAGCCTGGAGCCCTGAGGTGGGTGAGGGGCCCCTTCATAGAGTGACCAAGGTTGCCTTGGGGTGGGGCAGTGGGAGTGGAGATGAGAGACTGGGAGAGCAGGCGGAAATCGCCTTCCAGAACTGGGCAGGTCATGTGGTCATCCTGGTCTGCCCACTCACCACCCACGCCCCTTTTCCTCTGCCTGGAACCCCCAGCTTCCATCAGGATCCAGCCTCCCCTTGCACTCCATCTATGTGCTGGGGGTCCGGCCTTGTCCCCACTCCAGAGGTGCCATGTGACCAGGCTTGGCCATCGATCAGCCTTCGTCACCGCTCTAGCGCTGTGACTGGTTGGCGTGACCTAATCCATCCATCGTCTCCTGAAGGTGAGGCCCGACCTCCATGGGTCAGCGGGTGAGAGGATCGCTTTCCGCCGGAGGCGAGTCATGGGATGTGGCAACTTCTGCGGGAAACCATCTCCCCTCCCCGAGGAGCCGTCCCAGAGCAGAGGAGCTAGAGCTTCGAGGTACGGGGCCACCTGCTGGGGACCAACCCCAGCAGGTCCAGGGGTCCCCAAAGGTGTGGACGGAGTCGGCGAAGAAGGAATGACACAGAGGCAGCATTCAGTTGATCAGCAGCCTAGCCAGGATCTCTAGCCAAGTTCTGGTCAGGATCTCCAGCGAAGTTCTGGTTAGGATCTCCAGCCAGGTTCTGTGTCCATGTTCTCTTGCTAGGTTCTCCAGCCAGGTTCTCCAGGTTCTCCAGCCAGGTTCTGTAGCCATGTTCCCTCGCTAGGTTCTCCAGCCAGGTTCTGTCCAGGTTCTCCAGCCAGGTTCAGTCACCAGGTTCTAGTCAGGTTCTCTTGCCATGTTCTATCCAGGTTCTGTAGCCAGGTTCTGTCTCTAGGTTCTTCAGCCAGGTTCTCTCGCTAGGTTCTGTCTCTAGGTTCTGTGGCCAGTTTCTGTCCAGGATCTTTTGCCATGTTCTCTCCAGCGAAGTTCTTCTGTCTCTAGGTTCTGTCTAGGTTCTGTGTCTAGGTTCTGTGTCTACGTTCTGTAGAGCTGTTGTCTTGTTACATCTGTATTTATACCAGTTGATTCCAATCCTATCAATCTCTATTCCAAAGGTTAGGGCGTTTCTTATCTCCATTCCAGGGAGTAAAGATTATGTAGCTTAAGCATGATTGTTCGTAGGTTAAAGTGATTAATTACCCGCCTGGCACTTAGTTAAGGGGTTTTATTCCCTCCCTAACTTCAGGGGAAAATCCCTACCTGGGGAAACAACCTTTCTTAGAGAGGTGACCTTGGTTAAAACACATAGTGCCAAGAAGGTGAGCAAACATATTAAGAATAGTATGCCATATATGCCAGGTCCCTTGAAACAGCAAGGATGGCCCAGCTCCTGGCAGCCACCGGGGTCATCTGAAGCCTGAAATCAGAGTCACCATGGACCTTCCCCCTTACAAGACCCACTCCACTCCCCATTCGCCGCAATGCGGTTTTAGGTGTGTCTGTCCCTTCCCCTGCGGCGTCCAGGGTAGGTGCCTGCAGTCGGCCTTTCTAACAGCCCCGGGGGAGGCCCAGCCATAGGAGTAGCAGAGCCCTCAGGTAG
Source organism: Myotis myotis (assembly GCF_014108235.1). Classification (NCBI taxonomy): domain Eukaryota; kingdom Metazoa; phylum Chordata; class Mammalia; order Chiroptera; family Vespertilionidae; genus Myotis; species Myotis myotis. Next base: position 88,154,090 of record NW_023416401.1, on the reverse strand, counting down.
CAGTTCTCAGAGGGCAGTCTTGGGACCAGAGGTGAGAACCTGGGGCCTCACTCCTGGCCTCCCCCGTGGTCTCCCCGTGGCCTCCCCCGTGGTCTCCCCATGGCCTCCCCCGTGGTGTGCCCTATAACACACCCTCCAGGAGAGGCTGCTGCCCGGGGAGTGTGAGAGCCTCTGGGGCAGAGGACCATCTGGGGATTCAGCAGCTGCTACAAAGGAGGGGCCTGTGTGGCCCCCAGAGGAGAGGCCGGACAGCATGCGAGTGGAACCCTGAGAGGGTGGGCAGCTGAAGGGCAGCACTTCCCACCCACGGCTCCAGTCCTGGAGCTTCTCCCAGAGGTGACCGAGGGACACTCCGGGTCTCTGTCCTGAAGAAGAGGCGGGAGAGAAAAGAGGAGAGAAACGGAGAGAGAAGGAGGAAGGGGAGCGCCTTTGGCAGCTCCGAGGACTGGCCTGGCTTTCAGACGGCGTCTCGGAGGGTCTCCTGCAAGGGGCTCCGTGGAATCATCTGTCCGGCCATCTGTCTAGCTGGCTGCGGTGCTAGTCCAGACTGTGGCCAGCGCGCCTAATCTCTCCACGTGAGCCTTGGCAACCACGGAGTGCCTGTCGCCTGTCCCAGGTCCTCCCGGGAAGAGGAAACAGCCACCGAAGCAGCACCACCTGCCAGTGCGGAGCCGCTTCCCGGTGGCCCTGGGCCGCAGCATCCTGCCCCCTCGCGCGTTTATCTGTGATGCCTGGTGGGAGTGTTGGGAGAGGACCCTTCTCTTCATTCATTCACTTGTGCCCGAGAAAGCCTGCGCACCGTGGTACCCTGTCTGAGAACCAGGTCACATTCAAATAGACCATCGACGGAGGCTCAGGAATAATTGAAAGCAATTTCAATCCTGGCTGGAATCTCTCAGAAACAGGCAAGGAGCTCCCGTTCTTACTGCACATTGAGGCTTTTTTTTTTTTTTTTTTTAAATATATATTTTATTGATTTTTTACAGAGAGGAAGGGAGAGGGATAGAGAGTCAGAAACATCGATGAAAGAGAAACATCGATCAGCTGCCTCCTGCACACCCCCTACTGGGGATGTGCCCGCAACCAAGGTACATGCCCTTGACCGGAATCGAACCCGGGACCCCTGAGTCCCCAGGCTGACACTCTATCCACTGAGCCACACCGGTCAGGGCCATTGAGGCTTTTTAACACCCTCTGTCCCAGAGGTCTCAGCCTGGGGCCGGGCCCCACCACACGGGGAGGTCAGGGGCCTGGCGGCCAGGCAGGGTGTTTGCTGAAACTCCCAGGGGATCCCAAGCTGGGCCAAGTGCGAGAACCTCCCAACTTCCCTCCAAACCCACTGTGTGCTCTCCATCCCCCGCCTCTCTCTGTCGTCTCCACTTCTCGGCCCTTCCTGTCAGACACGGATCCTACTAATAAGGCAAGAACCAGAAACAAGCCAGCTCTGAGCTTTCCTGACGGGGAGAGGAAGGGCAGAAGTCGGGGCTTGCTGGCTGCTTTGGGCGGCACACGCTGGTCTGCCAACATTCTTTCATGCCCACTGCATGAGGCCCCCGGGAGCAGAGGTATTTAAATAAAATGGATGAGAAAAGCAGGGGTTTGAGGCACACAAGTAAAAGGCATAAAGGTCAATAGAGACCGTGAAAGTGAGGGCTGGGTACCAGGCACTGGCCACCTGCCAGGCCTTGTCTAAGTCAGCCACGTGGGCTCATCTGGGAAATCTCACAGCACACCGGTGCTGCACGTACTGATGATGAAACCAAGAACAGAGAGGTGACTCCTCGCTCAAGGTCACTCAGCAGGTGAGAGACAGAGCTGGGTTCTCCTCGGGACGTCTAAGAGTCCCGTCTGGCTCTGTTCCACGTGCTATCCTCACAGAAGGCTGCGGGTGGCAGAGATGGGAATGCTAGGGCCTCAGGGAGGGCTTCCTGGAGGAGGCAATGCCTGAGCTGAGTCATAAAGGACCAACTGAGTCTTAAAGGGCTCCTCTGTCCCTGTCACCTTTACCATCTAGTCTGTGCCTGGGCAAGGCAGGTCAGAGGGGAAAGGGAAACAGGTGCCAGGACATCCATGGGATGTTCCTGGGCTGTGACTTGAATAAGGAAGGAAACATACTAGTTTAACAAAAAATAAACTCTATACTAATAAAAGGGTAATATGCTAATTAGACCGGGTAGACCAGATGTCTTCCGGATGTCCTTCCAGGCAAAGCCGCAGCGGCTGCAAGGGCCGAGGGCTGGTGGTGTGGGAGAGGCGGTGGTGTGGGAGAGGCGGTGGTGTGGGAGAGGTGGCAGTGAGGGCTGGTCCAGTGCCATGGCCCCTTTTGCAGAGGCAGTAGGAGAGGGGCTGTGGGATCCTGGTCCCAGTGTTGCCCCTTCCACAGAGGCAGCCACAGAGGCAGCGATGTGGGCCACGTCCCGGCACCACGCCTCTGCAGAGGCTGGACGGGGTGCAACCTGCTGTGCCTCAACCTCCCACAGCCCCTCTGCCAGCCGGCCTGGCCCCAGATCGCCCCCCCCCCCATGAGGGGCAGGGCCAGCACTAAGAAGCGGGGACCAAGGGCTGAGGGCCAGCAGCCACGGCAGCCAGCAATGATGATGGGAGTGGTGTCTCCCCCTGATCGGCCCTGTAGGACATCCCTGAGGGCTCCTGGACTCTGAGAGGGGGCAGGCCAGGCTGAGGGACTCCCCCCCCCACCCAGTGCACAAATTTTCATGCACCAGGGCCTCTAGTACAGTGGGGCCTTGACTTACGAGTGTCCCAACTAACGAGTTTTTCGAGATATGAGCCATCTCTCTTGGCTGATTTTTTGCTTTGAGTTGCGAGCTAAAATTCAGGTTACGAGCCAGCTTCAGATACCCCACCGCTAGTTGGCACAGCGAACGTCACAGTGAACACCACAACATCAGCCCAGCATCACATGTCTCAATCGTTCACTGTTGATTTGACATACGAGTAATTTGAGTTACGAGCTCCATCATGGAACGAATTAAACTCGTAACTCAAGGCCCCACTGTATAAAATAATGGGACATTTGCTGACATGTGCCTTCCAAGTTGGGTAGTTTGGTGGCCTCCAGGCACAGGGGTTTCTAGGGGCTCACCTGACAACAGGGCTTCCCTCTCCTGTGGGATCTCTGCTGCACTTGTTTCTAGCTGGCTTTTTTATTGGGCAGGAATGGCCTCTAGCAGCTCGGGGCTCCCATCACCCTACAGCCAGCAAACTCCAAGAGCCCATGAACTTCCTACCAGGTTCTTTTCCTTCCCCGAGGACTCTTATTGGTCCTGCTTGGGTCATGTGACTGCTCCTTGACCCATCATGCTGTTCTAGGGAATGGTCTATTCTGACTGGCCAGCTTGGGTCACACGTCCAACCTCCCAGAGAAAGAAGAGTCTTGCGGGAGGGGAGGGGTTCTCTCCTCGCGTAGCCAGGCACCTGCCCTGGGTCTGGAAGTGCCACTCTGGCTCCCATTTCCTGTTCCTTATGCCTGTCCAGCCTTGGCCAGTGTGATCAGGATGGAAAAGATGGATAAAGAAGAACAGACAAGCCACAAGTTTACACACGATTTAAAAAACAAACATAGAACCCCTATTGGTCCCAGAAAATCACCAGAACTGTCAAAGAAAGAAAAAGAGAGGGTGACAAGAGGGCGATGGGACCTTTAAAATGGAATCAACTGACTGTGAAACTGAGCACTGTGAAATGAAACGTAAGTCCACGTGAAGCTCGTGTGCTCTTTTTGCTGGCGTTCTACTTAGCATTTGAGAAACATGCGGCGCGTGACCCGAGTGGAGGGTGTGGGGCAGGGGCAGAGTGGGACCTTTGCCGGAGGCCAGGTGCCTGAGAGCTCAGGATGAGTCCGGAGCCCCAGGGGGCGGGCTGCTCCTGTCTCCATGGCGACAAGCGTGCCATCCTCCCAGGGTTCTGCCAGGGGGTGGGACAAGCAGAATCAGGCCAGGTTCCGGGGAAGCAGAGTTGGAATTAGAATCCAGGGCTCCTGGCTCCCAGTGACCTGAGGGAAACCACGCCTCCTGCACCTCAGGTCCTCAGTTTGCAAATGAGATGGTTGATGGAAGGCAGTGTTGGCCAGCGCGAGGTGAGGTGAGGTGATTTCCCGTGGAATGGAAGCAATTTTGACATTTTTAATAATGGAGTGTTTATCTTCACAGCCCTCTTCTCTTACTGTTTTTTTTATCCACAGCTGGGATACAGGGCTTTACTTAATAATAAATTTGCTTTTGTGCAAAGGCTGCATCAATCTAAAGAATGGTTCTAAGTAATTGTAGTGCTGGTGGGCACAGTCATGAAGACGGTCCTTGCATGATCAAGGGTCCGGGGAACGCCAGCCCCCGGCACTGGGATTTCGGGTGCAAGCGCTTATTTCATTGGCATGCCAACTGTGAGTGGACCTGTGCGTGGGGCCCTGGCAACCAGCGATCAGGCCCGTGGGCAGCACCAGGTCTCCTGTGTGCGATGAAGAAAACAACTGACATCCCCGAGGCCATGCTGCTTCGAATCCGTTTTTTTGGAAACTTAATATTTGCTGACAGTCACCACATGCTGTCAGACCAGCTCCTCCAGCAGGGTTGTCAGTGCTGCTTCCAGCTCCTGCTTAGGACTGTCCTGTCTGTGCTTCACCAGCCCCTTTCCGGAGGTCGTTCTGTTTCTCGTGATTATAAGCAACAGTGCTTTGAGCTTTCTTGCCGCTGGGCCTTGACGGTCTCACCTGATGATTCCTCAGGACACTTTCCCTGGAAGGGACGTGGCTAGATGCCCCTGATCCGGGTGGGGAGGAGCCATCGGCTGCCCCAGCTGCAGCACCAAGCTGCCACCTCCCGCAGCAGGAGGCCATTCAGCTCCCAGCCCTGTCTAGACAGTGAGCAAGCGTGCCAGCCACTGCCAGGCCAGGAATGGCTGTGTGTGCGCGCGTGTGTGTGTGCGTTCGTGTGTGTGTGTGTGTGTGTGTGTGTGTGTGTGTGTTAATTACCCTGGAATGTCTGCTCTGGCCTCCACTGTGGAAATGTAGGTCATCCCAGTGAGGCGCGGTCACGAGAAGGGGGGTCAGGCCAGCCGGCGGCGCACACACACCGTATCGAGGTCACGGCCGTCTGGGAGCCAGCCTAACGGGGCCCGGGCACGTGAGAAGCAGACAGGCCGGTTTCTTTCTGCAGCACTTTCTTTTAATGCATTTCACAGTGGTGCTCACATCATCGGCGTCAAACATGTGGCTTTCCTGTCACAGAGGCAAGGACAAGTGTCCCATTATACATCTTAAATGAGGCCTTCTAAGTAGCAATCCTTTCTTGAGCCAGGACATTCTATTAAGCAATTTCCCTGCACGGTCAATGTCATTTCACCCCTACAGCAGCCATATAGGGGGATCCTGTTATCATCAGGGTAACATAAGGCATAATCTCATTGTACTTTATAGATAAGGAAACCGAAGCTCAGAAAGGTCACTGAGCAATTACTAATAATGGGGAATAATGATTCATTATTGACTACACGCTGGCCTCATCCGTTCTCAGGTCTTTGTGGGAAACGTTTCTGTTAATCCTCCAACAACCAAACAATAGTGTTACCCATTTTATAGATGAGGAAATTGAGGCACAGAGAGGGCAATCACTAAGGTAGCAATTCAAACCCAGGCAGTCTGACCAGAGGCTGAGCCCTCAAACCCTGAGCTCTCCATCATTGCATGTTAAGGTCCCAGAGTTAGGTTGGAGTGGGTCTTTGGTGTGGGTCAACCATTTAGATTGAAAAAACAAAACAACACAAAAGATCAGGATTATTGTGCCCTCTGCAAAGAGGCCTTTGGCTCGGAAAGAGTTAACCCGTGTCCTGGTAAACAAAGGCGGCTCCAGGGGAAGTCGCTGAAAAGCCAGATCTTCTTCAGTGATTGTTCCAGCCGGGCTCAGACATCTTTTATCAACACACATCCCCCTCGCAGCCTCCTCGCCCCGGGTTCAAAAAATAATCTAATCCGACAGACATTTCCATCTGTGGAACAATGCACTGCTGTGTGGGGGCTTTGTTTGTGCACCTGACAGTAATAATTGTTCCAACATTTATCAACTGTGAGGTTATGAGCAAAAGGTTCTAAGAAACTAAAAGAAATACAAGGAGAGGATGCTTTAACCCACTCTCTCCTGAGGCCCGGGGCAGGCTACATTCCCTCCCCAAACATTTTACAATAAAACTTTTCAAAAATACAAAAATGTTGAAGGAATTGTGCAGTGGACACCCAGACACACACCACTCAGATTTTGCCATGAATGGTTACGCTTGTGTCACACACCTGTCTGTAGCAGGCTGCATTTTAAAATGCCTTGTGTTTGTCTGAGGGTGTTTTTCCACCATAGGGAGTGTATTCCCAGCCATGGGGGTTTGGCCATGACTTTGGAGGATATTTTTATACAGGATCTAATATTTAAGAAGGAGTATGTCAAGAACATCATCAACTGCTCTTTGCCCATTTTTTTCCAGACTCAGTGGTGCTTCCTGCCTTGAACAATAGTCATCGCACCAGCCCGCCGAGGGCTACATGCCCCCGGATGAGTCACATCGCCTCAGTTTCTTTGGGCAAGAACAGTTCTGGTTATACCTTGGTGTGGGGTTTTGAGATATAGAGGGATGGGAATAGCATCTTGCACATAGCAGGTGCTCAATAAAAGGGCATTCTCTCTACATTTGCTGAGCTTACCTGGTGTGTGATCTGCACTGAGAGGGTTGGTACTAGGACTTCTGTGACCCATGACCAGGAGGATATTAGGTTCGGCTCTTCTGGACAATGGGACAGAGGGGCTCTCTCCCCACCAACCACTCCATAGGGGTGCTTTATAGCCTGTGGGGTTGCCCGGAGAGAAGTGTGACTACCTTGCTAATTCGACCATAATGTAACAATCAACCATACATAATTCTGTTTCTTTTGTATTCATTACTGTTTCTGTCCTCAAGGAGCTGAAAGTCCATAGAGGAGATGTTTTACCCCTTTCTGATGGGCTCAGTGTGACTCTGAGTTAGTTAATGCACCCCATGCCAATTCAACCTAATGTAACCTAACCCACCCCAGCTCAACCCAATCTAGCCCAGCCTAGCCCAACCCAATGCAACCTGCACAACCCAACAACTCAACCCAACCTAACTCAACCCAACCCAACTCAACCCAACCCAGTCTAACCCTAGTGAACTCAAACCAACTCAGTTCAACTCAGCTCAATCCAATCCCACCAAGCTTGATCCAACACAACCCAGCCCAGTTTGATTCATCATAACCCAGCCCATTTTAACCCAACCCAACTCAGTGGCAAAATAAGCAGGATTTGGAATCAGAGACAGAGGTGAAATCTCAGCTCTTTTAGTTAGAAGCTATGTGACCTTGATCAAGTCACTTCACTTCTGTTTTCTCATCTCTAAAATGGAGGAAAAAAATCTACCTTTTCCAGTGTATAAGATTCATTTTCTACATGCAAAAGTAAGAAGTTGGACCTCTACCTTATACTATGTGCAAAAATAGACCCTAGACCATAATGTAAGAGCTACAACTACTAAACTCTTAGAAGAGAACATAGGTGTAAACCATTCATGACTTTAAACTAGGCAATGGTTTCTTAGGGCACCAAAAGTGCAAACCACAAAAGAAAAACAAACAAAAAAGATTCATTTCTGTCCATTAGGTGCCTCCTTGTAGGACGCCGTCAAGTCTCCCATAGGCCACTGAATGGAATAAATCTCAGCAACATGCCCTCTTCTTCTCCTGCCCCGCCCCACTAGTGGACAGGTGGGAAGGTCACAAAAAGGGCAGAAGTGGCACCTCCAACCCAGTCCTGCTGGTTGCTAGGCACATCTCTAAGAAGACTTAGGGTAGGAATTAATATTTTTCAGAAAAGCTTCCTGGTCAAATTGACTTCTTATGCAATAGCTAATCTGTAGACTGCAAATATGGTGCCTTCAAAGTGTTGTGAGGACAGACATTAATGCATGGAAGTCACAGTAAATAAGTAGAAATTACTGCCGCTGTCACTGTTCCTATTACCATGGTCAAGATACTAGAGCAGACGCTGTCTGTACCTGTCTGTTGTACATCAGCAAGGCGCTGGGCTGTCCATTGCTCTCCACTGGCACTGCCTGCAGCACTCCCGGATGTCTGAGCATGGTCAGCCACGGCCAGGGAGCCCTCCCTACTTCTGCCCCCCTCTAATAAGTTGGTTACCGAGTCAGACAGATTTGTTCCAGAACAAATGCCAGTAACACTTGTAATTTTAATTTCATACTTCAATTGAATTATGATAGAAAATGAAGAGTGTGAAAAGAAAGGGAATAATTGTTTCTATGAAAAATACATTAAATGCTTTGGAAGGACTTGATAAATATAAGATGCTAAAATTTTTGCTGAAGAATTAGGTGTTGGAGAGGCTACTGCAAGGATTAAAAAAAATCACGGAAAATGAAGGATTCTACATTCAGAATCTCTGCAAATGTTCTTTATGTCTTTACTCCACTTTCACTTATTGGAAACTAGCAGTTCTAGAGAACAGAAAGTGGTCTGTGTGAGAAGATTAATATGGAGCTCCAATCAGCAAAAATAAGAATGCCTGATGGGTGACTGGGTGGATCATTAGGTCATTAGACCATCAGCTTTAATGGCATTGGGATTTTACAGAACCTTGGCTGCCACGTAGGCTTTAAAGAAGCTGCATGGATGATATCCCAGGGTTTGGCTCTGCCGTGGTCCTCAAGCATTTGTATGAACTGAGTATGGCCAGATCTGTGCAGGGGGAAGAACACAGCCCACCCTATAGAAGGGTTCAAGTCCCCTTCCACCATTTGCTTGCTGTGAAAATTTGAGTGGACCATGTCACTCCCTGGCACCATGATTTATTCCTCAGCAAAAGTGGGTGCTTATATTTACCTGATGGGGTGTGAAGGTCAGTGGGGGGCGAGGAGAGCCCATCACCAGCTTTTAGTCCAGAAGAGGGCTCTCGGGAGCACCGTCCCTCCCTGCTGTGGGCTCCCATGTCCCAGCCACCCATGAAGTCTCAGTTCCCAGCTGAAGGGCACTCCTGGCTGCAATGTCTACGAAACTGGAAAGATGTCTGTGCCACTCACACCCCTCAAGCAAGCTCAGAAAGTGCAGTTGACATGCCTTTGTCCCTTGGGGAACCTAAAGTTTGGCAAATGTGGGACATAGTAGAGAGCAGAGCTGTAAGAGGAGGAAGGCCAGTAACAGATGGGCGAGGCGCTGCCTCCTGGCGGTGTGTGGAATGGAAGAATCAGTGCCTCATGGGTAATTAATGGTGGCAAGCTCATTAACCTGACCTCCAGTGGAAGGCGTTCAGGGTGGGCAGCGTGGTTCAGGGTCATTATCGATGACGCCGGTGGGCTTATTAGAGAGACAACCATTTTCTTCAAGACCCGGTTTCTAATTAAAAATCCCTTGGCTTCCAGGTCTGCCCTGTCCTTGGTGTATAAACAGGACAGAAGGGCATGGGCCCTGGGGTGGGAGCCTGGGAGGTGTGAGAGAAAAGTCTCTTCCGACTACAGATGTGGGCCTGTGACAGTCCACTGCAGAGGGAGGGTGGCCAGAGAAGAGGTAAAACTTTAGAGAGGGGTCCTCAAAGAGGCTGCTGGCCATTCCCCCAACACCCTGACTTTTTCAATAAAAATAGCCTGAACTTGTTGAGTGTCGACTTGCCTGGCATGACCTTAAATCTTTTCTATATTGTGAGTCCATTTCATTCCCGACAACTCTGAGAGGTACATTGGATAATGTTCCCATTATATGGATGAGCAAACTGAGACTCAGTGGGCTGAGAGACACACCCAAGATTGGTAAGAGGTGGATCTGGGCTGAACCGGTCTCATCAGACTTCTTAACTAAAACTGTAGCAATGAAGCTTTACTGTCTCTACGATAATCCTATATAATAAAAACCCAGCGACTGAATGGCGGAATGACCAGAACGACAGCTCGACCAGTGGCTTTGATGCGCACTGACCACCAGGGGGCAGACGCTCAATGCAGGAGCTGCTCCCTGGTGGTCAGTGCGCTCCCACAGCGCGGAGCAGCCGCTCACAGGGCAGGTCCACAGCCGCTCGGCAGCGGGCCGATCCCCGAAGGCCACATCCCCCACCAGTGCATGAATCCCATGCATTGGGCCTCTAATAATTCTAATAAATAACATTTGTCCCGTCATAATTAGGGTCTAAGTAGTTAACATACATTAAGTTACTAAGCCACTCAGCACCCCTGGGAAGATGGTGGAATGATCATCCCCATTCTAGAGGGAGAAGCTGAGGCACAGAGAGGTTAGGAGACTCACCCTCACTTGGTGTCCTTTGATACGTGCTCCCCGGAAAAGTTGGGGTGGTCTTTGCCTGTTAGGTGGAGCCTTTCTAAGTGTGGAGTCTCCTGGTGAAGATAATGGGCTTACACAGCACAGACCTGGGCCACAGCCACGGGCCAGCCCAGCACCGGCCTCACCTGCCTGCACCTCACTCAGAAAGTCTGCAAATTGGCCAGAGGGCATAGAACCAACCAACACGTAGATGCTTCTGGGATGAGGCCCAGGAATCAGGATTTTAAAAAGACTCCCAGGTGATTCTAATGTGCAGCCAAGGTTGAGAACCAGGCATTAGCCTCTCTGTTCCCCGCCTAACCCCTGCTTGTTAGGGTTGCCAGAGAAAATTCTGCCTGCCATGGATTTCAAATAAGTGTTAGTTTAAGTATGTCCCATGCAGTATTTGGGACATACTTATACTAAAAAAATTATTCATCGATTACCTAACATTTGATTTCACTGGGTGTCCTCTGTTAGTATTCGCTCAATCTGGCAATCCCACCACCTGGCCTGGGGGTGGCCTATTAATGGCTTGTTTATTGGGCAGCCTCTCAGTGCAGGTACCATGATGGGTCTTAAGCATCTCCCCTCCCCCCCCCCTTAAAGCCTCACAATCACTTGGCAGGTGTGGGAACAGAGAAAGCTGAGGAGGAGGTAGAATAGGCCTGCCCAAAGGCCCGTCCTTGGAGCCCATGCCCTTCGCTGCTCCATGCCCCGCACCACCCAGAATCCAGGTGCAGTTCCCAACTCGCTGCTCCCCCCCCACCCCCCCCAGGCCGTGCCCCCACCAGCACAGGACCCCTTCCTCCCGCTGCCTGGGCCTCGTTCAGACCCCTGCTGCTAACCAGTGCCTGTCCCAGCACACAGCCGATTTCCCATCTAAATGAGTTCCTGGGGAGACCCTGCGCTCTCCCCAGCTTTTACATGCTGTGGTTTGGCTCCTGAAATGCAACAACCCTGGCCAGTTCTCCAAGGAGACTGGTGGAGTCCCTCTGCTCTTGGCTGCAGCCCCCACCTGGTTCCCCCGGAAATGTTAGTTCCAGGACACAGAGCGACTTAACAGCCATCAGATGGTGCAGATCTGGCCGGACCCCCTGACGGGCCTTCCCTCTCCACCACATTTCACGCACCGTGACGGGCGGCGATGCTCTGAGGCGCTTCGCTTCTGCTCGCCACTTACTCCCTCAAGAACAACAGCCAGGCCCCACCCAAAACATTGCTCTTATTTTGTTCCTCGTTTAGGTCTCAGGCCTATGGGCGTGAGTGGGTCTGCCCGCTGCTGACCAGCTGGAGTCGTGCTCCCAGACCAGGCTTCCGATGGTTGTGCGTGACTTTGCCCTGGTTCTCCGAAGCCTGGCTCCCGTTTGGAAAGATGTCACTGCGAGCTGGAAGGCGGCAGAGGTCATAGGATGAGGCCATGACACCATCTTGCAGATACTTGCGGACAGTGGCCCTGGGAGAGATATTATGGTTAATTCAACAAGGTTCATGGCCAGCAAAGGTGCCCTCATTCATTCATTTAATAAATATTTACTGTGCACCTGCCTTGTGCCTGGGGTGTTAGCAGCAGCAATATGAGGGCTAATGGAAATACCCACTGTACCCACTGCCTTTACTCGGTCTATCATCTATTGGTGTGGGGGGTCAGAAATATAATCAAACAGCCGGACCCACATGGTAAGGGCCATTGAGCAAAGGCCACTGAGGACCTGCAAGGGCGCTCCTGCCTCCTGGGCTCAGGCAGGGGGCCAGGATCGGTCCGCCCATCGTGCCACCCATTCCCCTTTGCCAAGCCCCTCCCTGCCTAGCCTCGCTGCAGCCTCGGTGGCCCCATGGCTCCACAAATGAGACGTCGTTAAGTCTAAAGAGGCATTTCTGAGGAATATTCTGATAAGAAGGCCTTTGTCACTGGCTGCCCTTCTGCTGTCTTCTTCTCTTGAAAATGTCGAGGTGATGCTTCCAGCTCCAGTGGCTGTTTTGAGACCAGGAGGCCATCACTCTGAGGACAGAGGCCTTGGTGCCCGAATGCCAGGGGAAGCAGGGGCAGCCTCAGTGCCCGTTGGGGTCACAGGGACAGGGTCCCCGCCAAGCAGCACCCCTGTCACTCCTTGTCATGCATGGAAAACAAACTCCTGTTTGTTTTAGCCACTGTTGGTTGGGACTTGTGTTACTTGCAGCCTAAAGCATTTTAACGGGTGCAGAGTTCAGCAAACTGCATTTGGAAGGTTCTGGACTGTCTAGACAGAAGAGATTTTAAAATGCACCAAGTCCCTTATCCTCAGAGACTTGCGATCAGTCGGCTGCGTGACAGGGGACATGGCCAACCTGTTTGTCCAGTGGATGGAGGGTTCCAGACCTGGTCTGCGGGGGCAGCGATGTGAGGACTGACACGGGCGCTCGCCCTCGGAGCAGGGGCGTGAACCCAGACTGCGCGGTCCTGCTCGGGTCCCTGAGCTGCCCCTGGAACCGGCTCTGTCCTTTCGTCCAGTTGAGCTGTGGGAACACAGAAGCAGACAGTGCCTCTCACAGCCAGCGTCCCGGAAGCCCCCGGAGTCGTCTCCAAGGGCAGGTGCAAACCCAGCCGGTGCAGAGTCTGCATTTCTACTCACTGCCCGTGGCCGCTGATGCTGAGGGCCTGGGGCTGCAGGTGGACAGCGGGGTGTAGAGAGCGGCCAGCTATGTCTACAAGTGCCCCACTCGCGGTCCATGCCTCTCTCCTACCTGCAGAACTAAAGCTGTGTCGGGGACTGTCTTTCAACTCAAACCCCATGTCCTAAGTCTTTTTTATTTTTTATTGATTTCAGAAAGAAAAGAGGGAGAGAGAGATAGAAACATCAATGATGAGAGAGAATCATCGATTGGCTGCCTTCTGCACGCCCCACACTGGCGATTGAGCCCACAACCCGGGCATGTGCCCTGCTGGGAATTGAACCATGACCATCTGGTTCCTAGGTCGACACTCAACCACTGAGCCATGCCGGCCAGGCCATGTCCTAAGTCTTTTAGGTTATGCCCTCTGCAGCCTGGTATGAGTTCTTGGTTGTGGATCTAAAGCCATTCCCGGGGGTTTACTAGGCTTAGAGTGACCAGCTGTCCTTGCTTCCCAGGACAGAGGGGCTCCCCAGGATGGGGCACTTTCAGTCCCGGCAAACTGCGATGAGTTGGTCACCTCAACTAGACCGAAGTCTGAGCCACGAAACATGCTCCAGACGACTCAGTGAGGCCTGGAAACCAAACCCGGCAACCGCCTCCCAGGTCTCAGGGTGAGCACCACCTTGCTGCGCCCAGTGAAGGGGCCTGTCTGCTCTTGGGCGTTGCCTCTAGACATCCCAGGGCTGGGTCTGGAGGCCTGGATAGTTGGGGGACAAAAATCAGAGCTCAAACCCCCTCCAGCTGTGGCTGGCACGAGGGGCTGGTGGAGGGGGCTCTCACGCCCCCTGGCCCAGGCAGTGAGGCTGCGGTGGGGACAGAATGAAGTCTCAGGAACGCCGTACCTCCCTGTCTGCGGGGCCTCCCGCCTTCCCCAGCCCTGGGCAGCTAACCACACACTCAGCTCCTTAATGAAAAAATATGCACTCGTTCCCAGGCAAATGCCCTTAATTTGTCTCATTTGTGCACAAAGCACACGGTGTCTGGCAAACCAACGTTCAGCAGAAAGGCTATTGCCATAATGCAGCGCCTGGCCGTCTCCTCTGCAGGTGCCCTTCCCTAACGAGGCGGTGGCCAGGACCCGCCAAACCCGAGACCGCGGGTGGGCCAGGTTCTGCCTGTGCAATGCTTTCAGTATTTTGGCTCTTACAGTGTTTTTAAGAAGTGACCAGTATTTAAAAATTGGGAGAGTTTAAATAAAAATCCATGTCTCTAATCTCTCTTAAAAAATCTGACAATACCAAATCCATGTTTGAACACATGAACCATTAGCTGGGGGGCTGAGGTGTGGTGGGGGCAAGGGTTGTGGGGGCCCTGTGACCTCCCCGCCGGCTTGGCCCTGTCTTGGTGGGTAGGACAGTGGCACTGAGCTAGGGGCTTTTAAGTCATTCTCTGTGTGATTTTGGGAAGTGAGCGATGTATTACTAATATTGTTGTCAACATGTTATTAGCACTGGATTCACTTTCACAAGAAAGTTCTGACTCACTGCCCCTCCCAAGACAGAACTTCCCACCCTCTCTGGACTTTGGACCAATGTGGGTGTGGAGGCAGAGAGGAGGGAGGCTCTGCCCAGCTGGTGTGGCTCAGTTGGTAGCGTGCCATCCCATCGTCCCATGAACCGAAAGGTCACCAGTTCCATTCCTGGTCAGGGCACATGCCAGGGGTGTGGGCTCAGTCCCTACCCAGTAAGGGGTGTGCAGGAGGCAGCGATGGATGTTTCTCTCTCACATCGATGTTTCTCTGTCCCTCTCCTTCCCTCTCTCTCTAAAATCAATAAAAACATTTTTTTTTAAAGGAGGGAGGCTCAGCATCAGATTAGAAGCTGCGTTTGAGAGCTGTGGGGTAGAACTGCAGAACTAAGGCTTCGTGTCTCTTATTATTGGGCAAAAGTGTGTGTTCATGGTGGAAATGGGTATGAGTTTGTCATAGCGACATTTGGAAAGAGCATGATGAGAATCCGCTAAAGGAGAGATGACTCCACAGCCCCCCAGGCCGTCCTAAGGAGCTGCCCTGCAAGCGTGCCCCCGGCAGCTCTGCTGTCTCTCCCTAATGCACTTATGAGCAGGAAATACTCATTCACTTATGTAGCTGCAGGGTGGCGTCTGCTTGAATAAGTGTTGCACAAAGCCGGCCCTTTTTAAAAAATATATTCTTATTGATTTCAGAGAGGAATTGGGGGGGAGAGAGAGAGAGAGAGAGAGAGAGAGAGAGAGAGAGAGAGAGAAACATCAATGATGAGAGAGAATCATTGATCGGCTGCCTCCTGCATGTCCCCCACTGAGGATTGAGCCTGCAACCCGGGCATGTGCCCTGACCAGGAATCAAACCGTGACCTCCTGGTTCATAGGTCAACACTCAACTACTGAGCATACCAGCCGGGCAGACCCGGTTCTTAGTAGGCAACACGGAAGCAATTGAAAGACCAGGCACATCTCCTTATTTGATTTATTATTTTTATTGTAGAAGCCAGTTTAATGATACAAAAAAAGTTTATACATTACATACATGAAAAGCAGCAAAGCAGTGCGCGTCACTATTACAAGTTAAGTTTATATTCAGATGTGTAAGCAAAAAGGCGGATGAAAGGCTACAAGTCAAAATGTTAGTCTGTTTTGGTGAGTGGGACGGTGAGGTAGTTCTTTCTTTTTAAAGGGCCTTGGTAGTCAATTCTCTTTCCCAGGTTGTTTCCTTCAAGCTGCTCAATTGAAATGCTCACCCAGGAACCAGGTTGAGCCCTGAGTGGGGTGCTGATCAGGGCTGTGTCCAGCCGCATCTAACGAACTCAGCGGCAGCTGAACTGAATGGGCTTTATGTCCTCCCCCCCACCCCCCAGAGAACATGAGGCCACACAATGGGTCCATGCTGCTACAGGATCCAGCCATCCTCTTCCTCACCCATCCTTGCAGTATGCTTTTTATCCTCCCGAGAGCAAAAAGGCTGCCTTGTCTCCAGGCATTGCATCCCTGCCACACTCCAGGAACAAAGAAGGGAGGGTAGAGGAGAGGGAAATGCCAGCATTCCTTGAGTTTTTTAAAAATATTACAGTGGCAGGCCCTGCCAAAGGATTGCTTCTGCCTTCCCGCTGCCCAGAGCTGGGTCACACGGCCGTTTCCAGCTGCAGGGACGTCCAGGAGAGTTAATGTGTTTAATTAGGCCCATTGCTGCCTCAGCAGAGTTGAGATTCTGTCGGTAAAGAAGAAAAGAATGGCTATTGACTAGGGACCTTGCAGAGTCCACCTTAAGTATAATGTCACCACCATTTCCCAGGGGGTTGCCGCACGCCGGGCCCTGTGCTAAATACATGACATGTTTGGTATCAGTGATCTGGGGACTCTCGTTATTATTATTTCATATCACAGAAGAAACACCTGCGGCTCAGACAGCGAGCCACTTGCCTGCGGCTGCCCGGATGTCAGGTGGAGCCGGGAGGTGACACCCTCGTGGAGTTTATGACTCCATTTCGCTGTCACTTCCCCGAGGCGCTGCGTGCTGCCAGCGGCTCTCGCACTCAGCTGGCTTATCAGGCGTGCTTCTTCCTCCCAGGACTGCATCCATCATGTGCCTAAGTTCGACACTGTCTCAGCATTCATCAATCAGGCAGAAGGCAGATCCAGCGCCCAGAAGACATCTCATTAATTTTGGAAGTTGGATGCATCCCCTATTTAAACTATGAATTAAGTTCCACACAGGGGAAAGGAAAAGCGAACAGTTAAAGCAGTCCTCTCCCTGGAACAAGTTTGGGGTTTGTGAAATGGTGTGTGCCACGGGGGGGAGGGGTGGGGGTGCGAGGGGGCAGCTGAGCTACTAGAAAGATTGTGGCATTTGAAGTCAGGAGACCTGAGCTCAAGTCCAGCTGGGTGACCTCAGTCAAATCAGACGCCACGACCCTCAGTGTCCTCGCCCATGTGTGATGATAGCAATGACGTGCACGGTAAAAGGCACCAGCGGCCAGCAAAGCAGCATCGAGGCATTAGCGACAGTCACCATGACGATGAACAACCCCGGCAACAGTGCGACTGCAGCCCCCCTCCCTTCTAAGTTCAACTTATTTGTAATGTGGTATCATGTATATTAAATATGGCTGTCTTGTAAATGTACATGTATATTTGCATATGTATATACAATATATGTATATATATGACATGTGTATATGATATATATCATATATTGATATAAAAATATATATGCATAGCCCCAACTGGTTTGGCTCAGTGGATAGAGTGTCAGCCTGCAGACTGAAGGGTCCCAGGTTCGATTCTGGTCAAGGGCACATGCTCAGGTTGCAGGCTGATGCCCAGTAGGGGGCGTGCAGGAGGCAACCAATCAATGATTCTCATCATTAATGTTTCTATCTCTCCCTCTCCCTTCCTCTCTGAAATCAATTAAAATATATTAAAAAATATATATGTGTATAGGCATACATACATATATATAAAATATATTGATATTGTATATATTAATATGATATACATACATGTATATCAAAATATACATATCTTTCTCCATGTTTTATTTTATTTTTTTATTTCTTGGCTCTAATTTTAAATCATAGGCTGACGGCTATTTTTTTTGTTGTTGTTAATCCTCAACTCACAACCCTTTGACCCATACCAGCCAGGGCCAGACCACTTTTTAAAATGAAAGAATACTCTTTTTGTAAACCCTGTTAATTATTTTTTTTTTATTGTTTCCTCCATCAAAATACTTTTCGAAGAAAAACCTAAAAAGTAGAATGAAATAAAGGGTCGAGCCACAGTTTCCATCACAGCCGTGGCTGGGCGAGAGTCATTTTAGCAGGCAATGCAGGCAAAACAGATGCCAAGATAAACCTGCCCCTCGAATGCACACCACAGGGGCCAGCTAACCTTCCTGGTGACAGATACAGCCTCTAAACAGCTTCAGCCCTGGCCAGCTGTTCAGTGGTTAGAGCGTCAGCCTGCAGACTGAAGGGTTATGGGTTCAATGCCTGGCTGAGGGCACATACCTTGGTTACAGGTTCCCCAGCCCCACTAAGGGCATGTGTGGGAGGCAACCAATGGAAGTGCCTCTCTCACATCGATGTTTCTCCCCCCCCCCCTTCCACTCTCTCTGGAAAGCAATGGAAGAAATATCCTTGGGTGAGGATAAAATAATAAACAAACAAACAAATAAACAAACCAATTGGCCGCAGACTTTCTCTGTTGCCTACAATGCCAGCGCCTCATTTGTGCTTTCACGGTGATGGTAATATTCCCTCTCCAGGCAGATGGCCACGTTCACGCTCATTTAGCCACGACAGGCTGTCCAGCATGGGGCTGCTTGCTTCCTTCTCCAGCATCGCCCACGAGGCTAACTGAGTTTGGTTCATCGAGGCTGCGGGTTGAGCTGGAAGCCTGGGGCATCGCCTGGCTCCAAGGCTGGGTGGGGAAACCAGACCTGTATAGGAGGACTGAGAAAACCCCACAGGACAGCTCAGTGGGGTCCCCGGGCGGGCCGACTTCCCCTCTGGGCACAGTGCTTAGGCACCCCAAACATTCCCGACTTCTTTTAGAATCCGAAGAAAATTGTCTGGGGAGCTGGGGTGGCTGAGTGTGGGATGGGCTAGCAGGGCAGGGAGGAGGGTCCCACAAGCCAGGCTGGAGACCTGGGAGTGTACCCAGGGAGTAAGGGGGCCACGGAAACGCACGCGATGGCAGAAAGGGCGATGGGGATGGAGGGGAGGAGCCAGGGGACCTGTGCAGTGGTCCAGGGAGACGAGTAGGTGGGTAGGTCCTGGGGATGAGACCCGAGAGGACAGATTCCAGAGACTTTGCACCCACATCTGAGCACAGCCCCCTTCCTTTTGCGTTACTTCGGTCTTGTGTTTTATCCTGAAGGCTCTTTTACTTCTGCATTCTTCTCCGATATGTCTGTGTCTGATTAACAGAAAGTGTGTTCCCCTGGCAGCTGTCTTTCCGGCAGCTCACCCTCTTTGAGATCGCAGGGCTGGGACAAGGTGATGCTGGCGAGGACCCGGGGGGCCCAGCTGTAAGCAGGCCTCTCTCCGTGCCAACCTGGGTTTCAGGACTCTGAGGGGGTTCTCCTTACATCATGTGCCTGTGCTGCACATTCCTCGTCCTACTTGCAGCCTGTGTGAACCCCATGTGGAGAGAGAGGCACAGGCCCTCAGGAGTAAAGGGAACAGGCGCACCAGGTGCTGTCCCACTCCACTGCCAGCTGCGCCACGTCGACCACACGTGCAGGAAAGCAGATGAGTCTCACAAAGTGGCTTCTGAGGCTCTCGCATGGGGATAATGTAGAGATGATGAGGTCACGCACAGGCTAGCAACCTTTTGTTTATTTATTCGTTTTCAAGAAATAGTTACTAAAAGCCGACTGTGTCCAGACGCCAGACGCTGAGCTAGACCCAGGATGCAGCAGCCCCAGATGAGGTCTCGGTGTCTCAGCGTTCCAGCGGCTTCGCTGCGTTTGTGCAGGAAACCAGCCTGGAAGGGAGGCAATGCAACTGTGTCCGGCGAAGCTGGGGCTCCGGCACATCTGGCTTTCTGTTCCAGCATTTGCAAAGTGGCTTCAGAGAGCTTGGGCAGAGCCCCTAAAATGGTGTCATTTGTCAGAAACTTTGAAATTGATGAAAAACAAAACAGACAGGTAGTGTGCGGGGAAACCACAGGAAAGAAAACAGAAACATCATGCAGCAAAGAAAGGTAACTTACAGAGAAATGGAAACAGCACCAGGCTCACCTGGAGGCTTTGAAGCTTCAGAAACTCGGTCCTCCCTTCTGGCTATGTAGTCCTCCCTTCTGGCTATGTAGTCGTCTCTTCTGGCTATGTGGTCCTCCCTTCTGGCTATGTATGTGGTCCTCCCTTCTAGCTATGTGGTCCTCTCTTCTAGCTATGTGGTCCTCCCTTCTAGCTATGTGGTCCTCCGATCTGGCTATGTGGGCCTCTGGTCTGGCTATGTGGTCCTCCCTTCTGGCTATGTGGTCCTCCCGTCTGGCTATGTGGTCCTCCGGTCTGGCTATGTGGGCCTCCCGTCTGGCTATGTGATCCTCCCATCTGGTTATGTATGTGGCCCTCCCTTCTGGCTATATATAGAAGGGGGTGGGGAGGGAGGGGGCTTTGGGAAATGATGACCCCCTCAGGGTTGCGTGGATGTTACCTGAAAGCTCCCCCAGGCGACTCTGTCTGCAGCCCAAGCAGGGACAGAGATCTTGGTGAGTAAAACCCTGCCATCCCTTTTCATATTCCTTTTTGTTTAAATGAACATTGTTGGCATCTTGTTCAAAGTTCTCACCGGATAAAACAATCCTCAAGTCTCCATCCTTCCACTGTATCATGCCATATACTAGTGTATATACACACTGAGTGGCCAGATTATTAAGACCACCTGACGTTTGTAGGCAAATTAGCCGTACACTGCATCGTATGGGATATGGAAGCCGAAGGCCTGTTCGAACACCTTTTCTGTCTGCAGTTACCAAGATAAAACGTCTCCAATTCACACAGGAACACAAGGATTGGACAGTTGAGCATTGGAAAAAACTTATGTGGTCTGATGAGGCACGTTTCCAGTTGCATCATGCAGATAGCAGAGTGAGAATTTGGCGGAAACAGCATGAAAGCATGCACCCCACATGCATGAGTACATCCCTTCAAGCTGGTGGGGGCAGTGTTATGGTTTGGGGCATGTTTTTCTGGCATGATTTGGGCCCTTTAATTCATGTGGAATAATGTCTGAATAGCACAACATACCTAAGTATCGTTGCTGATCAGGTTCATCCTATCATGTTGATGGCGTATCCCAATGGAGACGGCTTCTTCCAACAAGACAATGCGCCATGCCACGGTGCTCGTATTGTGCAGGAGAGGTTTCAAGAACATGAGGGAGACTTTACCTTGCTCAGGTGGCCCCCACAAACACCAGATCTCAATCCAATTGGGCATTTGTGGGACGAAGTTAAAAGAGCCATCAGGCAGCTGGTTCCACAACCATCAAATCTCACAGAACTGGACAGTGCTATTCATCAGGCATGGTGTCCGATTCCTCGCATCACCTTTCAATATCTTGTGGAGTCAATGCCAAGAAGAATCGCCACAATATTAAAGGCAAAAGGTGGCCCAACGAAGTACTGATGGGGTGGTCATAATAATCTGGCCACTCAGTGTGTATATATATATATATATATATATATATATATATATATATATATATACATACACACACACACACACACACTAATAAAAGGGTAATATGCTAATTAGCTAATTAGACCAGACATCTTCTGGACATCCTTCCGGACAAAACCATGGTGGCAGGGGCCGAGGCAGAGGCAGTTAGGGGCAATCAGGCCAGCAGGCAGAGGTGGTTAGGGGCGACCAGGCAGGCAAGCAGGTGAGCAGTTAGGAGCCAGTGCTTCCCGATTGCGAGAGGGATGTCCAACTGCCAGTTTAGGCCCAATTCTGACAGTCAGACATCCCCTGAGGTGTCCTGGATTGGAGAGGGTACAGGCCACGCTGAAGGACGCCCCCCCCCCCCCCCGCACGAATTTCATGCACCAGGCCTCTAGTGTATATATATATATATATTTGTTTGTTAATGGTCACCTGAGGATATTTATCCATTGATTTTTAGGGAGCGTGGAAGGGGACAGAGAGAAACACTGATGTGAGAGAGACACATCAATGGGTTGCCTCCCACACATGCCCTAACCGGGGCCAGTAATTGAGCCTGCAACCGAGGTATGTGCCCTTGACCAGAATGGAACCTGGGACCCTACAGTCTGTCGGCTGACGCTCTATCCACTGAGCTAAACTGTCTAGGGCTTGTGTTATATTTTATTCCTGTTTTTCTTCCTGCTTTGTGAAGGTTTTTATTTTATTTTGTTCCCCTAGTTTCTCCCCAGCCCCAACACCCCTTGCCCCCCACCCCCCCACACACACACCTCTGACATGGAGCTCAGCAAGCACAAATGAACTTTGGACGAACAGCTCTCACATCCACACAGCAAGGGTAGGTTTGACAGTGCCGCTGCCATTTCTCTGGGAGCTCAACTATAGAAATCCTAGGACCATGGAGGGACCCTAAATAGCTCTAAGTCTCCGCTTCTTATTGCCCGGGCTCGTGACCTCAGCAGTTCTGAGGCGGAGATGCTGGCGGGCCCCTGGGGCTACTGCCCTCCCTTCTCCAGGCCAGACCTCTCAGCTGGGACCCCCACCTCCTGTTCCTCTGCAGGTTGATAGAGAGGGTGTCCAAGGCCCCCTGGACCCCACCCTGAGCCCAGACCAGCGATTCTCAATGGGGGTTCTGAAGGTGTCTGGGGTGCTCCTGGCATTGGGTGGCTAGAGGCCAGGGGTGCTGCTCAATGTCCTGCAAGGCACAGAATAGCCCTCAGAATGAGCCGGCCTCAGACCTGACATAGCGCCCGGACTGAGCAACCCTGAACAAGACCATAAGGTCCTTGAAGGCTGGCTGTGTTCCTCTCCCTTCCCTGGCAGCCTTATAGTTCATATTAGAGAATTTTGGCTTGAATAGTTTGAATCAACCTCAATTACTGTTGTACAACTATGATTTATTTCATAGATTTCCTAAATTATGTCACTTTACTTTCTTAAGTCAAATAAATGCACTAAAGTGGAAACTTTATATAATTACAGCATTGGGGGAACCAGTATCACTTGCCACAAATAGACAGGACTCTAAAAATAAGGGCAAAAACATACAAAGTTGCTCGAAATGTCTGGCTGGAGATGGTTGCCTGGATGGATTGAACACAGGTTCCTTTTTTTGTGGTGATAACACCAGAAGAGGGTTAAAGACATGCTAACCCCATGGAGATGTTTTCCTGAAGGCGAGGGGCCTGCGGGGATGAGCTCTCCTACGCTCCAGAGGGCATGCCCTGCACGGAAACCTCCCGAGAGGCCGAGGGTGCTGCTCACCTCACCCGGGGAGACCACAGCTGCCTCTCTTAGGTGGATAAAGAAGCTGGACACCCCACACGGGGCATTGCCCAGGGAAGGCCAGCACAGGTCCCAGGTCCACAGTCTTGAAACTGGACAACAAATGGGTCCAGGCTGCCTGTCACTACTTGAGCCAATTAAGCAGAGACAGGGTTGCATGATGTATGAGCATTTATTCCGATACTGCCGGCGGTATGGGAGAGCCGCAGGCCATCCATGCAAATCTGCTCTGATTCCTCCTCCTAGCCGGCTGGTTACAGAGGGATAAGGAAGAAAGGCTGCGTGAAGAGGGAAGGGGAGATAGGGGCTGCAGGGTCCTGGTCCCTGTGTCTCCTTCCAGGATCTTGAAGTCTGATAACAAGGTAGTTAATTTTCAATGGCGTTAAAAACAGCCCCACCCATTGCTGGGACTGGAGAATGGTCAGCATTCCTGAGGCAAACGCCCCCGAGGGGCTCAGGGTCCAGGCACAGCAACCAAATCAAAGTGTCTCCTCTCCTTTGTTCTCAAAATTTTCTTCTTTTTTTAAAAACAATATATTTTTATTGATTTCAGAGAAGAAGGGAGAGGGAGAGAGAGAGAGAGAAATATCAATGATGAGAGAGAATCTTTGATTGGCTGCCTCCTGCATACCCTACACTGGGGATCAAGCCCGCAACGAGCCTGCAACCTGGACATATGCTCTGGCTGGGAATGGAACTGTGATATCCTGGATCATAGGTTGAAACTTAGGCTGCATTTTCTTTTCTGAGCAATGGACCGATCTGGGTCCCAAAGTGCCTCTTATCTTTCTACAGCTCTGTCTTTCTCCTTGCAGCACATCCTCCAGTTGTCCAGGGTCTGTAGGGAAGCCTCCTATCCACAGTTAGTAAGGTGAACAATCATCAAAAACTGTGGTCCTGTTCTTATGTGTGCCCTTCCCCCTATCATTTCCCCTCCTGTCAATTTCATCATCTTATATATATGAGACTAGAGGCCCAGTGCACGAATTCATGCACGGTGGGGTCCCTGGGCCTGGCCAGCGATCAGGGCCAATCAGGGCCAGGCTGATTGGGGCCTGCTGGCCAGGGGGAGGGACACGGGGAGGGGCCGTGGGCACAATTAGGGCCTGCCCTCCAGAGGGAGGGATGGGGAGCGGGAGGTTGACTGCCAGTCCTGAGGAGGGAGTTGGCCTTTGGCCCCCCTGGGAAAGGGATCTGCCGCCACCCACCTCTGGTTCCTCATCCCAGCCCAGGGCCAAAGGTGACAATTGCGGGCCAGGTGCAGAAGGAACAGATGCTGGCTGCCGATGCCGCCAGCTGGCTGTGGGAGATTGGCTGTGGGAGCGCACTGACCACCTGGGGGCAGCTCCTGTGTTGAGCGTCTGGCCCCTGATGGTCAGTGCACATCATAGCAACTGGTCGACTGGTCGTTCTGGTCATTTGGTCCTAAAGGTTGCTTAGGCTTTTATATATATAGATTAGTTTTATATGGAAAGTGTCTTGCTACCAATTTGTATTATTCCTGGACTATTTTAATTTCCTTTTATGGATTTTTGGCTCTGAATCCTTTCAGGGAAAAGGGGCATTGAGTCTCTTCTGTAGCTGCTTCTTGCTGATGAGAGTCCTGAAGTCCTCCCTGTCTGACAAAAGAAGGAGGGAACCAGAAAGGGGAAAGCAGTTTTAAGTGGAGCCAACAGACCATCCATGTTTCATTGACTCAATCGTCAGTCTAAGCTGTTGAGTCTTACTTTTAGGACCCAGTGATGTGGATGGCTTCTACAGTGAGGTCTGTGCTGTTTGAGCAAGCAATCAGGTAAATATACGCATTCATTCTGTGAAAACAGAAGCAAACGAAACACAAAGGTTAGTGCATACAGTAAATCTTAAATCAGTGGAGAAGATTTTCAGATACAGGGCTTCCACTGGAATGAAATACACAGTGACAATTTGATGGAATGTCGATAGAGAACATTTCTGGTGATGTCATCAGGGCTGTGGCCTCTAAGGCCTACATAGCCACAGCCTTAAAAACAAAACTTTCAAGACAGTTCATTGTCCTGGAGTCCAATACCCACAATTGTACATTGTGGTTTCAATTGAAGCACAAGTTTTCTCCCTAAGATTAGCCTCATTTTCAAAGAGATTGCATCAAGTTTGGTTTTTGTTTAGCAGAAACCCAAGCGTAGCAATTGAGCAAATTGATTGCACAGGCTTTCTCAAATTTGCTTTGCCGGAATTTATTCACTTATAAGTAATCTTTAGGTTGAGCTCTAGTGAGCACTTGGTCCCTCAGGGCAGAGAAGCCAAAGCCATGGTTACCTGGAATATCTGTATGTTTTGGGCCATGTCCTCACGTCCTTGAGGTCCCCAAAGGGGTCTTGAGGTTTCTCTTTGCCATCTTTCAGGAAAGCAATCTTCATTCCTTACCTGGAAAGACTGGCATGAACCACGTGACCAAGCAAGATACCAGGCTATTTTCCCAAGGGCTCATCCCTTCAAAGTCCATCTTTTCCTCAGAGCTTTCTGGAGACATCCAGAGTCCTAGCAAGTCTCTCTCAGATATGACATTCTAGTCCAAGTCTTGGTTAATAAAACCACATTTGGAAACTGGCTTTATGAAGAAATTAGATTCCTGTTAGGAATAAATTAGATTCCTATTTGATTTATGCAAATAACTATATTGCTGTGAGAACAATAATACTCACTCATTAAGAGTTTCCAAATTCCAGAGGGATAAGGTAGGGAGAAAAATCTAAATGCCTCAACATTGCTTATGAAAGTATAATTTACCAAGTTGCTTTAAGAAAAGCAACTTGGGTTTTCCTTATGTCTGAAAAACAGTAAGATTAAAAGTCAGCAATACTTTTAACAACAATAACTTACAAAAACTATAATTATTTTTAGTTCATTAAGTCCCATATCAATTTTGGTTTCTCCTGATTTTTCTTACCAATACTTCTATAAATCCAGATACTCTATAGAGTTCTAATAATTTCCATCCATTTTAAAGGGGTTGACCTGAACAATCTATTCTCAGAGGTATGTAATTTAAAATGTCAGAGTCCTTTCTATGGATCTCTCAGAAGATATAAATTTTTGCAAATGCATTATAACAAAACAGAGACCGTTTCTAAATGAAAAGAAGAAATTTAAAATGACATGGTTATGGATTTGATTATAATGCAATTGACATAAAATCCTGTCCTTTCTGCAAAACACAGTATTCCATAATAACAGAGTTATAAATGAAAGTATATCCTAATTTATGGACTCCTGGAGATTTTTATATAATCTTCAGAACATCCATTTTGATAATATGCATATACAAATAGAATATAGTTATTATTTCTTTATTTGACAGAGCTTCCCATATACCTTAAATATAAAATTTTCACCCTAACCAGTTTGGCTCAGTGGATAGAGCATCAGCCCGTGGACTGAAGAAGGGTTCCAAGTTCGATTCCAGTCAAGGGCGTGTACCTTGGTTGTGGGCTCAATGCCCAATAGGGGGCATGCAAGAGGCAGCTGATCAATGTTTCTCTATCATTGATTTTCTTACTGTCCATCTCTCTCCCTTCCTCTCTGTAAAAATCAATAAAATATTTTAAATACATATATAATTTACCTTCAGAAGGAGAGAAAGCAAATCCTCGAGGCATTCCAGGACCTATTGGCATGACCTAAAGCCAACCAAGTCTAGGTCAAAGAAGAGTTTCTGAAAATTCAAACCTTGGGAAGGTTGTCAAGCATATTTGACCAAAAGATTATATATTACTAGAGATCCAGTGCACAAAATACATGCACAGGTGTGGTCCCAAGGCCTGGCCGGTGATCAAAACACGAGCATCTGGTGTGGAAGGACAGGTCCCAGCTGACCTCTGGGCCCTGGGCAGCACCTGGGCCCCCTCCACCTGAGTCATGGCGCCCGAGTCCCCATGCAGAGATGTGGTGAGTGCAGCCAGACACCATTGGCTGGGGTGCAGCATGGGCCTCTAGGCCGCCCAGCAGCGTCACACGGAAGCCAGGTGGGCATCGCGCTCTCTCCCAGCCGGCCTTGCAGACTGGCTCCTGTGTGAACCCATGGGGAGCCTGACCAGCCCCTGCAGTGAGTGTGAGGTGGGCTCCTCATGGGTGCCCGGCACCTGAGCGTGGGTGCTTCCCTGGCACACAGCCCTGGCATCCCAGGAGAGGATAGCAGGGGGAGTGAGAGTGAGTTTGGTGGACACCTCACATTCTCACCACACCTCCATCCCTGTCACCTCCGCCCCCAAATAGCCAGCAAGCGGTTGCAGCCCCCCACCCAGGCGCTGAAGAAGGTTGGTCGCCACCACCCACCCCCAGTTTCCCATCCCAGCCCAGGGCCCGGCCCTGATTGGGCGATCAGGGCCTGAGGGCCACTGGTTACTGTCTGTGGAGTGATCAGCAGGGCAATTGGACCCCCGCTTGAACCCGCCTTGGCTTGGCGCTGCCCACTCACCTGCTCCACCATCCTGCTGCGGTCCCACTCTCATTGGGGCCCACGGGGGCCAGCAACACCTCCACTGCCACCCGCTGCCAGTGCCGCGCCAACCTCTGGTGGTTAGTGCATGTCATAGCGAGCAGTTGAACTTCCCATCAAACTCCTGGTCGAACAATTTGCATATTAGACTTTTATTATATAGGATTATAAAGAAGAAAGAGTATTAAATTATCTTTTCATTCAAAGTGACAACAAAAAGGTATTAAACAGAAACATAAGCTAGCAGAACTTCAGTTCCCACAATTAAGGAGATGGCTTTTTTAAAAAAAGTCACCAAGTACCTGATTAATATAACATAATATATAACCATTTTAATAATTTATAGAACTTTTGCTTCCTAGGCAAATACAAAAAAAACTTTTTCCCTTTTAACAGACTGAAAAAGGACCAAACAAATTCTGTATTAGTTTACTTTAGATTAATATATTTTATTAAATGCACTAGAGGCCCGGTGCATGAAATTCATGCAGGGGGCGGGGCCCTTAGCCCAGCCTGTGCCCTCTCACAATCCGAGACCCCTTGGGGGATGTTGGGCCTAAACTGGCAGTAGGACATCCCTCTCACAATCCAGGATGCTGCATGCACCAGTGACCACACTTTTCACACCGGTGAAAGGCATCTTGCTTTTGTATGGGCAGCTACATTTTTATGCCCTGATTATAAAAAGTAGTACAAAACATGATCCTTCTGAGGCGGTAGTACCATTTCCCCATCTTATGGGTGGAAAAACTGAAACTGAAGCAGAGAGAAGTTAAGTAATTGGCTTTGTCACGCAGTTATAAGTGTCAGAATCAGGGCTGACCACAAAATGTGCAAGCCAGAGTCCATGCATGTCATCTCTGCATCATCCTGTTTTTTCAGTGTTAGAGTAGCCTTGTCAGGTTTTATTTTTAAATCTAAGAGACTGTTCGCAATATATAGGGTAGGGTCCCTAGGCCTGGCTGGCGATCAGCACCATCTGTGGGGCAACCAGCAGGCAGAGCAATGGGGAGCCCCTGCTGGCACCTGCCTCGGCTGGTGGCTGGCGCCGCGCACCCCCTCCCCCCCATCATCGCCACCAGTTGCCTCCCTCTCAGGGGGCAGATGCTCAACACAGGAGCTGACCCCCCTGGTGGTCAGTGCCCATTATAGCAATTGGTCATTCCTCCAGTTGTTCCACCATTCGGTCAATTTGCATATTAGGGTTTTATGAAATAGGATTATTCCAATTACCTATATGTTTCTTTTTGCTTCTTTCCACTATATAATTTTTTTCAACTTGTGCAGACCTACAATTTTCCTAATCCCCTTCTGATTATTTTTCTTCTTAACTCATTCAGAAATAACCAACTTTATTTTTCTACATGATCCTACCATGTTAAGTCTTAAATAAAATTCCATCAAAGATTATGTCATATTACATGCCATGATTAGCTTTCTACAAACAACTGCTTTCTGTGTACAAATCAGTGTCAATGACATAAAAAATAAAACTGTACTAGGCGGAGAACTTTATTAACCTGTTTCAAACTTTATTCCCAAGATTCTTCAGCTTAATTAGCTGCAAAGAATGATTTATATATAAGCAAAAACTGAAAAGAGTGGCGTTGGGCTAAAACATATTATCAGATCCATAAATAAAATTTGAAAAAGCAGTCATAATATAAAATAGCAGCTCCCAGAAACTTCTTCAAGTTTCTCTTCTTCAGAAGTTGACTCAGTTCAGTTTGCTTCATTCTTGGAAGCCTCATCAAATCCTCCACAAGATCTGCAACTTCGTCATCATCATCCTCTCCACCCACAGACTGAGCAGAGCTGCAGTCAGTCTCCTTAACCGTCAGACTGCGTGCCGAGCTGGTTTAAGACGTGGGGTAGCCCTGCTGTCGGCTGCCCTGTCTCAGCAATGCCTCTCATGGGGAAAGTGTTTGCTGCCAGCGATGCCTGAGCTTTAGGGTTGTTAAAATGGATCACTGGTCCTTGGTTTGTGAGCATATTTGCCTCTTTAATACCAGAGATATTGTTTACCCCTGACTTCTTTAAGGAGAACTGAAGTTGCTTACCATCTGCTGTACCTGTTCTGCGAACCCCCTTCTTTCTATGAGCAGTTCCTTTCCCACCCATGCACACTGTGCCCGCAGTTTGGCAAGTTTCTCTTGGTTCATGATAGTTTCTTTCATCTTGTTGGAGAGGAAATGGGGCCACATGGAGGACTAGAGCTGATGCTTAGGGGGTCTAAGGCAGACCAGCTGAGAACCAGAAATAACCAACTCTAGAGCCACCTATTTTCAATGCTAGATTACCAAAACCATATCATTTCTTTCCAATTTAATTAGAATTCTTAATTAAACTTGTCTTTTTGGTGACAAGTAAGTAATTAACATTCCTCAGATTAGCAATACATTCACATTTTTAAGAGCTATCTATAATAATAAAATCATAATATGCCAATTAGACCAGACGTACTTCCAGACAACCTTCCGGACAAAGCCAAGGCTGCAAGGAAAGCCCGGGTCCCAGGTGACAGAAGGAAGTTGGTGCCGGCAGCTGGGGGAAGGAAGGCCTACTCTTGCATGAATTTCATGCATTGGGCCTCTAGTATTCAAATAAAATCCAAGTCATATTCATTAATAGATTCAAATCTGTCCTCTAGATTCTCTGTAATAAGAAGCCAAACATAGGCAAACTCAGGTTAATTAGTATTTCAGTATCTTGGTACCTAGATATTTAATCATTTTTACTATTTAACCCAGCAGACTCCCAAGTTTTAAGTTACCAAAAACTTTGGAAAAACTATGCTTAAGTATATATAATTATTACTAAAAAGCTTTATCAAAAACCCTTCATTTTGGTTACATCTATTTATTATGTCACTAGAGGCCCTGTGCACGAATTTGTGCATGGGTGGGGTCCAGTTGGCCCCACTCCCAATTGGGTTGGGGGGGCCGATCAGGGATGGGGCCAGCGGGGAGGGGGGTGCCCAGGCAGTTGGTGGGCTGGCCCTGCCCCCAGGTCAAACTCCAGTGAAGTCCCAGTGGAGGGGACAAATTTGCATATTATCCTTTCATTATATAGGACTAGAGGCCTGGTGCACAAAAATTTGTGTACTCAGGAGGGTCCCTCAGCCTGGCCTGTGCCTCCTCGCAGTCTGGGACCCCTTAGGGAATGACCACCTGCTGGCTTAGGCCCGCTCCCCGGGGGAACGGGCCTAAGCTGGCTGTCAGACATGCTTCTCTCAGCCTGGGAGCCCTCAGGGGATGTCCACTTGACAGCGGGGAGCAGGCCTAGCTGCAGTTGGGCATCCTTAGCGCTGCTGAGGAGGCGGGAGAGGCTCCCACCACCACCTCTGTACTGGCAGCTGTCAGCCTGGCTTGTGGCTGAGCAGAGCTCCCCCTGTGGGAGTGCACTGACCACCAGGGGACAGCTCCTGTATTGAGAATCTGCCCCCTGGTGGTCAGTGTGTGTCATAGTGACCAGTGATTCCCAGTTGCTCTGCTGTTAGGGTCAATTTGCATATTACCCTTTTATTATATAGGATAGAGGCCTGGTGCATGGGTGGGGGCCGGCTGGTTTGCCCTGAAGGGTGTCCCAGATCAAGGTGAGGGTCCCGCTGGGGTTCCTGGCAGCCTGGGTGAGTGGCTAATGGCTGTTTGCAGGCTGGCCACAGCCCCTTCAAGGTGCGGGTCCCCCCTGGAGTGCCTGGCCATCCTGGGTGAGGGGCTGATGGCTGTTTGCAGGCTGGCCACAGCCCCCAGGCACCCAAGCTCCCAGTGGAGGCTGGCTGGAAGCAGGTATCTGGGATTTATTTTTCTTCTATAATTGAAACTTTCTTGCCTTTTGCAGAGGCCACAGCCAGCCAGGGCAGGCGAGAAGCTTGGCTTCCTCCATCGCCAGGGCAACCAAGCCTCCTGCTTGCTCCAGCTCCGTGGCTGCCGGCCGCCATCTTGGTTGGGTTAATTTGCATATAGTCGCTCTGATTGGCTGGTGGGCGTGGCTTGGGCATAGCAAAGGTACGGTCAATTAGCATCTTTGTCTTTTATTAGTGTATACTAGAGGCCCGGTGCACAAAAATTTTTGCACTGGCAGGGGAGGGGGGGAGTGTCCCTCAGCCCCACTTGTGCCCTCTCACAGTCTGGGACCCCTTGGGAGATAATGACCTGCTGGCATAGGCCCGCTCCCACGTGGCAGAGGGCAGGCCCAATCCCTAGGTGCCTGCCCCTCAGCCCCTGGTCGGGCTCAGAGCAGGGCTGATTGGGGAGTTGGGGTGTCGCCCCCTGTCATGCACAGAGCAGGGCAGATCGGGAGGTTTGATGCCACCCCAGTCACACTTAGGGTAGGGCCAATGGGGAGTTGGGGCACCGCCCCCTGTCACACTCAAGGCAGGGTCAATGGGGAGGTTGCGGTGCCACTCCCTGTCACGCACAGAGCAGGGTGGATCAGGGGGTTGTGGCACAACCCCTGTCACATACAGAGCTTGCTGATCAGGGGGTTGGGGCCCTGCCCCCTATCATGCACAGAGCAGGGCCCATCACGGGGTTGGGGCTCCGTACCCTGTCACACAGAGCAAGGCCTATCAGGGGGTTGGGGAGCTCCCCCCTGTCACACACAGAGGAGGGCTGATCAGGGGGTTGGGAAGCTCCCCCCTGTCACGCACAGAGTAGGGCCGATAGGGGAGTTGGGGCACTGCCCCCTGTCACACACAGAGCAGGGCTGATCAGGGGGTTGGGGCACTCCCCCCTGTCACACTCAGGGCAGGGCCGATGGGGAGGTTGCAGCTCCACCCCGTCACACACAGAAGCAGAGCCCATGGTGGGGTTGGGGCACCGCACCCTGTCACACACAGAGCAGGGCCGATCAGAAGGTTGCAGAGCTCCCCCCTATCAGGCACAGAGCACTGCCGATCAGGGGGTTGGGGCGCCTTCTCCTGTCACGAACAGAGCAGGGCAGATAGGGAAGTTGTGGCCTCACCCCCTGTCACACACAGAGCCCCAGGGCGATCAGGGGGTTTGGGCACTGCCCCTTTCACGCTGCTTCAGGGACCAGGAGGCCTCGTGGCTCTGCTGATCCCAGGTTCGGGAGGCCTCGCGGCTCCACTGATCCCAGTGCTGGGAGGCATATTACTCTTTTACTATATAGGATCGAGGCCTGGTGCACGGGTGGGGGCCGGCTGGTTTTCCCTGAAGGGTGTCCCGGATCAAGGTGGGGGTCCTGCTTGGGTGCCTGGCCAGCCTGGATGAGGGGATGATGGCTGTTTGCAGCTGGTCACACCCCCTTCAGGATGGGGGTCCCCACTGGGGTGCCTGGCAAGTCTGGGTGAGGGGCTGAGGGCTGTTTTCAGGCTGGCGGGTGACTGAAGTTCCCAACCTTTCCTTTTTTTCTTTTTTTTTTTTATTCTGGGATTTATTTACCTTCTATGGCTGTCACTGGAGCTGAAAGCCAGCTTTAGCACTGAGGCTCTGCTCCAGCTCTGAGACCTCAGCTGCTGAAAGCAGGTATCTGGGGTTTGTTTAGCTTCTATAATTGAAACACTGTTGCAACTCCAGCTCTGAGGCCCGGCTGGCTGAAAGCAGGTTTCTGGGGATTATTTAGCTTCTATAATTGCAACATAGTTGCTTAGAGTGCAGCTCAGAGCTGGGCGGCGGCAGGCGGGGAACCTTGGCTTCCTCCATCACTGGAACATGCAAGCCTCCTGTTCGCTTCAGCTGCCTGGCTGCTGGTCGCCATTTTGGTTGGCAGTTAATTTGCATATCACCCTGATTTACCAATGGGAAGCATGTCAGAGGTATGGTTAATTACCGTGTTTGTCTATTATTAGATAGGATAAGAACTCTATGAGATTTCAAAGCCAATTATTACTACCCAAGGCATTTTCTTGACAAATTTCATAACAGGGATAACATGACCTTGACCACTTTTAGGGGGCTGGAGAAAGGAAGGGAGAGAAGGGAGATATCAGGGCCCCCACAGTTTGTTCCCAGGACCACAGCAACTCCCTAGCCTCCAGCGACTTTCATGTGAAAGTACTTTTTTTCTCTACAAAGTGGGAGTGGCTCATGCTGCTGCTTATGCAGCTGCTGGAGGGCACTTCTGCAGCTCCACCCTTGCAGGAGAAAGACTTGAGGGTTTAGATGGTTTGTTTCCCATATTTTTCTTTCTGAGTAGAATCCTTATGATGTACCAATGTGAAATCTTGCATATAACAAGGGATCTTATCCTATTTCAAAACAGAAACAAAAGCAACCTCTAATGTAAATAGATGAGTGCTCTCAAAAGGAGGGACTGGGACATTAGCCTTACAATCTTATCTCCCACACACCCAGTACAGCAGATGACCTGCGGTCCAAGTGGTCCAGAGTCCACACACAGCAGAGACAGAGGATTCCCTGACTTCATATAACAGCAAAGAGCAAACTAAGTCCCCAAAAGATAAGGAAGCAACCAAAGTTACATTATAGACAGACAAGAACTCTCACTAGCTAAGCATTTCAGGCAGCTGATGCCTTGAGAGGGAGAGTAAGAGGGTCCCCGAGACAAAGAACTCTCGGCAGCTGCTGGGAAGTTCCTGCAATCCCTGCCACAGGTTCTGCCTGCCACACGCAGCTGGGGCCCCCAGCAAAGTGGGATATGCCCCATCTTTAAGCAAATTAAACCAAGCAACAATGAAACACAAAACAGCACTCAACAGAGACTTTTATATACAGAATTTACAGGTGAGCACAGCCCACAGACAAGAGCTTTCTACCAATGCTCCTTGTCTGTCCAGTCACAGAAACCTCAGCGTTCCCTGTGTTAAAAAAAACAAAAACAACAACCAAAAACCCCACTGAAGCAGAGCAATGTCTCTTGTGCCAGAGCGGAGCAGGCTAAGGGCTCGGAACCGAGGCAAGGACTGCTGGAGGTCTCTTGTCACCCACAGCTGATCAGGCTCGCCCAGGGGAGAGGCAGTAAGTGCTTCTTGCGTCATACAAAATGCTTGATTCAACTTAAGTGACAGTGTTGTGGCAGAATGCACGGAAACGATCAGCCAGCACTCTGGGGGAGGAAAGTTTAACCTTTATTTCACAGATCTGCTGGTCCAGGGGAATTCCATTCCAAAGCCTGGACTGAACTCGTGGGGAGTCTCTGACCCATCTATCTCCTCCTGTGTCAGCCCCTGAGGGTCCCCGCAGCTCCACCCAAGTCAGTCTTGGCAGGGCCCTGGGGGTAGGCTCTGCAGCTCCGCCCATGTCAGTCACAGTGGGGAAGTAAGTCTACAGTTTTAACCAGACACTGAACTAGGTTGCCAGCCCCCCCTCCCCATTTTCTTTTTCAAAAGGACGGGAACTGGGGGGCTGAGTGGGACTACACAAGAACATTCCCTGCAGAGCTGCACATTTTTAAAAAGTCCCGATTTCAGCCCCAAGTACCCCAGTCCAGGCAGCAAGTGGGATCCTGGGTACTCACCCCAGAGGAGTCCCCGCCTTGTGGTCTCACCAGAGTCACCAGAAAATGAAACTGGACAACAAATGGGTCCAGGCTGCCTGTCACTACTTGAGCCAATTAAGCAGAAACAGGATAGAATCATGTATGAGCATTTATCCAATAATGCCCTGCAAGCGGGGGGGGGGGGGGGGGGGGGGGCGCGGAGGGGGGGGAGATATCTGTAATACTATCAACAATAAAAAATATTAAAAAGTAATAATCCTGCCAGCAGTATGGCAGAGCAGCCGGCCATCCATGCAAATCTGCTCTGATTCCTCCTCCTAGCCGGCTGGTTACAGAGGGATAAGGAAGAAAGGCTGTGAGCAGAGGGAAGGGGAGATAGGGGCTGCAGGTTCTTGGTCCCTGTGTTTCCTTCCAGGATCTTGAAGTCTGATAACAGGGTAGTTAATTTTCAATGGCTTTGAAAACAGCCCCACCCATTGCTGGGACTGAAGAATGGTCAGCATTCCTGAGACAAACGCCCCCCCCCCCCCCCCAGGGGCTCAGGGTCCAGGCACAGCAACCAAATCAAAGTGTCTCCTCTCCTTTGTTCTCAAAATGTGTTTTCTTTTCTGAGCAATGGACCCATCTGGGCCCCAAGGTGTCTCTTATCTTCCTACAGCTCTGTCCTTCTCCTTGCAGCACGTCCTCCAGGGTCTAGAGAAGGCTCTTCCCATAGTGAGGAAGGTGAACGGCCATCACACACTATGGTCCTGTTCTTATGTGTGCCTGTGCCCTCCCCCCTCAGTCTGAAGCAAGTTAGTCCACCTTCCCGAGCCTCAGTTTCCTCACATGTAAAATGAGGGTGTTATCACGCCCACTCCTAGCGAAGCTGTGAGTATTCGATGAATGGACTATGGACGCCAAGCTCGGCTCAGCGTTGGTTGTGCGTGATTGCTGCTTCATCGTGTCACACTCTTATTGGTGATGCAACTCAGAAAAAGTCAAGACATCCCCCACTACAATTTTAAGTAGTAAATGCCCGCACATCTTAACGAGATGTACACGTTACCTGAGTACACACACGTGTGCATGCGCACAGACAGGCTGCCGACTCTCACAAAGCAGGTCACCCAGCCTCGTCTTCGGATTCCCTGAGGACTACCTGTTAGGTGTAATGTAAGGTTTAATCTGAGATGTGAGATTTAATCTGACCAAAGCCAATAAATTGACCAAGACAAGCAGGGTAAGAGCGAAATATCGCATTTATTGGAAGCTCTCGGGTGAGGTCCCACGGTCTGGAGGTGCAGGCCGGGGGAGTCACACCCGCCTGTGCCTGGCAGAGATTTTTCATGCTGCTGTCGGACCAATCAGGTTTATCTGAGGTAGCTTGTGGCGGGTGATTGATGAGCGGGAAGTTGGTGCAGCTGCACCCTGGCCATCTTGAGAAGTCTCCGGTGGTTACTTATTGGCCATCAGCACAACAGGATGCTCTGGTGGGTCCCAGGATGGCAGCTATTGTCCAGCAGGATGTGGCTTGGCAGTCCTGGGTTGTTTTGTCCAACTCAGCTGGTGGGACCAGGAAAGACCCTATTTTCCCAGCCCCAGACCTTACACTATCGATAAAGCTTTACTTCCCAGTAGACTTCCTCCTCTCACATGCGACCCTCTAATGTCCCTGGAGACCAGCTCCCCTGCTGCTCTGAATGGCCCAGCTCTCTTCTCAGCCCTGAAGAAATTCCCCGGAGGTGTGGACAGTCTTGGAGTCCATGAGCCTGGAAAGGTGTTGGCTAAAGCTGCTGGGGATCAAGACCCAGGCGGCTGTAGAGTCACATCTAAGCTCTCCTGTCCCTTGTCCCAAACAAGGCCTCCGTCTGTTTCCCAGGCCCCAAATTCCCCCCCCCCCGCCCAACCTCCCAGTCCGAGGAAAGCCCGGAGGGAGCCTTGCTGGAGCTGGGGCCTGGGGCCACCTCCCGCTCTCAGGTGGACGGATGGCCTTTGGACATGAGGTGCAGAGAGCCATCCTGACTCCATGGCTTTGAGCCCCTGTGAGTTACATGCTTTGGAGAGAAAACTTCCTTATCCACGAAATGAGGGTAACACTCTCCCCATCTCTAAGGGCTGTCTGAGGATTCAGTGGGACAGCGTTTTCAGATCCTGTGTGGGGGCTGGCACATGGTCACCCTGAAATAAATGGCAGTTGAAAGGACAGAGCAGGACTGATGGCTGTGTTCTTAACCCCTCTTCCAAGAAAAAGCCGCAGGGTGTATCAGTTACTCAGCCTGCCCTTATCTCAGCCAATGGGAAAGCGGGGGAAACTAGCCCAAGGCCAAAAGTATGCTGGCCACCCCCCCTGTCTTTGTGTAACCAGACCCTAGCTGCACCCTGCCCCCGGACCCCAAGCCCTATAAATTCTTTGTTCTCTTGGGATTCGGGGCTCTCTCTTGCACCCAGTAATGGAGGCAAGGGGGGGACCAAGCGAGCTTGTATAAGAGACCCTCTGCTTTTGCATCGGACTGGCTGCCTGGCGTGGTTTTTTGGGGATCTTGAAATCTGGGCATAACATTTTGGGGGCTCGTCCGGGATCCCCAGCACCATCGAGGGCCCCCCCAGTCCGGAGGGCCTGACTGACCACGGTAGGTCCTGTTTGTGACATGTGTGTTTTGTTGTGTTTTGTATCTATCTTGTGTGAGCTCACTTCTGAAATCTGTAATCGTAATCGCCCGCATGATCTAGGGGATCAAGGGCGGGAGGAGTCGGGGGACACTTCGATCCTACATCTGGAGGGGTATAGCTTTGCTTCTGCGGAGTCGGAAGGTCTGTAGAAACCCCCTCAATCTGAGACGGGCGGAGGAGTCGGGGGACGCCTTGATCCTCCATCTGAAGAGGGGAAATTTTGCTTCCGTGGAGTCGGAAGGTCTGTAGGAACCCCTCAATCTGAGAAAAGGCGGGTCGCTCCCGCTGGTTGGCGCGCAGCCATCGTCTAGCTTTCGGTTTTTGCTTCCATGGAGTTGGAAGGCTGTACTTTCTTGGGCCCTTTAGTTGTTTGTGTTTCCGTTTTATTTTGTGGACTTGCTGGATGGACATTATGGTGGACTCAGACTGCTCTTTTGGGTATTGTGATTAATCATTTCAAGGAGATTGGGGGAGGCTTTAGAACTCCCTCAGGAATGGGAAAGTTGTTAGGAATTGAATGGATTGTTTAAACTCTGAATGAATGTCTGGTGAAAGTGTGGAGGGAGGGGGACTGCTCTCCCCCCTCCTTTGTGTGGCAGTCGGGCGGCCACCTGAGTGAGTGTCTGTGAAAACAGGTCACCCCCTCCCCAAGTATTCTAAAATTAAAATCCTTCTTGTAATTGAAAAGCTTTTACAAATTTATAAATGCATCCGGGATTTCTGTGCACATGTAAACGGAAAAGGCCAGTTTAAAAACGAGTGCGCATAGTTTTGAGCTGAACTTGACTTTTTGCTGTGTACAGAATAAAAACCCGAGACTGTTTTGGCCTTAAAAATGGCGAAGATGAACCTGAAAAAGAAATACAGGCTGGTTTCCCAAGGCCATTTAAAGTAGCTCTTTTGAAATTTCCCGCCCTGAGGCAAGTACCACCAGGAAGTTGATAGTCAAGTTTACATATGAATAGCTATGACTTCCCCAGCAGGAAAATTGTGACCATTTTGAAATTTAGCAGCTATGCCAGGCTTATTGGCTGGAAACTTAAAACTTTTAAGTTCAAATCATCTAAAAGTATTGAAATTTATAATACTGAAATGTTGATCTAAATATGCCTAGTATGAGGTCTAAATGATAGAAGTTAATCTATTAATTGAAAATGCCTTTGCTTATTGATCTGATTGAGAAGAGAGGATTGATTTTGTGACCTCAACTGAAGATTTTTGATGCAAGGACCAGTTTAAACTTAATTGATATTCTTTAAAATGATTATAAAAGGTATAAACAGCTAATATATGCCTAAGTTTAACCTACATTCTAGATAATGTGTTTACCCAAAGCTGTGGTTTAAATTGCATGCTGTCTCTGCTTAACTAGTGAAATTTCTGTGTCTCTTAAAATGTATTGCTAATCACCTAAGAATTAAGGCTAAGAGTTCTAGCTACCTGGAAAGCATGGCCTTGGTGTGATAGGAGGAAAAAAGAAATGTTAAATGGATAATATACCAGTGAGCTGGAACTGGTCATTAATAATGGATTGTGAGAAGGGCTGGACATGGCCTAACTTCTCATTCCTTAGTACCCCTGAAATGTCAGAGGATCCAATGTGTTTAATCCTCTTGAAGGACATTGAATGATTCTTTCCTTCCTCTTTAACTTTTAGGGGATTATATAAATGTATTACTGATGTAGATTATCAAGAATCTCTAAGGGACTTGTCCTGTATCTGGAGGAATGGCTTCTAGATGGTATTCACCATCTCTGGGACTTCCGGAGGGAAGTCGAAACTCGGACTGGCTAAGGGTTCGAATCTGGCCTATCTTTTAGAAAGATAGGAAAGAAGCATTCCTAGGCAGTTTTCTACCGCCTCTGTTCAGGGACTTGTTCTGTATCTTAACACAACTGAAACTGATTTGTTAGTATTTTGTGATATAAATGTGGCATGCACCTCAAAGTTCTTAATGGGGAATGTATCTAGTTATCGTGTCTATTTAGTCTTGATTTCCTTGTTCAATATGAGTACCGTTTCTATCTGGATGAGACATAGGTCAAGAATCCCATCCTGGGACGTGGGAAAGGGAGGCCCCCACATCTGTTCCTGTCAGGCCCCCATCAGGGGACTTGGGCGGTGTTCCTGTTACCTGCTCAAGATCCCAAGACTGTATTTGTTCATGTAAGTGTGGAAATATATTCTGTGCTAGGTTGGGATTTTGGAATTCTGGGGTAGATTTAAAAGATATTTGTGACTTTTCTAGTCTGATTGGGACATTTAAGGGTGGGGCTCACAGTTCCTCAGGGCAGAGATTTCATGGGCCCTTCCCCCTGACTGTGCTGAATTAAATAATACAGGCCAGTGTCATTTAGCTTGCTGGTTAAAGAAAAACAATGGGCCTTAAAATCTGTAAAGGTGGGCGGGAATGAAGCTGGTCAAATGTACTGAAAGAGTTTTGTACCTGTTGCTGCTAGCTAAGGAGGGGCTGATACCCACTTCTAGCGCACTCGCTTGAAAGAGGCCTGGTTGCTGCTCTGCCACAAAGGGAACTGGTAGAAAGACAAAAAAGCAGAGCGCTGTAACTGATAAACAGGGTTACCTAGAAGCCATCAGGACTTTGAAGTTCTCCAAGAGAGGAGGAATCTGACTCAGAGACTGGCGAGGGCTGGGTGGCTTTTCTTTAACAATCTCTTTCCTTGAGAGGGCTCCAGAGGGTGCACGAGGACATTTGGCCGCGCCTCTGTGCCATCTACTAGACCAGCCCAACCCCAACTCCTCATCAGCACAGACCAGGAGATTGGGTCTACATCAGAAGGCACTGCTGGGAGACCCTAGAGCCACGTTGGAAGGGTCCCTACACTGTGGTGCTGAAGACCCCCACCGCTCTCAAGGTAGACGGCGTTGCGACCTGGGTCCATCCGGAAAGACTTCATCACCAAATGGAGCATCGATCGATCGAGATCAACGCAACCCGCTCAAGCTCAAGCTACGGAGTGCTTGACCTGCCTGATGCCGGTAACATGACTCGCGATCGCTCCTGTCACCAGGAGCCCCCACAATACTATGTAATACACTTAGATAATGCCTGCATCTTCATGGACATGGCTCCAAAGAGACAAGGACCATTTATAGAATCACATGTTTAGTAGAAGATTTGGCTACCTGAAGCGGCCATGATGCCAATATTATGTTTCATTGTATTGATATGTTATATTAACCTTTGATTCTTTTGCAGGTTTGAATGTGTGTTGGCTGTCCTGGAAGGGAGCTGTGTGGGGTGACCCCCAAAAGTAAAGGGTGTCTAGCTGCCAAAAGGGCAGGTGCCCAACTAGGCAGGGTAGGATGCCCATCAGGTTTTGGTCTCTGTTGAGAGACAGCTAACAGTTGGCAGCCTGTAATACTGTCTTGCAGGCCTGAGTCACCATGCCCATGTCAGGGGTAGTAAAGCTGGAAAAAGTCTGTTTAGAATAGAAGGTCTGAGGCATAGTTATGCATAGAAAGAAGGTTTTATACCAACAGTTGCTATTTTGTTTTAAATCCATGAAAAGGAATTAGCAAGGAAAGTCAGAAAATCTTAGAGTAGGTCAGTATGTTTTCTCCTTATGTAATTCCTCCGAAATCTGGCAATGCTAAGTAAGTACGTTTCTTTGCATAGATTCAGTAAGACTGGTTCCTAATAGTGGTTTTATTAACGGAAAACTTTGACTGGAGTATCATGTTTTGAAGAGCCCTATCTGAGCTCTAAAGACTTGAAGCCACTAAGAATGCCACAAAGAAAGCCTGGTATCCTGCCTGGGAGCCCTGAAGACGGCTGGTGCTGGAGCGTCAGGCCCATGCCCTACCATCACTGGCGGTTGGTAAGAGTAGAAGGGGAGCAGTAAAGATGCCTCTGCATCCCTGCAGAACCCCCACACACTCTGGGCCGCAACGAGTAGGAGGGCTACTGAGATGGGCCTTAAAGCCTGGAGCGTGGGCTCAGGTGGAGTTGCTATAGGTGAGGGATTCACCTAACTCAGCAGATACTGCAGGCAGGCCTGATGGCATCTGGATGGCTTGGCTTCCTGGCCCTACGGGGCACATTAAGGTTCAACCATGAAATTCCAGCAAAGGTAGTCAGTTACCATTCTTGTTGTGTTTATGCAAACATCAGGACAGTAAATAAATTAATCTTAATTTGGCTTTTTAATAGCCATAGAGGAATTTTAAGAAGAAAAATCCTATTTCAATAGAAGTTGTTAAAGCTAAAATGGTTTCTTTCCCTTCCACCGGACCATTCGTTAAGCTTATAAGAATAGTTCAATTGATAGTTCTGTGTGCCCAGTACTGGCCTCTAGCAACGGTGGAATAGAAATGCAGTCCGTTTCATGATTGAGCCGGAAGTTCCAAGACAAGGGGGGAATGAAAGGACAGAGCAGGACTGATGGCTGTGTCCTTAACCCCTCTTCCAAGAAAAAGCCGCAGGGTGTATCAGTTACTCAGCCTGCCCTTATCTCGGCCAATGGGAAAGCGGGGGAAACTAGCCCAAGGCCAAAAGTATGCTGGCCACCCCCCCGTCTTTGTGTAACCAGACCCTAGCTGCACCCTGCCCCCGGACCCCAAGCCCTATAAATTCTTTGTTCTCTTGGGATTCGGGGCTCTCGCTTGCACCCAGTAATGGAGGCAAGGGGGGGGACCAAGCGAGCTTGTATAAGAGACCCTCTGCTTTTGCATCGGACTGGCTGCCTGGCGTGGTTTTTTGGGGATCTTGAAATCTGGGCATAACAGCAGTGACTGGGACTAGTTTTAGATCACATGGAGCTTCACATGAAAGGAGGTCCCCCCAGCTCTGAGCTGGGTGAGGCCAGGGAACTCTGAGCAGGAATTGTTTCCAGGGGAAGCTTCCCTGGGGCCACTGGACCCTCTCGGCTGCCAGGTGGTGACAATGTCATGGAGAAAAATAGAGGAATAGGGGCAGATGGCATGGTGGTGTGTGTGTTTGGAGGGGGGGGGGGAGGTTCGTGCAATTTAAACGTGGTTAGATAAAGTCTCAAAGAGAAGGCCATAGCTGTGTGAAGATATAAAGAAAACAAAAGTGTAACCCATTGGAGTAGCACCGAGTCTCTTTCAAGCAGAGGAAACAGCCATGCAAAGGTCCTGAGGCAGGAATAGAGGCGGCATCTGAGGACCGGCCAGGAGGCAGGGGGGCTGGAGTTGGGGGAGCGAGGCAGAATGTGCAAAGAGAGGCAGGTGGCGTGGGCCCTAGGCCATGGCCAAGACTTCATGAGATGTGGGTTCCTGGGAGGGTCATGGGTAGAGGAGACAGGACTTCCCTTGCATCTTAACAGGATCCCTCTGGCTACTGAGATGAGAGGCTAGAGGGCCAGGCAGGCCCAGGGAGCCTAGGAAGAGACAGTTTAATAACCAGGATGAGAAATGG
The DNA here is from genome assembly GCF_014108235.1 of Myotis myotis. Classification (NCBI taxonomy): domain Eukaryota; kingdom Metazoa; phylum Chordata; class Mammalia; order Chiroptera; family Vespertilionidae; genus Myotis; species Myotis myotis. Next base: position 88,111,212 of record NW_023416401.1, on the reverse strand, counting down.
CACATTTGGATGGAAATTGGACCACGGTGGGATCTTCTGAAAGAAGTGCTCATATTCAGAATCTATTTGCTGACAAAGTCGGAGCCAAGTGAATGTGGGGAGCAGGGCAAGGGGGACCCTGCTTTCCATCCCTGAGCTCCAAGTCAGGGCCATTGTGTGTTTGGCCCCTGTGATCATGTCCCCTTCTGCCATCATGGTGGGGGCCCCAGGGGGCAGGTGGGGGAAGGACAGGGCTCGGCAGATGCTCCCAGGATTGGCCACAGGGTGTTAAAGCTGGCAGAGGACAGGCCCTTGGACTTGGGGGGACAAGCTATTGGTTGGCAAGGTCCTTAGCCGAGCAGGAGCCAGCACCCCCTGGCTGATGCTGGCTGGTGAGCAGGGAAAACAGCGATTCAAAGGCTTCCCGCTGAGCAGGGCAGGACAGGGCAGGGCTGCGGAGGCCTGCAGCTGCCTGAAGTCATCACCTCTCCCGCAGAGGCTGGGACTCAGGGGGTCGGGAAAGGCATGTGGGGGCAGGTGCTCAGTGTTATTTCAGCTGAAGGTGAGAGGGACCGGGCACAGCACAGCACAGGGAGAGGCAGGGGAGCTTATCCTGCTGGTGGGGGCGAGGGTGTGGGGTCGGGCTCTCCACGTGCCAAGGGACCTGGGCTTTGGTTCTGGGGGAGGGAGGACAGGACAGGGCATCCGCTGCCCGAGGGGCCAGTGTGGCATTTGTGCAAAAACTCCTTGGAGTGAGGTGGCCTTTCCGCGTGTCCAGGTCCCTGGGAAGCATGTGTTTGGGGAAGCGCCAACAGTGACTATTCGTACATAATCGGGGAGAGAACGAGAGGAAGGAGGAAAGGGAGTTAGAGACCAGAAAGTGGGAGGAAGGGTCAGACAGAGGCGAGACCAGCACTGGGCACTGTGCCTCTGCCTAGCCCCGCCCACCAACAGGGACTGAGTGTCTATTCAGAGGCAGGCACTGGTCCAGCCACAGGGGGCCCCCCTGCTTGGCCCCCAGCCTGGAACGTTCTCTCCTCCTGTCTGCATCTCAGGGATCCTACCAGACCTGAGGACAAGCTGAGCCTCCATTCCCTGCCCTGGGGACATGCATTGCCACCAGGGACAGTCCCACCCCAGGGGGCGAGTGGCAGTGTCTGGAGACATTTTTAGGTCAAGACTGCATTGAGAGGGTAGAAATCAAGGACACCTCTGAGGATGTGCAAAGCCCTGATGTCTCCCCTTCACAGATGTTGGTGGTGTGGAGGCTCAGAGGCCCTGGTGCTGAGGGTGGTGATTGGTGAGCATGTCAGGTGGCAGCCTATCGACATCACCCCTGCCTACTTACTGGGCGCTCTTTAAAAGCCAGGTGCTGTCCGCACCTTCTGCCACCTGATGGAAGACCTGGAAATAGCCCATTAGACAGGTGAGGGCACTGAGGGGATGCCCCGGGCCTTGTGGGATGGGAGGGCCTAGGAGGCAGAGGGGGTGGAGGTCTCCCTGCAGTGAGTCAGGGCTGTGGCCGCTGGTGGTTTCCTTCACAGACTGATGGCAACTGGGATTGTTGCCTGTCTGTTCGGAGCTGTCTCACTGAACAGTGACAGAGACCTGAGGGCAGAGACCAGTCTGGTTTACCCATCATGGTTGGGTCCCCATTACCTGGAGCAGCCAGCCACCTGTCAGACCCTGAGGAACCATCTGCAGGATAAATGAATTGAGGCAAAAACACCCCCAGGGGATCCCCAGAGTCACATCCATGTATCAACCTCTCCCCTTGAGTTTGGGCAGAACCCGTGACTTGCTTCTTGCCAACAGAATGTGACCAAAGATGAGGGGTGTCTCTCCCTGACCAGGTTATCTTATATAGGCCTCCCTCCATCTGAGCAGACTGAGGCTCCTGCTGGCCTTGGAGAAGCAGCCACCTTGTAAATGGTCTATAGAGTCGGTCGGTGGCAAGAAACTGTGGGTGCTGACAACCAGTAGGCAGTGGAGCCCAGTCCTCCAACAGCAAGGAGAGGAACGCTGCTGCCAACCATGACAACGAGCTTGGAAGCAGACAGGCGCTCAGTCAAGCTTCCTCGCGAGAAGGCAGTCCAGCTGGCCCGTGACTGCAGGTTTTTGAGACCCTGTGTAAGACCCAGCTTAGCCATGCCCACTCTCCTGATCTGTGGAAACTGTGGGGTAGTCAATGTGTTTTAAGCCACTAAGTTAGTGATAACATGTCATACAGCAATAAAAAATGAATACAATTATGAGAAATAATGGATATAAATGTTACATGTACACACCAGCAGACCTTCACTGGATGGTATCATTGTTATTATATTAGTTTACCCATCCATCCATCCACCTATCCACCCATCCACCCATCCATTCACCCATCTACCCATCCAGTCTTCCTTCCTTCCTTCCTTCCTTCCTTCCTTCCTTCCTTCCTTCCTTCCTTCCTTCCTTCATTCCTTCCTTCCTTCATTCCTTCCTTCCTTCCTTCCTTCCTTCCTCCTCCCTTCCTTCCTTCCTTCCTTCCACCCATCCATTCACCCATCTACCCATCTACCCACCCATCTATCTATCCATCCATCCACCCATCCACCACCTATCCATCCATTCACCCACACACTCATCCATCCACCCATCCATAAACCCATCTATTCATCCATCCATCCATTTTTCCCTCCTTCCTTCCATCCATCCACCCATCCATTCACCCATCTACCCATTTACCCACCCATCTATCTATCCATCCATCCACCCATCCACCACCTATCCATCCATTCACCCACCCACTCATCCATCCACCCATCCATAAACCCATCTATTCATCCATCCATCCATCCACCCACCCATCCACTCCTCCCTCCCTCCTGCAGAGTGAGGGTTACCAAGGGGAAGGTCTGTATCCTGCAGAAGTGCTGATACTTTGAGCAGCCACACCTGGAATCCCTGGGGTGCATGGGCTCCATCTGGGGATGTCCTTTGTCTGCACATTATAGGAGATTATAAACTTTGGCCAGCTTTGAGAAGGCATGAAGGCTCTTACCATCTAAATCTGATCTCTGGGAAACTAAACATGTGTGTGTTTATCTATGAAGCTAATCAAGAACAGGGTGGGCGAGACCCCCAGTATTGCTCTCCCTCCCACCCACTTGGATGCAAGCCCTGAGTGGCTGTAGGGTGTGAGTGGGGGAACAGGGAGCTTCTGCAATGGGTCCAGATCTCTGAACGGCCATCAGTGGGGCGACCAGACACAGATGTCAAATATCTACAGCAAATGCAAGACTATTTAGGTACAATTTAGCAGAAGTGAGCCATCCTACAGACATAAACATTTTAATCAGAGTGACAATTTATTCAAACAATTTGACAATACTCACACATGCTGAACAGATGGGCTGGGGCAGGGGCCCAGCGAGAGCGCTGGTGGGGGGTGAGGGGGCCCTGGCTGAGACTGGTTGGCCTGCTGGGAGGGGCAGAGGGGAAAGTAAGGGGCTTCTTGCTCCTTCCTGCCAGCAGATAGGTTCCTGGAATGACCCTAGGTTCCCACTTCCAGGGCAACCTACCTATACTTTGATGTCCCAAACTGCTGGAGATGTGAGGGAAATTCTGAATTGGGGGAGCCATTCGTTTATTCATTCATCTCTTTGGAGAATTTGCTGAGTGCCTATTATGGGCCAGGCACTGTGCCGGATACTGCACTGTGTGCATACATGTATATATATGTGTGTATACACACATGTGCACATGTATGTATGTGTGTGCATGTGAATGTATGTGGAGCCAAATCCATTACTAATACCTTCTGCTTTCTGCATTTGGAGCCCACAGTGTTCTGAGCCTGCCTCAGGACCAGGATTTTGGTCAAGTGGTTTGGGAGGTGCCCCCAGGAAGTTCCTGTGGGGGTGGGGCAGACACAGCACGTTAATAATTGAGGAGCTGGGCTTTGTCCTTCACTTCCTTCTGCCTGCCATTGGCTGAGGGCTGCTCCAGGGGTTAACTCCGGCCCTTCCTGACTGCCCCCCCCCCCGCCCACCCCTGCCCCCGGGCTGAGACTGAAGGTCCAGCAGTGGCTCGTGGTAGACACACTGGGCAGGGGGTGTCTCTAGCAGGACACCGACGGGGCCGGCTGCAACTGTGGAGCTCACGGGTGATGCTTTCTCAGCTACGTCACTTGGCGGAATACATTGATTATAGTCCAGCTGGGGAAACCGAGGCCGCAGAGGTAGAATGGCTTACCCCCGGTTGCCAGTTGGTTAGCGGTGAGGCCGAGAGTGGCCCCTCTGTTTTCTGAGCTCCCACCGCTGCCCCCTCTACGCGCATCCTACTGTGGTCAGCCTGACCTGGGACATTTAAAGAGAAATTAGTTCCCAGTAAAAACTTGTCAGTGGGCAATTCCTGATATTCAGGTTGTCAGCTGCCCCGCTGGTGGACTTAACCAGAATGTCTGCTCCCATGAGACTTCTGATGCCAATTTGGGGATCACTGTGTCACCCTGAGCCAACATGCAACCCCTTGGCCTTTTGGAGCAATTGTTTCTTTCCCCACAGCTCCCAGCAGAGACAGAGCTGTGGCCTCATCTCTTCACACCCCACACCCCTCTCCTCGCCAAAGCCCACTGGCCAGGACAGGGTCTTCCCAACCAATCTGGGGCTGTTCCCTCGTTTCCAAAAAACCCATGGAGGGCATTTGGACTTGGTGACAAAACCTGAGGCCCAACTGTAAGCTCCTCTTACAGGTGACAAGGGCCAGTGTGCACATGGCGCTCTGGATGTGCCCCCACCGCCTTGCCCAGCGCAGCGTTGCTGCGGTCCCAGAGTGGCCTGAGTGTGGATCTTCTTGGCTTCCCCGGTCTCTCCCAACCCCCTCATCTCACTGCAGGAGGTGATGTCAGAGGGCAGCTGGTCTCTGGTTCATGAGTCTTTAGATCTTAAGGAACAGGGCTGCTCGAGGAGCACAAACCAGATGAAGGGCCTTGTCTGACGAAGTCCTGGACTCTGAGCTGATGCTGTCCTGGGTGAGACCCCGTGGTCTGGGGAGGGTTTATTCTGAGTGTGGGAGGGATAGGATTGCTATGGCCAGAAGGTAGTCTATGACCAGCTGCCAGTTCCCAAGACGACCACCTTGCCATATCCCACCCCTTACGTCTTTTTACCATTGGATGGGACACTCCTCCCATTGGGTGTGGAGTCTTGCCCTTGCCCTTGCACCTGGGCAGAAGTGTACACCCGCCCCCATGAGCAGAGCACTACAGAAGTGATGCCACGTGGCTTCCAAGGAGAAGTCATTCAAGTGCCATGTGCTTTTAACAGTGACCTTGGACCGCTCACTCACTCCTCAAGACCTGCTACGTGCCGTGAGGAAGTGGAGTCATTCCCAGTCCGAAAGCCTGGGTGGGGAGAGTTGGGGGTCAGTGGTGTAGCCCTGCATTGCTTCAAGCACAAATGCGACCATGAGTTAAGAACTGTCCGTACTTCTCCAACATCCTTACCTCTCCCCTTCCTCCTTCCAGCAGCGCGGGAGGCCCTAAGGCTGGAATTGTGCTAGATTAGTAAACATGCCCTTTAATTAGTAGTTCTCCCTTATTCTTTGGGATTTCTACAGCCTTTTTCAAAAGAAAAATTGATGAATTTTGTATAGCTGATATAAATCAGATAGAAATAATGCTGATTTCACAGGTTAGCAATTATAAGTAGGTGTTTAAACATTTGGTACTAAATTATGTTGTTTCAAGGTCATTAAAATTAAAATCTAAAAGCCATTTTCTGGTGAATTATCCATTTATTTTATACTATTCTCTGTAATTGACATATACAACTCCATAGTTGGGAATTTAACCAATAAATCAATTTGCTACTCATCAACCGAGAAACTCTATTCTGAGAACCCCATCAGGAACTGGGGAATTAAAAATATGTAAAGTCACCCTAGCTGGTTTGGCTCAGTGGATAGAGCGTCGGCCTGCGGACTGAAGGGTCCCAGGTTCGATTCCGGTCAAGGGCATGTACCTGGGTTGCGGGCACATCTCCAGTAGGGGGTGTGCAAGAGGCAGCTGAATGGATGTTTCTTTCTCATCGATGTTTCTAACTCGCTATCCCTCTCCCTCTCCCTTCCTCTCTGTAAAAAAATCAATAAATATATTTTTTAAAAATATGTAAAGTAACGGCCTTTGTCCTCAGTAGACTTCATGTTTTCCCTTAATGATGCACTTGATCTGGCTTCGTCCTCAAAAGAATCGTAATTATTTTAAGGGATTCCAGGTGCATTTGACATTGCACGATGGAAAAATGACAAGTTGCCTATAAAGGAAATTTTATGCCTTTTCACATTAAAAGAAACACATTTACATTTATAGTGATTTTCACAAGAAAACTGTGTGTGTTGTTGCAATCAGAGATTATCATTGTAATTTGTCAAATGTATAATGAGTCCATTTTAAAAAATGAAACAAAAATGTTTGAATACATCACTTTTCCCTTGGGTCAAGATACCCAGTGAGGTAGAAGCAAGGGCCCTCCCCTCTGGCTCCGGGCCCCTCCCCCTGGAGGCCGGCACTGCCAGTAGTTACCGACGCTACTGACCAAGATTCGGGCCTCGCCACATGTGCGTGGCTCTTCTACACAAAAGAGAACAAACTATTCACAGGCTTTGCTCTGGCCTTTTTTCCCCCCACTTCCGATCAGTATGTAAGGAACAAGGAATTTCTTTCCTTTTTTGACTGCATAAGATTCTATTGATAATTTATTGAATCACGGATGAATAGTTAGGCTGTTTCCTGTCTTTTGCTGTTACAGTGATAACCTTGAACCTAATGTTATTGTACGTACCTGTGCAGGGTATAGCCATAAGCTAACGTCCTAAAACTGTAATTGGCACTGAATGCAGGGGAAGTCACACTGGCTTCTTGGATGTGGCATTGGGTGCTAACTGTCTTCACTCAGCCCACTGATGCAAATGCTCCTCTTCCAGAGAGACCCCCCCCCCCCCCACTTCCCTAGAAACAGGTATTACCAGCTGCCTGGGCATCCCTTCGCCCGGTCAAGCGGTCACAAAATTAACCACACACCCCCATTGTCTTAACAGCTTGGCATACGCCTTCTCCCCAGTCCGTCCCAATACTGGTGCGTAGTGGATCGGAGAAGCGTGACAGAGACAGAGGTGAAAGTCATCAGCCTAGACTTTTCTTTCCGTCAGTGATAAATTCAACGGGGACGGTGGCCAGGAATTACTGCGCGGCCACAGCGCGGGGCTGCCGCCTGTGAGGAGCAAGCGCTGACCAGCTGGCCTCTCCTCTGAGCAGGGCTGGGCTGCACCCCTGCCTCTGCCCCGGGGTTTCTGAATGCAGACTCTCCCCAGTTTATCTCCAAAGAGAATCACCAGTTACCCATGTCCCCCTCCCCAAGCTAGTGGAATGGTTTTGCAATTTAATTTAATCACCCACTGAGTTTCCAAAATTAATTTCCTGTTAGGAATAAATATTGTACAATGAATTATAAATCAAACCAGGCGGTAATTTACGGAGAAGCTGCAATGAATGTTTTGACTGTTGTTTCTCTGCCGCAAACGGAAGCAGGAGCCTCCACGTCAGGTCTGGACCGATGCTCCCGGGGGAGGCCAGGTCTCCACGGACGTGTGGACAGAGGGCGCTCAGGCTGCCTGGGCGCGTGGGGTGGGGGGTGGGGTGGGGGGGGGTGGAGTGTCCCGGATTCAGCCGCTTCCATTCCGCGTGATCGGGTTTGTCCCGCTTTGGGAGCTGTGCGGCCCACTGGGTCGGCCACTGGGTGCAAATGATGATGCAAGGTCCCTGGACACAAAGACACAGGGCCTCCCGGTTGTGCCCGCCATGAGGCAGTGGCAATAATGACATGGAAACGCCCATCCTGCACTCACGTGCGCTGAGGACTGTTCCTGCATTCGCACTTACGGACTTATCGGGTCTTCCCTAACCCCGCAGGGTAGGTTCTAGTATTAGTGGCGTTTCATATTTCAGGGTACAGAGGCAGAGAGTGGAAGTCACATGTCACAGATGACAAGGCAGAGGTGGCCGTGTCCAGGGTGCATGAGGCCCCCGGGTTCCAGAGCCAGGGTCCCAGTCTGCGACACCAGTCCTGACCGCTGCCCACTCTCCTGTCCCCACCCCTGAGGCCAGGCCACTCCCATCCGCCTCCACTTGGACGGCCACCCCGCCCTGAACCGGTCTCCGGCTGCCATGTGTCCCCAGCCTGTCTCCCGACTCCCAACCCAGGTTCCCCCCCATTCTCCACACACAGGACCGTCTTCCTCCCTTTCTTACCCTCACAAACCAAGGAGCCATTGGCAGCATCTCCATCCCGGGGGCCGCCTCCCGTCCGGTGGATGGGCCAGCACAGTCCCCGGCTGTGGCTGGCTGGGGGCACAGAGGAGCAGAGCAAATATTTATCTGGGCCGCTCTTGGGTTCGGGTTAGGCCACTGGTCAGCAAACTGCAGCTTGCGAGCCACATGCGGCTCTTTGGCCCCTTGAGTGTGGCTCTTCCACAAAATACCGACTTCTACGCATGGGCCAGGAAGTTTCAATCGCCCTGTACGTGCGCGCCCGCACATGGTATTTTGTGGAAGAGCCACACTCAAGGGGCCAAACAGCTGGATGTGGCTCACGAGCCACAGTTTGCCGACCACTGGGTTAGGCTAAAAGCCTTTGTAAAGAGTAGAAATGGAAACGGCCAGATCATTCCCTCCCAGTGGGCAAAGCAGGACGGCCCCTGTGGTGGCGTCTGTAGGGCCTGCTCCAGGGACTGTGGCTCAGCGGACGCTGTTCCGAGGCTGTGGTCTCACTCGGTGAGGGGAGGGGCATGGGCGTGGTGAGGGTAGGGAACTGTGATGGGGTGACAAGGACTGGAGAAACTCGGGACCCCAGGTTTTAGTGACATGGAGCTGAGACTTCCCACCTATTGATGAAAGCTTTGGGCAGATCCATCTCCACTGTTAACCCCCAAGGGGTCAGGCTTGCAGATTTCAAAACACCCTTTGGGGAAACTCCTTTGTGATTGTGGAAAAAATATACATAACATAAAATTTATCTTTTCAAGTGTCGGGGTGCAGTGGCGTTAGGCACATTCACACCGCTGTGCAGCCATCACCACCATCCAGCTCCAAAACTTCACCATTTTCCTAAAGGGGAATTCTGCCCCCACCCCAGCCCCGCCCCCACCATCCTCCTCTCTGGGTCCCTCACATGAGGGCAGTCAGACAGCCCGGTCCTCCTGCGACTGGCTGACTGCACTTAGCACAGGGTCCTCGAGGTCCCTCCGTCTGTGGCAGGAAACGTCTGTCCCCCCGAGACGTTAGGTGGCAGCTTCCTGACCGCCCTGCCACGGGCCTGGCGGTGCCGCCACAGCTATGGTCCCACCTGTCCCAGCTGAAAAGACCCACCCAGGCGGCCGGCTCGCTTAGGGACAGCGCGCTCTCCGGGGCTTTCCCACGTCCTCGAAGGATGAACAGGCGGGCGCACCACGGACACGGCCCCATTTATAGGGCCGCACGCCGGAAGTGAGCCTCTCCCCAGCGATCCCCGCTCAGGTCACCCCAGCGTTAACTGGCCAGCGAAGGTTATGGAACCGTCCTGTGACGCCCAGCCTGCGGCCATCATGGCCTTCCAATGCCTTGTCCTCCTGGGACTCGCCAGCCGCTCTGGGCAGGGATGCCGTGTTTAGTGGGTTCGGGCGCCGGGCGTGCTCCCCACGTGTCCCCGCTGTGCTTCACGTCGCGGCCGGCGCAGAACAACCGCGAGTCCTGGGGGGCCTTGCCGCGCTGTGGCTCCACCCTGGGTCCCGACAGGCCTGGCCCTGCTGCAGGGGCTGCGCCACTCGCCAGCGCCTGTCTTTTCTTGGCCCAAGTCCTCTCCTTGCAAAGGCCCTCTGGTTGGGACGGAGGGTCACATGCCGACTTTGTCCAGCAGCACTTCTCCCTGTGCCCCCACAGGACACCTGCCCCCCACGGCCCGGGACAGCAAGTCACTGCAGAATCGGTGGTTTCGATCTTCTCCCCGGGGCAGTCTTTGTTCACCAAAGCCTCAGGACCAACAGATTCTCTCACGTTTGAATCTTTTCATAGCAGACGTTGATACTTACATAATTACATGAAAATCCACTTACATAGAGCTTTTCCTCTTTCTTTTTCTGCCTGTTTCCCTCCCTCCCTCCCTCCCTCCTTCCCTCCCTCCCCCTCTTCCTTGGAGAGAACTGAAGACCTTGCCCAGAGATGCCAGGACTTTCTGAACAGTTTTGGACAATGTCAATGGCACAGTCTGGGGATGAGCAGGAGGAGACTGCCCCCACCCCCAGGAGCTTGTCCCTCTGCCTCTGTGTCCCCTACTCTTCTAAGACCAGTCACTGGAGTGGGGCCCACCCTCACCCTGGGTGACCTCAACTGATCCCTCTGCCAGCACCCTACTTGCACATAAGGTCACATTGTGAGGTTCCGATAGACAGAATTTGGGGGGACAGTTCTCAGCCTAGAATAGCTTTGGTTATTTTTTGTGCTCAGTGTTTTGCAGACAGCATCCCACCCCCTCCTCCAGGCGCCTTAGGAAGAGGGACAGTGGCTACTGGCCTATTGCAGGCGGCAGGGGGAGCAGCCCTGGGATGTGCCGGCATCTTCGCCTTCGCTTCCAGCTCATCTGAGTTCAAAGAGCAAAGCTGCAGCCAGCCCCAGCCTGACTGTTCTCTCATGCCAGTCCCCCCTCACCCCCCACCCCCAAAGGGACAGGACGATGTGAAGCTGGGCTCCAAAGAGCGCTGTGCTCACAGACTCTGCGGCCAGAACCGTCTTGGTTATAAAACAGATGATGAGCGACCTGCCGGAGGCCGGCGGGAAAGCAGGAGTGGAGGCCCAGGTCCAGGTTTAGGTGGGTGGGGCCACATAAGCATTTCCAGGCGGGATGTGTGCCTGGTGGGGGTGTGTGCCTGGTGGCACAAAGGCAGAGACAAGGACGCCGCCCGCCTGCTCCAGGCACTGGGAGACTCTTCCTCAGACCCTCCAGAACCTCCTCTCCGCCTGGCACAGACCTCACCCTTCCCAGGACACAGCAGGTGCTCCCGCTGGACAGCAATGACATTCAGCCACCTTGCCTCTCCAGGTGCGTGCTGATGGCGGAGCGATCCAAGGCTGCTCTGAGGCCGGAGCAGAGGGCCTGTTGGGGAAAGTGCGCCAGGGGTGCTACCTGCACCCCCGGGAGAGTCGGTTATTCGCACATGTGCGCAGCAGCTGACCCCGAAAGTCTGACCTCGGGGGTGCTGGTTCTTTAAGCTTCACGTGCCGGTCCCCCGTTCAAGGCAGGGCCTGCTCTGTCAGCCGCCTGATGAGCGCCTGTCCTGTCTTCTACCCTGCGCTCCTGGGACTGTGATCACGGGGCCTTTGTTACAGGGGCACGTCCGCGGCCCGCGGTCCAGGGATTCTGACTGTGGTCTGGGCGGGTTCACGACACAGCCTAGTGGGAGATAGCTCGAAGGAGGCTCTAGGTCCTAGAGTCTAGGGAGCATCCTGAAGCTCCGAATGATTATGCAAAATTAGAGATTTTCAGGGAGGAACTAAACCAATGTTTTCCACAGTGTAGGGCCCTGGTGGAGGGTGAGGTGACTTTAGGTGGAGTGAGCACGTGGCCTTCAATAACGGATTCACAGGGTGTGAAAACGGCCCCCTTTCCATCCCCCGGGGAGGTCAAGGGGAAAGTCCTCTGGCCCTCGCCTCTCTTACACCTCCGGACATTGCCTGTCTCCTCTGTGAACAGAGGCCCAGCCTCCACGCCCTCCCAGGCCGCAGCATCTGAGTGGACATGGGTTCTATTAGTTGAGAAATAAATATTTCTCAGTAATTCCAAACAACACAGAAATTATTATTTAATAATCACAATAATTTCAAGGTATTCGTGTCTATAGTTACCTTCTATTAATGGCAAGGAACACTAATTTCCACTTATGATGGTGAGACCGAGCTTCCTTTCAGATTAGTTAGAGTTTATTAAAAATGGGAGGTGACCTGCAGAAAAATGCAGTCATTGCCTTAGAGCACAGGAGACAGAGGGCCCAAGTGGAGGTGGAGTTTCGGGGCCATGGGAGTTTGCACGAGAAAACGAAGGCCTGGGGAGGGGAAGGGCCTGCCCATGACCCCATGGCGTCTGGGGGTGGCCTTTGCTGTCACCTTGGGGCACCCCTTAGGGAGCTCTGCGGAGCCAGTGCTGTGGAGGCCAGTTTCTCAGGAACCTGGGAATCCGAGCTCTCAAGAATCTTTAACACAGATCCAAACGGAGCATCAGAGTGGCTGCCGCATGGGGTGCTGTTGAGAGAAAGGGCTGCACAAATGACTCGCCTCTGGGGACCCATGCAGCAGGCGGGCCTCCGCCCAGGGGTCACCCGAAAGGCGGAGAGGTGGAAGCATTCTTTGGGACTGACACGGGGTTCCACGGTGATCTCACCCCACAGCTGAAGGCTTGTTTTTCAAAACTGGGTTTCATTTTGTTTCTAAACTCGGAGCTGGGGTTGTGAGCAGCTTTGTCATCAAAACGAAGATCTGGAACAGCGAGATTCAGCCTCTTCCATCTCATGCACACACAAGCTAAGTGCTAAAATTCTGCGCACACTGGAAGGATATTCGTTGCTGATGGAGTGGGATCCAGGGCGAGCCCCCAAAGGTGGTACCGGAACCGGCAAGCAGGAATTCTCCCCTATATCGGCCTGTGAGCGTCCTCGGGCACCCGTCAGCCACGTCATTCTGGCTGCCGTTCTGAAATAGAATTCCCTTTTCTTTCACTTTCTACTCCTTTGTCTTAGAGTGATGTCAAACTATGGGCCATCTGATGCGGGCTTGGGTGAGCCACTTAAAAGCCATTAGGGTGGCTGCTGCTCCCAGGCGAGGATAAACTGGTAGTCGGACCCAGGCAGAAGGCATTAGGCCCCCGCCAGTAGCAAGACAAAATCCGACCAACGACTGCATGAGCACTTGGGCCCTGCCTGAGCTCCGAAGATCCAAGAGGCAAATTCCTCCCTCTGGTTCTGATCTCCCCAGTGTCCTACGTGATTAAGGACCTCGCAGAGGTGTCAGGGGTTGAACCCTAAGATGTGCAGGGACCTCATAGGGAATGCAACTGTAATTAAACTCTGACCTGTCCAGGGAGTGCACATAAGGGCTGGTCACCCAGCACTCTGGGTCCTCAGGGCTGTTTTAGACAGCCAGGGAGGGAAACTGAGGCACGTAATGGGAGAGGATGACCAGAAGCGTCACTTCCCCGGGAGCTCCCTCCATAGGCAGCACACTTTGACCCACAACACTGGACCCCTCCCGGCCTGTGTCCCCAGTAGGATATTTGGTTAGAGACTGGCTCGCTGCCCTTGCTACCTCCATTGCTCTCCTAGAATGGACGCTCCAATGGCTTCAAATGGGAACCCCCTTTTGTTTGAGCCACCCTTCCTAATGAGGACCACCACTCCTCGGGCCGGACCCCACTAAATTAACCTTCAGTCTCCACTGGCCGGTCCCTGTTTACACCATGGGGGCTGGACTCCTCGGATGGCGCTAAGGCTGCCTTCCCCACTGTGTCCCTGGTGCCCGTGAAGCATGGCTCGTGGCTCTCCAGGGCGATGGGGACCTGGTTCTTTCCTCCCACTCCCAGCATGTGACTCCCATGACCCCGAGCCTTTTGGCGAGCTGAGCAGGCAGCCCCCTGCCATTTCTCCACCTGCCAGGGACAGTGACTCTGTGGCCCCCCATGAGAGGGCATGTTTCCATGTTAGCTATTCACTACGGTGCTAGATGCCTTGACCCTGCACAGGGGACATAATCTCACAGGGAGGGCCATTCCCCATCCCGTGGCCCTGATCGAGCCCCGTTTTTCTAGAAGGCCACTGTTTGCATCCTCCTTTTTGGGAGGACCCCGGCAGCTACAAGTATAGGGTGGGCTATCTTGATCCTGGGATGGGGGGGGGGGGAGGCAGGGAAGACATGGAATTCCACTCCTGCAGACCATCTGCTTGCAGACACCTTAATTCTCATCCTACAGGAAAGGATGCAGGCCCTACAAAAATATGCCCCACTGGGGGCATTGCAGGGAGCAGACGCGGATTAAATCAAATAGGACTATGGGGCCAGGCTGGTAAGTGTGCACTGCCGGAAGCTAATTCCAGGATGTCATAAATGCAAGAAGTTTCATCAAAAGGTTGATGGAACTTGGGGATTCAGCAGGGCTGAATACATATTACCTGCTGCTGGAATAGCTAAGGGCATTTCCCCACACCTAAAGATTTGCATATATCATTGCCTGTTGCCAGACAGCTGAGGGCATTTTAATCTACATGTTATTGCCTCCTGCTGGCCAAACACCTGAATAGCCGAAGGCAGTTCCCCCAATCTGACAATGCCTACTGTATACAAAACCTTAACCTTTGATATGTATATCTGCTTCGCCTTAGGGCAATTTGTGTTAATAAAGAGTGAGGGGTCCAGAGATTCAGAGAACTTGGTTTCTACGGCTAAACTCCTCTGGCTCCCGCATGGATTACAAATTTATATTATATTTCTAGTCTCTTTATTAATTTACGCTGCAGCGCCTTCTCCAGATTCCTGAACACTTCTAGATGCTGGGAAAGACCCCTGGCATTAGTGCACAGTCCGGTAGGTCAGTTCTGTTAGTGGGCACACACTAACAGGTTTGAGCAAACATGGGTACACACGGCTTCCCAAAGAGAGGAGGAAGGGTGCCTGGCTCCTGGCCCAGGGTCCCGAGGTCTTGTTGGTAAGCACGACTAGTCCGACAGATCTTCCTCTTTGCGCAAAGAGGCATAAACTGCTTCTGGACACTGGGGAAGGGAAGTGGTCTCTCCACACTCTTTGACCAGAAGGTTGGGCCCCTGATAGCAAAGGGAAAGCTCATGGAGGGTGCTGGGCATCTTTCTGGGTGTTTCTCATCTTTCTGTGGGAAGCACATCTTCCACACCCCGTGCAGACAGCCCTTTGGGATGCATTTTAAAGCACTGGAATTCCTTTGACCCCCCAGACTCTAAAGAAGAAATGCCTGATTTTCTTCTGCACCCAGGCACGACCCCAATATAAACTGGCAGATGGGGAAAGTTGGCCTTCAGCATTTGCTCCAAAGCGACCTCAAAGAAGGGCCTGTCCTGCTCTGGATCCAGCCTCATTCCTTCCAGAAAGAGGAGATACACTCCATGGCTGTGAGCAAGTCATCCTGCAGAATTATGCTGCCAGAGGGGACTTGAAAGAGAAAGCCCTGGGCAATCCCGGACGAGCCCCCAAAGATGATACCGGTACCAGGGAGGAGGAATTCTTCCCAGGGTCGTGTCTCACTGAATGGAAGAATGAAGCCGCAGACCAGAGGAGTTCAAACAAGAGAGGACGTCAAACAAGCCAGGAGTTCACTGCAAACTAACACAGGCTCCCAACTCAGGAGGGAGATTCAAATGGGCTGCTCCCAAAGCAGCTGCTCTTCCCCTTATATCTGCTAAAGGCCTGCTCTTTGTCTATCTGTGCTGCTCTCTGATTGCCTGGCCTTTTTGCAACATTTTGTTTTGCACTTGCAAGAAAAACATCCTTCTTTCAAAACAAACTGTTTTTCTGCTATCCATCCTGTTTTTCTGCAAAATATATTTTTTTGTTTGGTTCAGCTAGCTCCACGGTTCCTCCTTCTTCCACCCCTTATCCTATCTACCGAATTCTGCTTTAACTACTTTCACCTGGATGACAAAAACATAGGTATAATTTTGATTGATTTATAAAAACTAATAATAGTAGTAATTACCTACCCTTTTTGCTCCAAAGTGACATTTTAAAAAAATCAGGTCCCTATACTTGTATATATTCTGGTACCAAGAAGTAACCAATCAGATGCAACCTTATTATGCAATGTGACCAATAAAACGCAAGTCTGTTATATGACCTACATATTTATGGTTTAAGACAGGGCATTCACTCTGACAGCTATTGTTTTGTTGGCTGTTTCATCTTTTTATTTGACAATCTAAGGGAAAGGAGGTCAGTGTGCCTGACTAAATAGTCAGGGATTGCATGTGTTAAGCATTCTGTGCACGCCGGTTGAAAATCACTGGTCTAGAACATGAGAGAGAGCTGTCCTCAGTGTCTGCTGACTTCGGCAGTTGCTGGGGTTCCCTCTCCCTGGCAGAGATACCTTCTTGCTCCTACTGTTCCCACTTGTGGCTGGAGTGAGCTGGAGGTGCGCTGATGAGGATGCCACGGAGGTGAACTTTTAGGTTGGGCTCCCTGGGAGCAGAGCCTGAGGTGGAGATTCTCATCTAGAGAGAGAGGGCTGTGATATCCTGGTCCTTTTAGGGGCAACTATTCATATGTACCCTGAGCATGTATTGCGCCCTGGGAAGGCAGCCGGAGCAGGGAAGGAACTGGGCAAGGATGTGGTCTCACCCAGAGTCTAGCCTCAGGCATCTGGGAGGTGGGAGGGGGAGCCCTGCAGTGTGAATTCTGCCACAGAGTTAAATACACCTCTGGCGTGAGGCAAGGCCCTCACACCCCCTTGTCAGCCAGTCATGGGCTGTGGGATGCCCTTGGAGGGAGATAGTGTGGCTTCCCCTTGTCAAGAACACTTTTCCAGAGAAGGGGGCGGTGTTCTTAGGAAGTAGCAGTGTGCTGGGCAACCAGCGCTCCAGGGTCGCGAGGAGGAGGGTCCTGAACTGTAGCTTTTGCCCATTTCTGTGGTGTAAATACTCTGTCAATGGCCAATTGCAAACCCATCAATGTAACAGCTGGCTCACAAAATTCCTGAATATTTAATAATCAGCTCTCACAAGCCAGGAGGAGCTGGCCCAGCACCCGCTTCATTAGCCGTCATCTCCCACTGGCTGGAGGGTGTGGAGGGCTGGGAAGGAGACCTGGGCGGCATTGACCACAGCTGTCCTCCCACAAGCCTTCCTCTTCCTCTGTCACCCTGCAACCTTGGGAGCACCTAACAGCTTTAGTATGCCACCCCTGTATTAGGCCCTCATGACTCCCCACTACCTCCAGGATAAAGTCCCCCCCTCACCTTGGCCCATGAGCCCTGCCCCTCTGACCCTGCAAACCACCCCAGCCTCACTCTCCTCACTCACTCTCTCATGGACTTTCCACTCTGGCCACATGGACTTCCCTCTTGTCCTTGAAGTTCTAATCCTCTCTCATTGTCAGACCTCTCAGCCCCTCCACATGCAGCTGTCTGGCCAGGAATGCCTTTCCCTGCCCCCATCCACTTAGCCCAGATTGCTGTTTATATCTTGAGAGATTTGGCAACTACATTTCTGGGCAGTAAAGGTTTAAGCTTGCCCAAAGAGAGGTCTGGCTGTGCCCTGGGCCCTTGCTTTTGTCCAGCCTGATCGAGTGTCTTTGTTTAGCGGAGGGAGGGTCTTGGGCCATGCCAGACAGTCTAGGTTGACAAGATGATGTAGGGTGGGCACCTTGGGCCACGTGATATCAGCTTGACCACTTGAGGGGCTGGAGGCAAAGGGCAGCCACGCAGGCAGTCAACCATGTCTGCGTGAGCAAGTCCATAAAACCCTGGACACTGAGGCTCAGGGGGTATCCCTGGTGGGTGCCCTGGGTGTGCTGTGACACGTCATTGCCAGGAAAGGGTAGTGCTGTCCAGGATTCCACGGTGAGTGGAGAAGTGAGGCTTTGCTCTTGGAACTTGCCTGGGCTCCATCCCCTATGTCTCTTTTCTAGGCTGACTTTAATCCGTAACCTGTACCTGCAACAGTAAAACAGCTTTCAGTAAGTTCTGAGTTCCTTCTAGTTTATTATCAAAACTGGGCATGCTCCTGGGAACCCCAAACTTGCAATTGGCATCAAAAGGGAGGTTGGTCTTGGGAACCCCCATACTCTGCAATCCCTGTTTTGAGAGCACCTCTTCTGTGGCCAGTGCAGGCTGTAAGTACCAAGGGGCCTCAGTGGGTCCTATTTGCTGCTGGTCCCGGGCCCTAGCTCCAGCCCACAGGAAGCATTCAGTAAATAGTCCTTGAATTGATTCATTCAACAATGGCTGCCCTTGACATTCAAAAAGGCTGGGCTGTTGGTTTTGTTATGTCCACCTTACCATTTAAATTAGACCCAGAGAGGGGCAGTGACTCGCTCCAACCACATGGCTGAGGCAGGATTTGAACTCTGGGCTGAGATTCCGAAGCCACACTTTCCACTATGCTCTGTTCCTCTGTGAATCTAGCCGCACTGCCACGTGACTGGGAAAATGAGAAAAGGGGGCCAGGGAAGCAGGAGTTAGGGAGGCAGCGCCCATGGAAAGCTTGCTGGAGGGGCAGCCCCATGGTGGGGGCTGTTCAGAGCTGCGCCCTGTCCATGGCCTGCAGTGACACTGTCCTGTGTGTGCTTGTGGCCTTGGAGAAAGGAATGAGAGGGAGAGAGAGGGCCAGAGCCTTGGTGAATTGTGAAAGGGAAAACCAGATGAGAGGAGATAACTGCTTCAATGCCTTGCTTTTATTAAACAAATCTGCACTTCAAGTTGGAAGAAAAGATTTTTTTTTTTTGGGTTGTTATTTGCTTAAGAGAACTGGAGAACGGAGAGCTGTCTGGGTGGATGATTAATGGGGGAAAAATTACATTTCGATGAGGTCTCTCCTCCCGAAGGGTGATGTGTAGAGTGGATGTCAGGCTTGTTTCCTCATTTCCGTCTCAGCTGGGGCTGAAAGAGATGCTCCTAAGGGGATGGGTTGGAAAATAGCAGCCTGAGGCGGGGAGGTTCTCATTAATAATAAACACCGCTAACATTTGCAGACCGTTCCCCACGGGCCAGGTGCTGTGCCCAGGATGGAGTTTGCAGTATTGTGCACCTGTAACAATGCCAAGAATTAGCCGCCACGGGCATCCCATTTTACAGGTGAGCAAAATGAAGCTCAGGGAGCTTCTGTAGCTGCATCAGGGTCATAGGACTTGAAACAGGATCAAAACTGGATCTGTCGGACTCTCCAGACCTGGCTCTTCCTTCAGATTCATTTAAGGGCTGGACCAGAATCGTTCAGGGATAACCTTGGGCAGGTGTCCATCTGGTCTGGATGAAAGTGCTTGGAGGAGCCAAGAAATGCTCCTAATTTGTAAATGTCCATGCAGACTGGGGTGTGCAGTCACCTAACTGTCCCCTTGGCAGGGCTCGGACACCTTGCTGGGTCTCCATCTGGGCATGAGGACCGTGGTTTGTGACTGGAGGGAATGGAGGAGCCTCTCTTCCTGCTGCTTGGGCCCCAGGGACACAGAGTTAAGGGGAGGTTCTTCCTGTCACCACTTGTGAACCAGCCCCTCAAGGATATCAGAGGCAGAGCCATCAGACACTGACACTGATGTCAGGCAGACATCGAGGGGGAGGCCCCTTGACCAGAACTAGAAAGTGAAGGCAGCCACGGCTCTCTTCTCTTTGTCCACACTGGTTCCAAGAAGGTTCTGCTGTGGGGAATTGTAGAGTACAGGTCAGGATACATCCTGTAATCCTGCAGATATTTACAAATGTGCTAGACAGACCCTGGGGTTAGAGCTCTGAGCAAAACTACTCGATTTCTGTCTTTATGGGGCTGATGGTGAATGGATGGATGGATGGATGGATGGATGGATGGATGGATGGACAGACGGGTGGATGTGTGGATGTGTGGATGTGTGGATGGGTGGATGTGTGGATATGTGGGTGGATGGATGGATGGATGGATGGATGGATGAGTGGATGAATGGGTGGATGGATGGATGGATGGATGGATGGATGGATGGATGGATGAGTGGATGGATGGATGGATGGATGGATGGATGGATGGATGGATGGAGAGTGGATGGATGGATGAGTGGATGGATGGATGGATGGATGGATGGATGGATGGATGCGTGGATGGATGGATGGATGGATGGATGGATGGATGGATGGATGAGTGGATGGATGGATGGATGGATGGATGGATGGATGGATGGATGGATGTGTGGATAGATAGACAGATGGAGAGACACACAGACAGACAGAATACTTGGGCTCAAATTTCAGTTCCTCTCCTCTCTAGTGAGTGACCTTGAACAAATTATTTCACATCTGTGCTTCGGTTTCCTCCTCTGTTCAATGGGAGTGATAACAATAGATTCCAGAGGGTTTTTTTCTGAAGAGAATGAGTACATGTATGAACTGCTTGGAAGAGAGTCTGCACAAGGAAAGTGCTGTGTGAATGCTGGGTATGTTAGAGGGGGAGGCAGACATTAATGAAATAATAACGCAGAAAGGTGTGAAATTGTAACTCTGGTCAGTGCCACAGAGGAGGGGAACGGGGAGTCACAAGCACATTCGCAGGGCAGGTGGGGGAGAGAGGAGACATTTGTGATGTCGAGCACACTCACTCTTTCCTCTTCTGCAAAAATCAGGGAAATCTCACAGTTAGGAATTGGTGTGGGGCCCCAGTCCTCATTGCTGACCAGTGTAACAGCACAGCCATCAGTTTACTATTCCCGCATGAAAATGAAGCACACAGTACCCATGAGGTGAAAATTAAACCATGGGTGGCCCACGGAGCCACAGAGCAGGTGGAAGGAACTTCTTTCCTTCCCTTCCCCGCCTCGAAGCTTCCCCTCTGGCCTTCCCGCCCACCCCAGCTTGTCCCCCACACCCCCAAGACCTGCCTTTTGAGTTGAGTCACAAGCACATGAATCTTTCAGCAGTGCCCATTTCCTCTGCTCTGGGAGGCCTGCAGGATGAAAGGGTCTCCCCACAGTGAAAGCCAAGCCAAACAGATTAATGCAAGATGTGCCTGCTATAGATTAAACATTTGGAAAAACCATTTTATAAATATTTTTTCCACAACCACATCCCCATATGGCTGTGAGCTCCGGTCTCCGTCCTGATTGCGGCTGGCCTTAAGCATATGTACTTAGTGTGCAGCCCGGGCCCAGGACTCCTGCTCCTGGCCTCCCCGGAGCATTCCTGGGAGTTTTCTCCTACTTTTGGGGGACACATCAGACTCTGGGACACCCAGGCAGATGGGACCTTGCTTGAGGTGGGGCCGGGTGCAGGAGGTGAATGCAGAGTAACCTTCTCAGTCTTCTCCCCGACACCCCGCCCATCGTGTGTCTGCTCTCACTGCATTAGGAAGAGGAATCTGGGACACGTGGTCCTTGTCTTTCTAGAACTCTCATCCAGCAGAAAAGACCCCCTGGCGCCTGCTGCTCCCATGGACCACTACACTCAGAGGGTCGCCAAGCCCTGCTGACTCTCCCTTGTAGGTCTCTCCAGAATATGCCGCTGGGGCCCACTTACCTGGCCTCCCTCCCACTGTCCCATACTCTCTCCCCACCCCAGACCCTGTTTGCTCTGGGGAAATTCAGTAACCGCCTGGCCACATGCCGTTTCCTTTCTATGAAGATGACTCGGAAGCATGTTTCTTACACTGGCTGAGCTCCTCATCCGCTCGCCTCCCTCCCTCCATGTACCTCCAGCAGCCAGAGGGGTCACGCTCAGCCTGGCTTACGCCCGTCTCCAGGGGAGAATCGTTCTCACCACGAAGGCCACCACGTGTCTCCAGGGGATGGCCCAGGCCCTGCAAGGGAGATGGAAGCTCAGACGCAGATGTCATTGGATTTTGAAACTTTTTAGAACTCCGGTTTTGCCTGTATGTGGAGTGGATTTCTGCGTCAGGACAGTGCTGCTCAAAGTGTGGTCCAGGCTAATTCTTGGGACCCCAACTCCCCCCAAACAACTAAGTCAGAATCCCTGGTGGTGGGGCCCCGGAATCCACGCTCCCCCAGTCTTCAGAAGATTCTGGGACAAGCTGTAGTGTGCCATGCCCCGGGGTGGAAAACGCCCCGCTTAGTCGCGCTGTGCACTTCGGAAGGCGCACAATGACCACAGCAGAGAGCAGGGACATGGGGCTGTGGGCTGGGGAGTGCGCAGTGGAGTTCAGCGGCAACACAGTGCGTATCGTGTCCTTCTCTGCCAGCTGACAGGATGTGTGCTGGTGATCCCCGTGTTGCAAGGCGTTTGAGGTTTAGTTTCTAACAGTAAGTACGGCTAGGCACAACCTCTGTAAAGCTCTTTGGGGGTCCCCAGTCATGTTTAAGAGGGTAAAGGGGTCTTAAGACCAAAATGTGTGAGACTCTCCGATCCAGCACTTGCCACAAGGATCTAGTCAGCACCAGTAACAATAAGCTATTACACCCATTTTGCAGATGAGGAAAACAAGGCTCATGACTATACCAGCTGTGGTTCTTGGGTTGCAAGCCACAGAGACCCACTCTGGCTCAGGTGAGAGAGGGTTTCCTGGAAGTTTCGTGCAGGAGAAGCTGGGGAACCAGGCACGGGAGGGGAAGGGCCCAGGTGACATCCAAGACCTGGGCACAGTCCTGGTGGGCGTGGCCTGACGGTGCTGGGAGAAGAGGCCCCATGCTCTCCTGGGCAAGAGGTGGGCACAGCCAGGCCAGCGGGGCTCCCCCTCTCAGACCTGGCTCTTCAGCAGAGGAACAACAAGACTGACTTTCTGGGACACAAGGCGGTTTATGCCCAGGACCCAGGAACCTCATTTTGCCCACAGCCACTTGCAAGCAAGCAAAGTTTCCCACAGGCTTCCCATGGCTTCTGGGGAAAATGTTTAAGCCAGACCCTCCCCCAGAGAACTGCCTGGATGCTGAATGGAAGGCTGATCGTGTCTGCACGTTTAATCCATAAGGAATGTCCTCCTCCTCAGCCCCTGAGCCAGCAGGGACAAACCTCCGCTCCGTCCTCCCCTGCTGACCCACACAGCTGTGGGAGGGCCTGGGCGTGCCACCTCCCGGCGGGAAGTATTTCCCTGGGTTTACGGGTGACAGTGCTGTCAGGTGTGATCATTTGTTTGGCGTCTGTAGAGCACATCCTGCCGGAGCTGCTGCACCGTCACACCCGGTTTGTGGCTACATGGATGCAGACCCATTAAACAGCCCTGCAGATAGGCCTGGTTAAAGCCAGCCACCGCCTTGTTTATAGTTAAGATAAAGAATCACAGGACCCTCTCCCCTGGAGACTGCCACCTGCAGCGATGGTTGGGGGTCCCCAAGGCACGGCTGCCACCGGACTCCTCCTCAGGGGCAGGCCCAGGACGGCTGGCCGCCGAGAACAGCCACGCATTCCCTCTTTGAGCAATCACAGCTGGGAGAGGCCTCCAGCCTGGCGAGCCCTGGAAAAGGGGCCCATGTGCTGGGCTGACGCGTTTCGGGCGGGGATTTGGTCGGCAGAACTAAAAGGCTTAGGAGCCCATCCATCAGGGGCCCGGCGACAAGAGCCGCGTTCCTCGATGCACACTGCTGGGGCGGGATGTGTCATTTGGATTTTGCGAGCTAGGACTGCAGTTGGGCCGGAACTGAGGTCTCCTGGGCACCTCCCGCCTCTCCCCTCGGCCATCTGGCCTTGATCCGGACCCTTCTCCTGTTGGCCAAGCTCTGGACACGCCAGAAGGGCCGGTATCCTAACCTGGTTGTAAGTAGCCGACTGTGCGGACAAGGCGGCCCCGCCCTGGGTCCAGGTTCCCTTTGGGTGTGAGCCCAACAGGATGCCGGTGCCTTCTGATCAGGGCACTGTTGACACACGTCTGCTCAAGTGCGTCAATGTCTCCGTCTTGGCAGACTCCGCTGGCAGGGACTGGGCGTCCACTGGACAATGACACGCTGCAGGGCCCCCCACTGAGGACCATAAGCACCCTGCGTGGGGCTCTGCCAGGCTGAGAGGGCAGCTCCATGCCCCACGTCTCCCGCCCTGACGGCTGGTCCTCTCGACATCGGCGCACCCACGAATGTTGGAGTCACAAATTTAACATATGGGAACAGGGCACACAGCACAGGCACACATGGGAACAGGGCACACAGCACAGGTACATATGGGAACAGGGCACACAGCACAGGCACACATGGGAACAGGGCACACAGCACAGGCACACATGGGAACAGGGCACACAGCACAGGCACACATGGGAACAGGGCACACAGCACAGGCACACATGGGAACAGGGCACACAGCACAGGCACACATGGAAACAGGGCACACGGCACAGGTACACATGGGAACAGGGCACACGGCACAGGCACACATGGGTACAGGGCACACGGCACAGGCACACATGGGAATAGGGCACACGGCACAGGCACACATGGGAACAGGGCACACGGCACAGGTACATATGGAAACAGGGCACACGGCACAGGTACACATGGGAACAGGGCACACGGCACAGGTACACATGGGAACAGGGCACACGGCACAGGTACACATAGGAACAGGGCACACAGGTGGAGAAAAAGAGAGGGTCTTCCCGCAGGGTCAGCTACTACATTCTTCTCCAAAGGACAGGACAGCAGCTCAGTGCCGGAGTAAGCATGTCTATCTCGGCTCCCAACGGTACTAACACCTACTCAAGCAGAGGGCTCACGGGAGCCTGCCTCAAGTCTGGTAAAAAAGAGAGCCCTTGTCATTAAGACTCTGGGGTGAAAAGGGAATACGGGGCAGGCGGGAGCTCCTGAGATCCCTGAACCCCGGGGCACCGGGCACTGCCTGGTTTGCCCACTTCCCAGACCGCCACAGTCTCTCATTCTGGGTCTGTGGCAGCAGCCCTAAAATCTCAGGAAAGGGGGGTGTTTCTCACCCTCAGGCTGGACCCCCAAAGGCTGCCAAGGGCCCCTGGGCATGCGCACAAGACTGCCCAGGCTTCAGGGAGCTCCGGGTGCAGTGGGGAGGCGAGGCAAGCCCTCAGATCATGTTGTAACAGAGCCCCTCCCCTGCCGGCTAGGGGTCCTACACGGAGGGAGTGATTGGCTTTGGCAATGGGGGCCTGGGTGGGGGGCAGTGGTACCCCAGTATTCTCCCCACCCCCTTATTTCTGTTTTGCGTACCCTCCCTCACTTCCATCAGGGAACCAACCTTTCCTATTTCATTGGGGTGAGGGGCAATGTACCAATCAGAACCTCCAGGTCCAGGCCAAAGCCAGACCCAACCCAGTACTTTCCTGATATCTTACCTGGTCACTGAGAGACAGTTCTCTTGTGCTGGAGTCTTAGGATGTAAGACCCACAGTGTGTACTGTGTGCCCTGTTCCCATGTGTGTCTGTCCTGTGTGCCCTGTTCCATGTGTCCCTGTGCTGTGTGCCCTGTTCCATGTGTCCCTGTGCTGTGTGCCCTGTTCCCATGTGTGCCTGTGCTGTGTGCCCTGTTCCCATGTGTGCCTGTGCTGTGTGCCCTGTTCCCATGTGTGCCTGTGCTATGTGCCCTGTTCCCATGTGTCCCTGTGCCGTGTGCCCTGTTCCCATGTGTCCCTGTGCTGTGTGCCCTGTTCCCATGTGTGCCTGTGCTGTGTGCCCTGTTCCCATGTGTGCCTGTGCTATGTGCTCTGTTCCCTGTGTGCCTGTGCTATGTGCTCTGTTCCCATGTGTGCCTGTGCTGTGTGCCCTGTTCCCATGTGTGCCTGTGCTGTGTGCTCTGTTCCCATATGTCCCTGTGCCGTGTGCCCTGTTCCCATGTGTGCCTGTGCTGTGTGCCCTGTTCCCATGTGTGCCTGTGCTGTGTGCCCTGTTCCCATGTGTGCCTGTGCTGTGTGCCCTGTTCCCATGTGTGCCTGTGCTGTGTACCCTGTTCCCATGTGTGCCTGTGTTGTGTGTCCTGTTCCCATGTGTGCTGTGCCGTGTGCCCTGATCCCATGTGTGCCTGTGCTGTGTGCCCTGTTCCCATATGTCCCTGCGCTGCGTGCCCTGTTCCCATGTGTGCCTGTGCTGTGTGCCCTGTTCCCATATGTCCCTGCGCTGTGTGCCCTGTTCCCATGTGTGCCAGTGCTGTGTGCCCTGTTCCCATGTGTGCCTGTGCTGTGTGCCCTGTTCCCATGTGTGCCTGTGCTGTGTGCCCTGTTCCCATGTGTGCCTGTGCTGTGTACCCTGTTCCCATGTGTGCCTGTGTTGTGTGTCCTGTTCCCATGTGTGCTGTGCCGTGTGCCCTGTTCCCATGTGTGCCTGTGCTGTGTGCCCTGTTCCCATATGTCCCTGCGCTGCGTGCCCTGTTCCCATGTGTGCCAGTGCTGTGTGCCCTGTTCCCATATGTCCCTGCGCTGTGTGCCCTGTTCCCATGTGTGCCTGTGCTGTGTGCCCTGTTCCCATGTGTGCCTGTGCTGTGTGCCCTGTTCCCATGTGTGCCTGTGCTGTGTGCCCTGTTCCCATGTGTGCCTGTGCTGTGTGCCCTGTTCCCATATGTCCCTGCGCTGCGTGCCCTGTTCCCATGTGTGCCTGTGCTGTGTGCCCTGTTCCCATATGTCCCTGCGCTGTGTGCCCTGTTCCCATGTGTGCCTGTGCTGTGTACCCTGTTCCCATGTGTGCCTGTGTTGTGTGCCCTGTTCCCATATGTCGCTGCGCCGTGCGCCCTGTTCCCATGTGTGCCTGTGCTGTGTGCCCTGTTCCCATGTGTGCCTGTGCTGTGTGTTCTGTTCCCATGTGTGCTGTGCCGTGCGCCCTGTTCCCATGTGTGCCTGTGCTGTGTGTCCTGTTCCCATGTGTGCCTGTGCTGTGTGCCCTGTTCCCATATGTCCCTGCGCTGTGTGCCCTGTTCCCATGTGTGCCTGTGCTGTGTACCCTGTTCCCATGTGTGCCTGTGTTGTGTGCCCTGTTCCCATATGTCGCTGCGCCGTGCGCCCTGTTCCCATGTGTGCCTGTGCTGTGTGCCCTGTTCCCATGTGTGCCTGTGCTGTGTGTTCTGTTCCCATGTGTGCTGTGCCGTGCGCCCTGTTCCCATGTGTGCCTGTGCTGTGTGTCCTGTTCCCATGTGTGCCTGTGCTGTGTGCCCTGTTCCCATATGTCCCTGCGCTGTGTGCCCTGTTCCCATGTGTGCCTGTGCTGTGTGCCCTGTTCCCATATGTCCCTGCGCTGTGTGCCCTGTTCCCATGTGTGCCTGTGCTGTGTGCCCTGTTCCCATGTGTGCCTGTGCTGTGTGCCCTGTTCCCATGTGTGCCTGTGCTGTGTGCCCTGTTCCCATGTGTGCCTGTGCTGTGTGCCCTGTTCCCATGTGTGCCTGTGCTGTGTACCCTGCCTGTGTTGTGTGTCCTGTTCCCATGTGTGCTGTGCCGTGCGCCCTGTTCCCATGTGTGCCTGTGCTGTGTGCCCTGTTCCCATGTGTGCCTGTGCTGTGTGCCCTGTTCCCATATGTCCCTGCGCTGTGTGCCCTGTTCCCATGTGTGCCTGTGCTGTGTGCCCTGTTCCCATGTGTGCCTGTGCTGTGTGCCCTGTTCCCATATGTCCCTGCGCTGTGTGCCCTGTTCCCATGTGTGCCTGTGCTGTGTGCCCTGTTCCCATGTGTGCCTGTGCTGTGTGCCCTGTTCCCATGTGTGCCTGTGCTGTGTACCCTGTTCCCATGTGTGCCTGTGTTGTGTGTCCTGTTCCCATGTGTGCTGTGCCGTGTGCCCTGTTCCCATGTGTGCCTGAGCTGTGTGCCCTGTTCCCATATGTCCCTGCGCTGCGTGCCCTATTCCCATGTGTGCCTGTGCTGTGTGCCCTGTTCCCATATGTCCCTGCGCTGTGTGCACATTCCCATGTGTGCCTGTGCTGTGTGCCCTGTTCCCATGTGTACCGGTGCTGTGTGCACATTCCCATGTGCGTCTGTGCTGTGTGCCCTGTTCCCATATGTCCCTGCGCTGTGTGCCCTGTTCCCATGTGTGCCTGTGCTGTGTGCCCTGTTCCCATATGTGCCTGCGCTGTGTGCCCTGTTCCCATGTGTGCCTGTGCTGTGTGCCCTGTTCCCATATGTCCCTGCGCTGTGTGCCCTGTTCCCATGTGTGCCTGTGCTGTGTGCCCTGTTCCCATATGTCCCTGCGCTGTGTGCCCTGTTCCCATGTGTGCCTGTGCTGTGTGCCCTGTTCCCATGTGTGCCTGTGCTGTGTGCCCTGTTCCCATGTGTGCCTGTGCTGTGTGCCCTGTTCCCATGTGTGCCTGTGCTGTGTACCCTGTTCCCATGTGTGCCTGTGTTGTGTGCCCTGTTCCCATATGTCGCTGCGCCGTGCGCCCTGTTCCCATGTGTGCCTGTGCTGTGTGCCCTGTTCCCATGTGTGCCTGTGCTGTGTGTTCTGTTCCCATGTGTGCTGTGCCGTGTGCCCTGTTCCCATGTGTGCCTGAGCTGTGTGCCCTGTTCCCATGTGTGCCTGTGCTGTGTGCCCTGTTCCCATATGTCCCTGCGCTGTGTGCCCTGTTCCCATGTGTGCCTGTGCTGTGTGCCCTGTTCCCATGTGTGCCTGTGCTGTGTGCCCTGTTCCCATGTGTGCCTGTGCTGTGTGCCCTGTTCCCATATGTCCCTGCGCTGTGTGCCCTGTTCCCATGTGTGCCTGTGCTGTGTGCCCTGTTCCCATATGTCCCTGCGCTGTGTGCCCTGTTCCCATGTGTGCCTGTGCTGTGTGCCCTGTTCCCATGTGTGCCTGTGCTGTGTGCCCTGTTCCCATGTGTGCCTGTGCTGTGTGCCCTGTTCCCATGTGTGCCTGTGTTGTGTGTCCTGTTCCCATGTGTGCTGTGCCGTGTGCCCTGTTCCCATGTGTGCCTGAGCTGTGTGCCCTGTTCCCATATGTCCCTGCGCTGCGTGCCCTGTTCCCATGTGTGCCTGTGCTGTGTGCCCTGTTCCCATCTGTGCCTGCGCTGTGTGCCCTGTTCCCATGTGTGCCTGTGCTGTGTGCCCTGTTCCCATATGTCCCTGCGCTGTGTGCACATTCCCATGTGTGCCTGTGCTGTGTGCCCTGTTCCCATGTGTACCGGTGCTGTGTGCACATTCCCATGTGCGTCTGTGCTGTGTGCCCTGTTCCCATATGTCCCTGCGCTGTGTGCCCTGTTCCCATGTGTGCCTGTGCTGTGTGCCCTGTTCCCATATGTCCCTGAGCTGTGTGCCCTGTTCCCATGTGTGCCTGTGCTGTGTGCCCTGTTCCCATATGTCCCTGCGCTGTGTGCCCTGTTCCCATGTGTGCCTGTGCTGTGTGCCCTGTTCCCATGTGTGCCTGTGCTGTGTGCCCTGTTCCCATGTGTGCCTGTGCTGTGTGCCCTGTTCCCATGTGTGCCTGTGCTGTGTACCCTGTTCCCATGTGTGCCTGTGTTGTGTGTCCTGTTCCCATGTGTGCTGTGCCGTGTGCCCTGTTCCCATGTGTGCCTGAGCTGTGTGCCCTGTTCCCATATGTCCCTGCGCTGCGTGCCCTGTTCCCATGTGTGCCTGTGCTGTGTGCCCTGTTCCCATGTGTCCCTGCGCTGTGTGCCCTGTTCCCATGTGTGCCTGTGCTGTGTGCCCTGTTCCCATATGTCCCTGCGCTGTGTGCACATTCCATGTGTGCCTGTGCTGTGTGCCCTGTTCCCATGTGTACCGGTGCTGTGTGCACATTCCCATGTGCGTCTGTGCTGTGTGCCCTGTTCCCATATGTCCCTGCGCTGTGTGCCCTGTTCCCATGTGTGCCTGTGCTGTGTGCCCTGTTCCCATATGTCCCTGCGCTGTGTGCCCTGTTCCCATGTGTGCCTGTGCTGTGTGCCCTGTTCCCATATGTCCCTGCGCTGTGTGCCCTGTTCCCATGTGTGCCTGTGCTGTGTGCCCTGTTCCCATATGTCCCTGCGCTGTGTGCCCTGTTCCCATGTGTGCCTGTGCTGTGTGCCCTGTTCCCATATGTCCCTGAGCTGTGTGCCCTGTTCCCATGTGTGCCTGTGCTGTGTGCCCTGTTCCCATATGTCCCTGCGCTGTGTGCCCTGTTCCCATGTGTGCCTGTGCTGTGTGCCCTGTTCCCATATGTCCCTGTGCTGTGTGCCCTGTTCCCATGTGTGCCTGTGATGTGTGCCCTGTTCCCATATGTCCCTGCGCTGTGTGCCCTGTTCCCATGTGTGCCTGTGCTGTGTGCCCTGTTCCCATATGTCCCTGTGCTGTGTGCCCTGTTCCCATGTGTGCCTGTGCTGTGTGCCCTGTTCCCATATGTCCCTGCGCTGTGTGCCCTGTTCCCATGTGTGCCTGTGCTGTGTGCCCTGTTCCCATATGTCCCTGCGCTGTGTGCACATTCCCATGTGCGCCTCTGCTGTGTGCCCTGTTCCCATGTGTACCGGTGCTGTGTTCCCTGTTCCCATGTGTACCAGTGCTGTGTGCCTTGTCCCATGTGTGCCTGTGCTGTGTGTCCCTTTCCCATGTGTGCCTGTGCTGTGTGTCCCTTTCCCATGTGCGTCTGTGCCGTGTGCCCTCTTCCCATGTGTGCCTGTGCTGTGTGTCCCTTTCCCATGTGTGCCTGTGCTGTGTGTCCCTTTCCCATGTGAGTCTGTGCCATGTGCCCTGTTCCCATGTGTGCCTGTGCTGTGTGCCCTGTTCCCATGTGTGCCTGTGCTGTGTGCACATTCCCATGTGTGCCTGTGCTGTGTGTCCCTGTTCCCATGTGTGCCTGTGCTGTGTGTCCCTGTTCCCATGTGTGCCTGTGCTGTGTGTCCCTGTTCCCATGTGCGCCTGTGCCGTGTGCCTTGTTCCCATGTGCGTCTGTGCCGTGTGCCTTGTTCCCATGTGCGTCTGTGCCGTGTGCCCTGTTCCCATGTGCGTCTGTGCTGTGTGCCCTGTTCCCATGTGCGTCTGTGCTGTGTGCCCTGTTCCCATGTGCGTCTGTGCTCTGTGCCCTGTTCCCATGTGTGCCTGTGCTGTGTGATGGGTCAACAGAAAGCCAATAAAAAGATCATGCCCAAATAGCATCCATGAACTACTAGACTGAACCGCACCTGAAGGTCTCCCCTGATCCTTCAGTTGTGTGCGCCACTGAATTGTCCTATTTTGTTTAAGCTAAGTTGAGTTGTTATTTCGTCCCTTTCAATGGAATGAATCTTGATGGACATGGGCGGCCTAAGCTGTCTTCATGGAGGAGGCATCACTGGGGCCGTCTCTAAAACAGGGGATTTGGGTGGGGAAGAGGGAATCCAGACGAAAAACGACTGAGGCCAAGACGTGGACAGGAAGCTCAGTGGGTAGGGGGTCCTTACCTTTGTTCTCGTGGTATTTCTTGTGATTCTACAGAGTGGACACACCATAAAACCAATGACAGATGAGCCTTCAGTTGAATGAGGAATGCGATCTGATGACTACGCCTACACACAGCTGGAAAGACAGGTTGGGAGTCCTCAGGCATCTCGGTCAGTCCCAGGGAATTAGTCCTGAGAGCAAAACAGTTAATAACCCCACCCCCAGACGCTAATCCCCAAACCATTGCTCCCAGAATGCCTCAGGCATGGAAAACTGCCTGGGACTTGGGATCCGCACGCCCACCTGAGCCGGTCCCGGGACTGTGTCTTCCCTGCGGGAAACATCTCCCTTGAGATCAACAGCTACATCTCACTGACTTGTGGATGCAAAAGCCACTCCAGGTCAGCTTTTTGGTGCCGGCAGGGAACTGGTCCTGCCTGCGGCTTCTGGAAGTGGCCCAAGACAGCCCATCCACGCAGGTGTCGGGAAGGACGGCTGTCCGTGCTTCAGAGGCTGAAAGTCAGCAATTGCCCGATGACTTAACATGGAGCGAACCCCTCTCCCGCCAGGATGGGCTCCAGCACTTAGAAATGCTGATGTTCCCAGACCCAGACTCTGCTTTTCAATATGTCTGAGAGGACAGTACATTTTCATGTCAGTTGCCTATTGATTTTACAATTTCCTTGTCTTCCCTCCCAGCCCTTGATTTTATTTATTGAAAACTCAACCTCGCTAGGCAGGCAAGGCTCAAGGTCTACCCGTGACACATATCGGCCCAGAGTCCCCGGACCAACCAGCCGGTCACGCAGGAGTCTGCCTCCTTTCCCAGTTGGCAACTGGCCTTCCTTCTCTGTCGCCTGCACCCTGCCCACCACCAGTACCGTTTCCTCACACCTAACCCCTGTACAAGCTCCTGTAACAGGAGGTGAGCCAGCCCCTCTGCAAAGGTGAAGGCCAGGAACAGCGCCTTGGGGCTCATCTCTTCCACGGGCCCCTGAGCCCCTGCGCCCCTGCACCACTGCGCCCCTGCAGACGCCTTGGATGTGAAGGCATCAAATTCAGACCCCAGTCAGGTGTGTTCATTCCCATGTAGGACCAGGGGACAGGGCCTGTGTCTGGGGTGCCTTGGACCACGTCGCTGCATGTATGGAGGACTGGCACACAGCAGGAAGCAGGGCTAGCATTCACATTCACTTCATTGTCACAGCAAACCCGTGTGGCAAGTACTACTGTCCTCCCACTTCTCAGAGGAGAACTGGGCCCACCAACCACTGTTGCTCTGTCTGGAGAAAGAGAGAGGATGGTAGTGAAAAGACTGAGGCTCCTGAACAGTTATAGATACGGGTGTGGGGGGTAGATTGGATAGGCTGGAAGGGAGGGGGAGAGGAAGATAGCGGGGAGGGAGGGAGGGAGAGGAAGGAGGGTAACGTGTGGCCTGCAGAAACCATTTCTTATGTTTAGAACACTGATTCAAACAATGAATTGGAATTTGTTTTGTTTTGTGTGTGTTTCTGTTTGTTTATTACCTTGCTTCTTGTCCTCCTAGATTAGAAGAACCACAGAAAGCAGTATTTCCTGGTCACAGAGTGCAGCCAGGCCCCAGGCAGGTGGCTGGGGAGCAGTGTGGCCTCCCACCGTCAATTAACACGACAATTACCCTGTAAACAGCCTTGAGTGTCATTAAGGCTGGAGGCCCAGGCTGGGGGTGCCCTGTTGAGACTGTACCGTCAGACATGGGGGCTGGAGTCTCAGCTGCCCCAGGATACGGCAAAGCACCGGTCTAGCCTCTGGGCTGGGCTGCAGCCTCCCCCACCCCCTGTTGGGTCTCTTAGGATAGAGCCCACCTTCCGAGGGGAGCAGCTCTGGCCAGGTGCCTGGCTTAGCAGAGGACTGGTCTGTCCCAGAGCCGATGCCAGGAAACTGCACCCGTGACCCCAGCACCTGAGAGAGCCCCACCGGGCTTGGGACTGAGCTCACCTGCTCCCTCTCTTCCCTCCCACCACGATGTCCTGCCCACAGATCCAAACCCCACTCAGCTCAAACCCCAAACCTGGGAGTCCACCTTGAAGCCCCCCTCTTGTCTCTGATGTCAACCAGCATTCATTTGTCTACTTGTTCCTGGATATTCCTCAGCAACCTCCCACGACCAGGCTACGTGCCATCATCCAAGGGCAGTCAGTTCTACCTCCCAAATGTGCTCCATTTCCAACCCACTGGCCTGGAGCAAGCCCATCCTTCTCACCTGGACAGCTGCAGCCAACACCTCCCAGTTTCTTGGCTACCTCTTGAGCCTCCAGGATGAGCTTAGAAAGCTCATTTAAGCTTCTGGGAGCTTGCCATTGTCCTTGTGATGGGGCAAAGTCCTTACCACCTGCATGATCGGCCAGTCCAGCCCACATGGTTCCCCTCTGGCACTCTGAGATCCAGCCACCCTGGTCTTCTCTCTCTTCCTGCTTCGGAGCCTTTGTATAAGTTGCTCCCTCTGCCAGGAATGCCTTCTCTCTCTCTTCTCCCCTCACCCAGAAAATACCAATTTGTCTTTTATGTCTATTTTAAATCGCCTTTCTTCAAAGGAACCTCCCCTGACTCTCTGCTTGGGTCAATCCCCCAATATATGGTTTTATGATCCCATGATGTTGCCTTTTGATAGTTAAATATTTTTTTGATTATATGTTTAATGTCTTCCCTCCTGACAATTGTTTCTAAGTTCCATGATAGCAGGGCCTTGTTATTGCTGTTTCTCCAGCACCTGGAACAGTGCTTTGCACATAGTAGGTCTTCCCTTTATTGAATGAATAAGTGATGAATAGATTAATGTGTGGATGAATGGCTGTTATTCCCCTGGGAGAACCATGAAGAACGCTGCATTTTCTAGTTTTCATTTCTTTGTGGCCATCCTGAGCATTCTACTTATTTTTGGTTTGGTTCTTGTCATCTGCAATTTCTGTCCAAGTTCACAAGTACTGTGAGGTTCAGGGCATTAAAAATGGCTACAAGTTATTTGATGTTCTCATTAAGAGGTAAAGTCCATGTTGCCTCCTCTTGAATTTGGGCCGGCCTGAGCCTGATTTGACCAACTGAGTGTGAGAAAGACATGCTCTGTTAACTACAGGCTTGACCTTTAAGGGACCTGCCAGCTTCTACATCACTTTTTGTGGAGCCACCCGGTAAGGAGTCTGACTGCCCTGAGGCTGCCATGCTGTGCGGAAGCTCAAGC
This sequence comes from Myotis myotis, assembly GCF_014108235.1. Classification (NCBI taxonomy): domain Eukaryota; kingdom Metazoa; phylum Chordata; class Mammalia; order Chiroptera; family Vespertilionidae; genus Myotis; species Myotis myotis. Next base: position 88,077,078 of record NW_023416401.1, on the reverse strand, counting down.
CATTGCATGGGGAGCCACGTGGACAGAGCAAGGGAGAGAGGCCTGGCAGCCCTTACCATTTGAATCAGGTCCCAGATGTGTGTGTCCCTGCTGTGCCTTGCCCACCCGCTCACAGAATCTGATCCATAATAATGATAAACTGCTGTCTTAAGCAATGATATTTGGGGTCATTTTGTGCAGCAATAGACAAACAGAAAAGGTGTTCCTCAGCTTTGCCAGAGAAGACAGCACTTCTAGACATTTAGATAATGCCACATTTGCCCCGCTCATCAAACTCGCAAACCCACCCACAAGAGAGTCTCTCTTCCAAAAGCTCCCCTAGCCCTAGCGGGTTTGGCTCAGGATGGAGCATCTGCCTGTGGACTGAAGGGTCCCGGGTTCGATTCTGGTCAAGGGCACATGCCGGATTGCAGGCTTGATCCCCAGTAGGGGGCGATCGATGATTCTCTCTCATCATTTATGTTTCTATCTCTCTCTCCCTCTACCTTCCTCTCTGAAATCAATAAAAATCTATTTTTAAAAAAAACTTCTAAGAAAATAAATAGAATAAAATGCTCCTCCATATAAAAGCAAACAGGCCACCAGCATACCCACGGGTCCCTGGCTATGGGGCAGGACCATTCTTTTGGTTTTGAGTTGGGAGAGCCTTTCCTTGTGGTCTTTTGTTTTTCCAAAACAGACCCTCAGCTGCTTTTCATTGCCCCTGTGACTGCTGGACAATCCTAATTCCCAATGCAAGACCCACACTTTAAAAAACATCAATGAAAAAAGGCCTATGTTCAGAAGGAATGAAGCATTCCAGAATGTGTGTGTGTGTGTGTGTGTGTGTGTGTGTGTTGGGGGGGGGGGGGGGGGAGGTGGCCGGAGGGAGGATGGTGAAGTGCTCAGAGACCAGAAAATCTGCCCTTTCTTTTCAGAGCCCCAGCCTGGAGCTCACCGCCCGTGGGAAGATGCTGGAGGTGAGATCAGATGTCGATGGATGTGGAATTATTTTAATAACTGCAAACGATCTGGTCGCCTGTTGCTGTGATGGGTCCCTTAGCTGAACAGAGTGGCCCCTCCTATACAGCCGGCTGTGAGGGTCTCATCTGCAGGTGGGAAAGGGCTGGGGCCCAGGGCACGACCCTTCCCTGAGGATGTGCTCGGTGTTGCAGGCTTGTGGACCAGCTGCACAGTCTTGGCTTCTAAGAACTGGCCGGCAGCTCCCACAGGGCTGGCCTTGCTCATCCTGAGTCCTGGGAGAATGTGGGCAGCTTCATGATGTGCGGGGCAGGGGCACTCCCGGACCAGGCAGGTGCCACCTGGAGGAGGAGAGCTCATCGCTGGGGCCATTTCCTTCAGGGCAGAGCCAGCTGCTGCGCTGGTGAAAACAATAAATAGCAGCAAAGTGACAGAGAGAGGAGGTGAAGGACTGAGCTGGCTGGAGGAGAGAGCTGCTGCTCAGGAGACAGCAGGGTAGGAGAGGGAGTGACCAGGCAGAGCCCCCTGGGGTAGAGGAAGAGTGGAGACAACAATAGTTGGGGGGCCCAGGGGAACCCTGGCGGGGGAGCCAGTGGGTCAAGCAGGACCTTCAGAGTTGATGTGGCCAGAGGCCCAGTCTGGCTGCTTACCCTGCAGTCCACCTGCAGCCCTGCCAGTGCCTCTGCCCCCAACTTAGCCGTGTCTTCCCTGCGCCACTTCACACTCTGCAGCCGTTTCTGGGGGCTCCGGGGAGAGAGCCTTCCTTTCCTTCCCGGCCCTCTCTCCCACGTAGACCACGCGGAGCTGCCCGGGCCCACGGCGGCTGTGGCTGCTTCCCCTTAGAGGGGCTGTCTCTGACCCCCCTCCCATCATGCTGTATGCAAACAGCATTTCTAAGAGTGCTTTTGAATCTAAATGCAAAGGTGGAAGAAGAGGGCTCGAGATGAAAACGTATCAACTATCTTTGTGCCGTGGGGTAGAGAAAGGATTCTGAAGCAGGAGGCAGAAAGGACAGGGCTGCTGAATCGGACTACATGGTGACTAAGAGCTAACTACCCAGCAAAGGGACTGACAGGAGAGCAGCAGGCAGGCACGGAGCAGCAGGGACAGAACATCCCCAGGAGCTATCCACCAGGGACATGCCTGTAGAGAACGCCCACAGATCAGCGAGGAAAGGATGGACAACCCACAGAAAGATGGGAAAACCTTGAAAAGGCACTCCACAAAGGAGGGCAGGCCCGTGGTCGCAGACACCCAGAGGGCACCCGCCTTGTTTGTCATCAGGGAAACGCCAATTAGAGCCAGAAAGATACCATGCGCACCCCCCCCGGAATCACTAAAAGGTAAAAGTTCGGCAACACCACGCGTGGTTCCAATGTGGAGCACACGCATGCTGGGCAGACCTGCCCAGGAACAGGCGCGAAAGGCGGCTTTTCTGGTACAAGAGCTGAAGCCATAGAAGGCCAGTGTGGCCTTGTAGAAGTGGGGCCATCTGGGTCCCCCTTATCTGTCCAGTGCCCAGAAGGGACTGCTACTCAGAGGACCTTGGGAAGGAAGCAGAGTGGGGGGAGGGGAGAGGTGTGACTGGATATGGCCGCCTGGTCTCCCACTCACCAGGTACCAGCTTCCCTGGGCAATGCAACCAGGTGCTTCCTGCCAGGGAGGCCTTGGCATTTTTATGGCATGTCAGGTCCCCTGGAGACCCACCTCAGCTCCTACTGCTCAGGCCCCGGCTCCCAGGAGCAGGAGGCAGGTGTGCCCCATGGACCCCAGCCTTGTGGGCCCCAGCCTCGCGACCCCAGCCTTGTGGACCCCAGCTTCGCAGACCCCAGCTTCGCGGGCCCCAGCCTTGTGGGCCCAGCCTCAGGAACCCCAGCCTCATGGACCGCAGCCTCGTGGGCCCCAGCCTGAGGGACCCCGGCCTCAGGGACCCCGGCCTCACAGACCCCGGCCTCACAGACCCCGGCCTCAGGGACCCCGGCCTCATGGACCCCGGCCTCAGGGACCCCGGCCTCACGGACCCCGGCCTCGCGGACCCCGGCCTCGCGGGCCCCGGCCTGCCATGAGCTGGCAGCGGGCGCCGGTGGCCAGGCGCTGAATGAGGCCCCGGCGGCAATGGGCGATGCGAGTGCGCTCCTACCTTCCTCAGCGAGCTCCGTTTGACAGGACGTAATAAAAAATCTTTTAATCTTTGTCACTGTGGGTAGGCGGAGAGGCCAAAAGTCTCCATGTTTTAAAGGGAAATTTTAATTAGTATGTAAATTCGACTCGCAGCATTAAAATGTCATTTGCTAAGTAAATGTTGCTGCTCTCTGAGTTCAGGTATTTATTTCAACCTGTCCTGCCAAGGTGCCTTTGTGGGCTCCCCGAGTGTGTAATAACAGCATTTCAGAAACAAAATGGAATTCTCCCCTGTTACAATGCACCGGGTTACGGCCTCGCCGCCAGCGACGTGACTGGAATATTTAAGGTCCCAGCCGCTGGCTCCCACAGTCCTGCATGTCCCCTCCGTCCTGCCTGTCTGAGACGGCCGCCGCAGGCTGTGAGGGAGCCCCCGCACCCCTGGGTCTGGACCCCAGCATCGGCTGGGGGACTGTGCGGTGTGATTGCCAGTTAACTGCAGAGGGGAGGACGCGCTGAGCACCCAGGCCCTCGGAGGAGGGTGGACAGCTGAGTGACTACGTCACATACAGTCTCCGGAAAACCCTCGTGGAACCACCGCAGAGGAAGATCACTCGGAACCACTTTTCCTCAGTTCCAAGATAAATGACGATTTAAGGGAGAATAGCAGGAGACGGCTGGCTGGTCTTTCAATGTGCTGGCATTCCCCAGCAGCGACCCAACATCCTCCGAATGTCAATTAAGCTTTACTACCCATCCTGCTGTGCACGTGTGTGCGCGTGTGCAAGTGTGTGCTCAGGTGTGCATGCATGTTTGTGTATGCTCATGCTCAGGTGTGCATGCATGTTTGTGTATGCTCATGCTCAGGTGTGCATGCATGTTTGTGTATGTCCAGGCGTGTGTGCATGTTTGTGTATGCTCAGATGTGCATGCATGTTTGTGTATGCTTGGGTGTATGTGTATGCTCAGGTGTGCATGCATGTTTGTGTATGTCCAGGTGTGTGTGCATGTTTGTGTATGTCCAGGTGTGCATGCATGTTTGTATATGCTTGGGTGCATGTGTATGCTCAGGTGTGGGTGCATGTTTGTGTATGTCCAGGTGTGCATGCATGTTTGTATATGCTTGGGTGCATGTGTATGCTCGGGTGTGGGTACCTGTCTACAGCCCCCAGCTGCATCCGCGCAAAGTGGGGGACCATTCAACTCCTAGTTCTGTCTAGATAGCAAGCATGCCAGCCACTGCCAGGCCTGAGTCAGCTGTGTGTGTGAACATGTGTGTTTGCATGTGTGTACATGGGTGCATATGCTGTGTGCATGCATGTGTATCTGAGGATGACCGCACTTATCGGGTGCACGTGCTTCGGCCCGGGATGTGACCCCTGTCTCACTCACAGAGCTCCCCTCTAACCACCCGCACAGCCTGCAGGAGGAGGATGAACTGGAGGTGTTCATGCTGGCCCTGCCACTCACCGGCTGTGACACCCAAACCACCCACCTACCCACCCCAGCGCCACTCCCTGACCCCAAACCACCCACCCCAGCGCCACTCCCTGGCCCCGCCTCCTCCAAGTCAGGAAGTGGCACCTTGGGGCCTTGCCTGGGGGCACCCGCTGTCCTGAGGGGGCCGGAGGAGGAGCAAGGGGGGCAGGGGGACCAGGCAGAAAAGGTGTTGAGCCCACACTCAGGAGCCTCCGGTGCTCTGACAAGTTCCACCTGCCCAGCCAGCCAGCCCCTCAGGGCCGCTGCAAAAACACTGCCTTTGCCGCTGAACATTTCTACTGTGAAACCGAAATGGGATCTCAATCCACGGCCCTTCCACCCGGGAGGCTCCCCACCTGCGTGGAGGAAGAGCCCAGGAGTCAGAGGCCCGGGTCCCAAAGGGCCCTCCAGGCTCAGGCACCCATGATGCCTTCGCTGAAGAGCACAGGCCCACGCCCGCAGTGAAGCGGGGACGCGCCCTCCTGCAGCCCGGGGTTTGGGAGGGGAGAGAGGTGCCGGGAGAGTCAGGAAGAGGGAATGCGTCCTCCAGAGCCCTGAGCACAAGCGACAGTTAGGAGGACAGACGAATCCTGAGGGACGACTCGCAGCACAGAGCGGGGAAGGAACAGGGAGAGGCGGACAGGGGGCGTGGGGTCCGTGGGGAAGGAGGCTCACAAGTGAAGAGAGAATTGGACCTAAGCTTATTTCCTTCCTTCCCTGTCTCCTCCCTCCCTCCTCCCTGGGATGGAGGGATGGATGGATGGATGGATGGATGGATGGATGGATGGATGGATGGAATCCAGGAATAACACCTATTCACCTATGTGGGTTGTGGTCCACCCCTGACTTGCTGGGTGAGCTTGGGTATGTCCACCCTCTCTGGGCCTGAGTTTCTCTTATAAAACCTCAAGTTCTTGAGTTTAAGTCGATTGTCTCCTTTCTGTTGTCCTTGCCTTGGAGACTGGCCCACTCACCTTAGCCCAGGTCACAGGGGAGGGCTATTAGGAATTGATTGCCCAAACTAAAGACCCCCAACTAAACATATCTCCTCTATTATTTCAAAAACACCCTGGACCTCTCATTATTCCAAAGCTCCCTGACCCTTGGAAAAAGTGGGCGGGGGGGAGAGGGACCAGCCTGGGTCAGGTGGGTTTGGGGGTCTGGGCTCTGCCTCCCAGGCTCTTTGGATCCTGAATCCAATTTTTCTGTCAAGTTCTCAGCACGACATGTTGTCCAGACAAGCCCAGAGAGAGACATAAAGTATTCATGGTTATCAATTCATCAGCCGACTGAAATGAAACACCTCTCAGGAATGCATTTCAAATCTCCATCCTGTGTGTGCGGCCAGGGCCAGCATCCCCTGTTTCAGACAGGTGTCCCGCCCGCACCCCAGCATTTGGATGAGCCTGTTGAGGGCACTTCTTTAGGCCTGGGGCCCCGCAGAGAAGTGTAGGCTCCTCGTAAAAGCACCCACTATGTGCCTGGTTCATTCCACGCCTGACCTCATTCATGCTAGCGATGCGAGACCCTGCAAAGCCAGAGTCTTCTGAGAGCTAGGTCTGGTGGTTAGCATTAAGAGGTGCAAGTTCAAGTCTGCCAGACCCCAGAGCTCCTTATGCCACTTTGGCCGCTTCCAAGGCACTGTTAAATTTTGTCTAGGCTTTTCAAGACTCCGTTTTCCTCATTCCCTTAATGGGAACAAATATCTTCCTTGGGTCTTATTCTAATGATTAGCATTTTCTCAATATAAAAAAAAATGGTACATATGGTCAGACCAAGAATTTTTGTGTGATATGTGAGTTTATTGGTATGAGAAGTTTTGCTGAGGGATCTAAATGGAATCGTCTTTCGTGAACTGCCTTTTTGAAAAGAATCAAAGTGGCACCAGGGCTGCCCCAGGGTAACTGGGCACTTCCTCCCGCCTGAAGTGGTTTAAAATGCTGGCCAGGGGATGAATCACACCAGACTCTTGAGACCAGAGGGATGGGCCCGAATCATTCAACAACATTCCTGGACAACAGAATTCCAGGGCAACAGCAGTGTTAGCGCTGAGACGTGGGCTTGGCTGGGTTGAAACTGACCTGAATTACTCTGGTAGCTAGAGCCTATTATTTTGATCACCTTTAAATTAAAAAGAAAAAAAAAGCGACTCACACTGAATGCAGGTGAGCCCCATGGCACATCGGTAGACAGGTTCGTGGTATTCTGTATGAAAATGACAAACGCGGATATCGGCCGAATAGGCAGACGTGTCATACACCTCATCCCGGATCAGACTGGAAATACAACTAAATCAGAGATCATCGGCCTGGAATTAACAAATTAAACACAGCTGAGGAGACAATTCACAACAAGGAAGGGCAGAGGACACCTGGAGACTGGTAGGAACGGGAACGTGGGCTTGAGGGAGGCAGTGGGCCAGTGGGCCAAGAGGGTGAGGAGGAAGCTGCGTTGCACCAAAGCCAAGTCCCTTGGCAAGAGGTGTAACGTCCAACTGTGAAAAGAAAAAGCCACAGGGCTACTGGCTGCCGGGGAGCCAACCCAAGACCACAGCCTCCAAAGGCTGCGCAGGGAGGGGAAAGGCTGAGCCAGGTATGAAAGCAGCCTGGTTGGGGGGGAGGGGCGCGGGGGGGGGGGGGGAGGTGGAGAAACCAGAAGTTTCCTTGTTTTGGTTTTGTTTTGTCTTTGCTTTTATTCTCTAAGCCCAGAACACAGGCCTTTTCAATTGAACACTCACCTGAGGCTTTGGGGCAGGGAGGGAGGGAGGCACAGACTTGAGGTGCCTGAGGAGAAGCCGGGGAGGGAAGCAGGGCAGGGAGACATGGCCAGGAGTCCTGCATTGGGACATTCTTAAGCTTCCAAACCTAAGTGGCCATTTCTCCCCTGAAGAGCTAGCCCCTCCCAGGAGCCTCAAGACAGGTGATACAGCTGCCACACCTGCCTTTTGAGCCTTCCAGAGGAAACAAAGGCAGAGGCCAAGGTTACGGGTCTGAATAGTCCCAAGGAGCCCTGGGTTGGAAGAGGGATTGTCCGCCCCACTATTCTGGGAACCAGACCAATACAAACTCCAGGTTGCCAGCCAACCCCATTGGTCTCCATATAAGGTTCTCTGACCAACCAAGGCCAGGATAATATTTTGGGCCACTCAAGTAGTAGTAACTCTGGGTCAGGAAAAAAACACCCATATTACTCCCTGAAAGCGAAACAGCACCAACCCCACCTACAGCCCTATCAGAAACAGACTTTTGAGTGATTAAGACTGACAGCTGGCAGACAGGCAAAGAGGGCAGTCTGGCCCTGCCTGCTTGCAGCCAAGGCCTGTGGAGACAGACACAAGCGGTGGACTGGTGGATCGCTCGGAGCTTCAACAGGGTGCTAAAAGCCAAAGATAGTGTCTGATGGTGGCCAGCACCTAAGGACCTAATAGGAAGCCCAGAATTGGAAGACAGAACAGAAGAGTGGGGTCCTCAACCAGCCCCCATTGGCAGTAAAATTCGGCTGAAGTGAACGACACATAACTTTTTTATTTTTATTATTTAAATTTTTTTCATTTTACCTTATTTTATTTTTTGCACCTTTTTCTTCCTCATTTCTCTTTTCTTCCTCTCATTTTTCTTCTCCTTTCCCCATTTTAGTTTTCCTTTTTCCTTTCTTTTATCTCCTTATAAAAAATGGATCTTCTTTACCTGCTTTATAGATGTTATTATCCTAGTCTCTGTTGGTTTATTCATATATCTATTCCTCTTCCCTGCTCCTACTCCATTTCCCCTTATCTTTTCTTTTTCTTAACTACTCAATTTTTCTCTCTTCTCTTGCTCTTCTCCTAATTTTTTAACTTGTTTCACTTCCTAAATTCAGGCCTATCTGCTCTTGCCTCTATTCCCCTTTTCAAAAAAAAAAAAAATTTAGTTTTTATTTATTTATTTTCTTCTTATGTTCTTTTTTTCCCCTATCTCCTCTTTTCTAAACCATGGTCCTTCCCCTATTCATCCAATTCCTTAACCTTATTTTCTCTATTTAAGCCCTGTATCTACAGGTTCTGATCTCCCCTTTTTCTGGGTGTTTTTTGTTTGTGATTTTTGTTTTATTTGTTTGTTTTGTTTTGCTTTCTCTCCATATTCTTTCTTTCTTTTTCTCCTTCTCACTGTCATTTTTGTCCTCTTTTCTCTTTCCTAATTCTCTGTTCCCTGGTGGTCACTTTTATTGGAGTTATAGGTGTCTTGTGTACATTTGTGTTCTATTCCTTCTGTGTCATGTCTTGTTGTGTCTATTAGATGCTTATGGCAGTTAATGGGTTAAAAAACTTCCAGATGATATATATCAAGGGAGAGATCAACAGCAATATAATCATAGTAGGGGACTTTAATACCCCACTAACATCACTGGATAAATCCTCTAGACAAAAAATCAACAAAGAAACAGCAATCCGAAATGACACTCTAGAACAGATGGAACTAATTGACATCTTCAGAACATTCCACCCCAAAGCAACAGAATAGATATTCTTCTAAAGTGCCCATGGGACATTTTCGAAGATAGACCACGTTTAGAACACAGGCTAAGTCTCTACAAATTCAAGAGGATTGAAAACATATCAACCATCTTCTCTGTCCACAAGGCATGAAATTAGAAATCAGCTACAATAAAAACACTCAAAAACAATAAAATACAAGGAGACTAAGTAACATTCTATTTAACAATGAATGGGTTACAAAAGAGAAAAACCCAGGACAAGTAGAAGGAAGAAAATAATAAAGATCAGAGAGAAAATAAATGATATAGAGACAAAAAAAAAAAAAGGATAAACAAGAGCTGGTTCTTTGAAAGGATAAAGAAGATTGATGGACCTCTAGCCAGGCTCACCAGGAAACAAAAAGGGTAGACTCAAATAAACAAAATCAGAAACAAAAGAGGTGAAGTAACAACCCCACAGAAATACAAAGGATTGTAATAAAATACTGTGAACAACTTTATTCCAATAAATGGGACAACCTGGACAAAATGGACATATTCCTAGAAAAATACAACCTTCCAAACTCAATCAGGAAGAATCTGAAAACCTGAGTAGATCAATAACTACTATGAAATTGAAGCAGTAATCAAAAATATCCCAACAAGCGAAAGCCCTGGTCCAAACAGATTCACAGGGAGTTTTACCAACTATTCGAAGAAGAATCAACACCTTACTCCTCAAACTATTTCAAAAAATTCAAGAGGAAGGAACACTTCCAAACTCTTTCTATGAGGCCACCATCACCTAACTCCAAAACCAGATAAAGACACCACACACAAAAAAGAGAGAGAACTACAGGCGAACATCCCTGATGAACATAGACACTGAAATCCTCAACAAAACAGTAGCAAACTGGATCCAGTAACACATTAAAAAGATCATACACCATGACCAAGTGGGATTTATTCCAGGGATGCATGGCTGGTACAATATTCGCAAATCAATAAATGTGATACATCACATAAACAAATTGAAAGACAAAAAATCACATGTTCATATCAATTGATGCCAAAAAAGCATTTGACAAAATCCAACACCCTTTTTTGATAAAAACTCTCAGCAAAGTGGGAATAGAGGAAACATACCTCAGCACAGTAAAGGCCATATATGACAAACCTACAGTCAGCATTATACTCGATGGGCAAAAAGTAAAACCATATCCCCTAAGAACAGAAACAAGACAGGGATAGCCGCTTTCACCACTCTTGTTCAACATAGTTCTGGAAGTCCTGGCCATAGCAATCAGACAAGAAGAAGACATAAAAGAAATCCAAATTTGAAAGGAAGAAATAAAACTCTCATTATTTGCAAATGACATGATACTGTACATAGAAACCCTAAAGACTCTGTCAAAAAACTACCAGATTTAATGAATGAATTCTGAAACAGCAGGATACAAATTTAACACCCAAAAAATCCATAGCATTTTTATACACCGATAGTGGACTCTCAGAAAGAGAAACTAAAAAATACAATCCCATTTACCATTGCAAGAAAAAAAATTCAGATACTTAGGAATAAACTTAACCAAGGTGGTAAAAGACCTGTACTCTGAAAACTACAGGATGTTGAAAAAAGAGATAGAGGAAGATATAAACAAGTGGGAGAATAAACCATGTTCATGGATTGGTAGAATCAACATCATTAAAATATTCATACTACCCAAAGAAATCTATAGGTTCAATGCAATCCCTAAAATACCAATAGCATATTTCACAGACCTAGGACAAACTCTCTGAAAATTTATATGGAATCAAAAAAGACCCCAAATAACTGCAGCAATCTTGAGAAGGAAGAACAAAGTTGGAGGAATCACAATACCAGATTTCTATATACTACAAAACCACTGTACTCAGAATAGCCTGGTACTGGCACAAGAATGGCCAAATGTATCAATGGGACAGAACGAAGAACCCAGAAATCGACCCAAGCCACTATTCTCAATTAATATTTGACACAGGAGTCAAGAAGATCCAGTGGAGTAAAGGCAGTCTCTTCAATAAGTGGTGTTGGGAAAATTGGACAGGTACATGCAAAAAAATGAAACTAGACCACCAACTTGCACCATACACAAGAATAAACTCAAAATGGATAAAAGACTTAAATGTAAGTTGTGAACCATAAAAATCCTAGAAGAAACCACAGGCAGCAAAATCTCAGACATATCTCATAGCAATATGTTTACGGATACCTCTTCTAGGGCAAAGGAAACTAAGGAGAAAAATAAACAAATGGGACTACATCAAAATAAAAAGCTTCTGCACAGCAAAAGAAACCATCAACAAGACAAAAAGGGAGCCACTGTGTGGGAGAACATATCTGGCAATGATACATCTGATAAGGGGTTAATCTCCAGAATATATAAGGAACTCATACAACTTAACAGAAGGAAGACAAACAACCCAATGAAAAAATGGGCAAAGCACCTAAATAGACACTTCTCCAAAGAGGACATACAGATGGTCAAAAGACATATGAAAAATGCTCAGTCACTAATCATCCAAGAGATGCAAATGAAAATGATAAGGAGATATCACCTCACACCTGTCAGAATGGCTATCATCAACAAATCAACCAATGAAAAGTGTTGGCGAGGATGTGGAAAAAAGGGAACCCTCATACACTGCTGGTGGGAATGCAGACTGGTACAGCCATTATGGAAAACAGTATGGAGTTTCCTCAAGAAATTACAGCCCTAACTGGTTTGGCTCAGTGGATAGAGCGTCCGCCTGCAGACTCAAGGGTCCCAGGTTCAATTCCAGTCAAGGGCATGTACCTTGGTTGGGGGCACGTACCCAGTGGGGAGTGCAGAAGGCAGCTGATTGATGTTTCTTTCTCATCGTTGTTTCTAACTCTCTATCCCTAACCCTTCCTCTCTGTAAAAAATCAATAAAATATATTTTTTTTAAAAAAGAAATTACATATGGAACTCCCATTTGACCCAGTCATCCCACTTCTGGGAATATATCCTAAGAAACCCGAAACACTCATCACAAAAAATATATGCACCCCTATGTCTATAGCAGCACCATTTACAATAGCTAAGACTTAGAAACAGCCTAAGTGCCCATCAGCAGATGAGTGGATAAAAAAACGATGGTACATCTACACAGTGGAATATTACATGGCAATAAAAAAGAAAGAATTCTTACCATGTGCAACAGCATGGATGGACCTGGAGAGTATTATGCTGAACGAAATATGCCAGTCACAGAAAGACAAGTATCACATGATTTTTCTTTCACTCATATGTGGAATCTAATGAACCAAATAAATAGATGATCAAAAATAGACCCAGAGTCATAGAAGCATGAACAGACTATTGAACTTCAGAGGGAAGGCAGGGGAGGATGGGTGGGAAGAGATCAACTAATGAACTTGTATACATAACCTGTGGACACAGACAATGGGGTGGTGAGGGCCTGGGGGTGGGGAGGACAGGAGCCGGGTGGAAGAGGTTAATGGGGGGAAAGAAGGACCCATGTAATACTTTAAACAATAAAGATTAAAAGAAAAATAAAATAAAACGACAAACGTTACTGAGGGGGGAAAAGACCTTATAAATAAAAGTAATAATGACCAAAAAACCCCACCACTCTTTTCAGCCTTTTGAGGGATGCCACCTACCTGCTGAGTGCTTGTTAGACACAAGGCAGGACTGGGCCCCTGGACATGTGAGTTCCTGTTGTCTTGTTTGATATCACTTTTGTGTGTCATATGCTTTGTGAGCTGGGGTTTTTTCTGCCTCACAGGAGGGAGGTGCACTCAGCCATCTGAAGAGGATGCTGGGGTGGCGTTGTCACTGTTCAGATCCACAGACTGTGGCTAAGCATTCTGGGGCAAAGGAGGGGTGTGCTCTGTCGGGGGCCCTGGGAGAGGCAGGACTGCAGCGTCCAGCAGAAGGGTGAGTGAGACCATGATGCACCGTCCACTCCATGGGGAGCAAAGCAGGAGGGTGCTTCTAACAGCCCCACCAGGGCAGCAGCCTTGACCCCGCCTGCTAGGGCAGACTGGGACACCCAGGGTGATGGCGCCCAGCAAACTCTGGGACCCCTGGTTCCTTCTGCCCAACCCTGAGGAGATAAAGAACAGCATTCTGTGTGACTGTTTATAACAAAAATAAAGGCTCGCTTTGTGTCCTGTGCAGTCACTCTTAAATAATGAAACAGCCTCAATATTTTCAGTGATTGCTTGTCACCACACCACACATGTAACAAGCCTTCCTTCCCGTGGCCAGTCCCAGCAGCCCCAGGGCGTGGGTGCCGCCTGGATCCCCACTTCATAGATGAGGAAACGGAGGCTCAGAGCAGCTGTCCTATGACCAAGGTCACTACTTCAGAAGGGGTAGAGCCAGGACTGAAACCAGGTCTATGTGACCCAGGGTCCTGCTCTGTCCTTCGTTTCTCCATCAGAGACAATAGTTTCCATCAAGTGTCCAAGGCTGATGCGATCAAGTCTTTTCCTGCTTTTTTACCTGGCCCCAGGGAAAGACCGTCAGTTCCAATTCCTTCCATTCTGTCTTCCCCGGCCCCGAGCACTGACTGTGCGGAGAGCTTTTCCTCTCACCGCATCCTCATTCCTGACAGCCCTGGGATGAGAGCTCCCTTCCATGCCATTTCCCAGATGATCTAACCTGGGCTCAGAGAGGTTGCATACGTTTCCTTAGGGCACACAGCCAAAAAGTGGCAGAGCCAGACTCAAACCAAGGCCACCTGATCCCAGCAATAGAGCCCTCAACTCCTTTCTCCCATTCATCATTTCCAACACACAGAGGCTCCATGGGGGAAGAATTTGGAGTCAATAAATAATACGGATAACATTTAGAATGTGTGGCAGAATTTAAACAGAAGCCCTGGAAAGAATGCTGGCATTTTCCACCCCAAATGGGCGCTGTGAATGCTGGTGGCATAGACCAGGCCCTATGTGATTCCTGCATGGACACCTATCGACAGGGGGTCTTCGGCGGGACCAGGTAACTGCACGTACTTGGAGCTCTAATAACATCCTGACGTGCATTTCTGCACAGTCCTCCTGCCCCAGGGGATGGCACCCAGGGGCCTGGGCACTGGGCTGGCAAATGTGAGGGTTGGCTGGGAGATGCAACGTTGCCTTGAACTTCCAGGACCTTCCTTCCGGTAACAACCCAGCGAGCCAGAGGACCTGCCAGATAAATGAGGAGGAGCTCCCCACGGAACCTCTTCAGAACCTTTGAGAGGCGAGGTCACACTCCCTTCGAAGAAGCTTACCTGCCCAGGTACCAGCTGAACAGCTCCTATTCTAAGGGCCTCCTGAAAAGGCTGGTGCCCCGCAGCCTGGACTGCCAGCTCTTTGAAGAAGAGACACAGCCACGTACAAACCAATCTGCCTTAAAGGGCAGGACGCCCAGAGCCCGGCCGTCTGGCTGGGGTTTAAGAGCAGATTATTTCCAGGAAGAAACGAGGCGGCTCTTTGAGCCTCAGGCCAGGCTTTTCTTCTTTCCCTTGGATTGTGGGCCATGGGATAAAACCGGGCCTTTATTTATCAGGCCTCATCCCTATAGGAGCCAGGCCTTGTTTGCCTTGGAAACACTCAAGGGATGAAGCTGGGGAGGGTGGGGAGGGGGAGGGGCGGGGAGGAAGGGGCCACCCAGCTCCAGGTGAAGGGAATCAGCACAGAGAGGCATGTAGCTTCCCCTGGGTCGCAAGCCAGGCAGTCTCCAGGTGATAGGAGCCCAAACCATGTTTCCAGAATATTCTGGGACATTCATCTTTCCACAAGAGGGGTTTTTCCCAACGTTGACACAATTGACACTTGGGCAGGATAATTCTCTGTTGTGGGAGCCGCCCTGTGTGGCACTTCCCTGGCCTCTGCCCACAATGGCAGGAGCAGCCACCCCACCTCGGGGTGACCACACTGCGAATCACCCACTCTTTTCTCACAGCGCTGCCATGGGATGCTGTCTCAGACAGGGACACAGACTGGGAGAGCCAGACCTGCCCGCAGTGGCCGTGGCCAGGAGCCGCACGCTTGCTCAGGACCCTGTCGGGAGGCCCCCAGCTGCTTTCTGGGTGTCCTGTTCTCATTGTTCATTAAACAAGCTCTCCTGGGCCTCTGCAGGGGTCCTGGCTTTGGAGGGGCCCAACAGGGGCGGCTGATGGGAAGCTGAGCAAATCCTCAGGTCCCTGTGGGAAGTGAGCCAAGTGTGAGGGGACTGGGCTGTGGGGGGCTCAGAAACCGCCTCTGCAGGACGCAAACTGTTGGGGTTGCAGCTGTCCCTACTGGGCACCACCCTGGCCTCCTTCCTCATCTTCCCTCCACCTGCTCTCTCCCCGGGGGCACCTTCCCCAGAGCTGGGCAGGGCCACCCCGTTCTTACTATAAAAGTGAGGCCAAGGCGGCCTCCCACTGTGCCAGACTCTCTGCTGATCCCCTACCCTCAGCCCCCAAAACCCTGAGCAGGGACTCATGCTTCCACTGCCCAGAAGAGGCCCCCCTCATACTCACTGGCCCCTCTGCTCTGCTCTGCCCCACCCTGGGGGGCTCCCCATGGCACAGCTGTGACCTCAGCAGCAGGCGTCCTCAGGTCCCAAGGCCTCAGCTGTGCTGGATGGAGCTGGGGCATCAACACCCCCTCACCCTCAGGGGACACTTCTGGGGTCCCCAGGGCAATTGAGCCCAGGTGCCCATAGCAGTGGCCTCTACCCATCATCATCCCTTCCCTGTCTCAGTCCCCCACTCCCACTTGCCTCCTGGGATGGACCCCCAAGTGAGCTGCTTCCCTTGCCGGTGTCAGGCTCTGCTTCTCGGGGCCCCGACTAAGGCAGCCCACACACCTACCGCCAGTTCCCACACGTGTCCCCCACACCGCCCGCTCCTGTTTCTGTCACAGCAGGGCAGGGCCAGCCTCTGCTGCCTCTAGCAGAAGAACCCTGGTGTTCAAAGACCACTAATAGAAGAATTAATGAAGGTATGAGTGAATGGATGGATGGATGGATGGATGGATGGATGGATGAATGGATGGATGGATGGAGGCAACGCCAGATTTTGGAGGAGCAAAGGATGGGGGCCTGAAAGGGAAGCCCTGCATTTGCCCACATTCCCGATTCCGACCAGTTGGCGATGAGCATCCACAGGAGCCTGTCCTGGGCCCTGGACGTCGGCACAGGCTCAGGTTGGCTCCTTTTCTGTCCCCCTGTCATAAAGGAGGTCCCCCGATATGAGCAGGATACCAGCATTTGGCCAATTTCCAAGAGATGGGGGGAAAGAGAAGCCCAGCCCCCCGGACAGCCGAGGGGCAGTGGACATGCATTTCAAATCGCTATTCCAGAAGCTGCCAGCAGATTGCTTTTTCTATGAGACTGGATGGCTTTAATAAAAAATGAGAACTTCTCCATCTGCTCTTTAAAGATAAGACAACCGCCCTCCCCGTTCCCCAAATCAGTGAGCGACAGAGGCCCAGGAGCTGGCGGAGGCTGGGAGAGCTCAGATCCGGCAGCCTGAGGTGGGGTCAGGGCTCCCCGGCTGTGGGACTGGGAGCGGAAGCCAAGGTGAGATCCCAGTGACTAAGAATCATTTTAGTTCTGCTACAGCCCCCTATACCCTCTCCAGGGCCAAGTGCCAGCCCTTCCCTCCTCTGGTTATCACAAGGAAAAGTCTCCAAGGGCCTAGTCACCCGGGTCACAACTTGTCCTGAGCCACCAGGAAGCAGCCTGGCTGACAGAGGCCTCCAGTTACAGCAAGTCCCACTTCGCTGGAGCAGGATAAACCGCCGAGAACGGGTGCTGTGCGCACCCCAAAGCCTCGACTGGAGGGAAACTCCAGCTGCCGCCGCATGGCCGCTCTGCTGACTGTATTAGTGGAGAAGGACTGGGGGCCCACGAGGTTCTGTGGAGCCTGTGGCTTACACAGTTGGGGGTCTTCACGGAGGAGATGATTACAAACTTGTGAACGCGGAATTGTCAGAGCCCTTTCCAGGGCCTTGAAAGGGGACATGCAAGTAGGAGACCCTGCAATTCCAGCTGCACAGGAAGTGTGCGTGTGTGTATGTGTGTGTGTGTGTGTGTGTGTGAGAGAGAGAGAGAGAGAGAGAGAGAGAGAGAGAGAGAGAGAGAAAGAGAGAGGATGGGCATGCACAGCTGATGTTTTGTACCTGAGCCTTCTTCGGACTGGAGTCCCAGCCACAGAGTGAAATAAGATGTGTCACCGTGTCACACTGCCCACCCCCTGACCCGCTCCTGCTCCCAGCCCCCCATTGAGGGCTGCTCTTTGACAACCACTTCCCAGAATTTTGTGGTGCAGGATCAGAAGGTTGGACAGAAACAAGACTAGAGAGGCAGAGGGAAGAGAGGAGGACCTGCCCAGAGAAGTCAAGTTTGTCCCCATGAAAATCAGAGAGATTTGGTCAAAGGAAGAAAAACTAAAACTCAGCAGGCAGCAGGGCTGGAGTTTCAGCCGGCGAGCCCTCCAGAGCGGATGCGGTCTGAGCCAGTCATGCTGGAGGTCATGAGTGGGTCCACTGGGGCTCAAGCCTGTGCTGACTTTGGGTTGTAGCAACCACATGCCCCAGCCCATCCAGCATAGCAACTCTTTGTGAGGAGTATATCACCAGGGCAACGCGGGGCCCAGGTTGTAGCAGGTCACACTCCAATCCAAGGAGGAATTCTCTTACCCAGGCACATGTACGCCTCTGAGTGTGCATGTGTGTGTACATGTGTGTGTATGAATACTGAAAATGGGCTACCAGGTCTCACAGCTTCATAAGTCACAAAGCACCATCATGGATTTCCCTTCTGTGACGTCAAGAGGCGTCACTCAAGCGTGGGAGGAGGGGAAAGATGACGCCTGCTCTTCCAGCTCGGACCAGAGCAAGGTCTCAAGCCTGGATGAAAGCAAGCTGATTGTGCCCTGACTGGTGTGGCTCAGTGGATAGAGCATTGGCCTGCGGACTGAAGGGTCCCAGGTTCGATTCCAGTCAAGGGCATGTACCTTGGTTCTGGGCACATCCCCAGTGTGGCAGCTGATAGATGTTTCTCTCTCATCGATGTTTCTAACTCTCTATCCCTCTCCCTTCCTCTCTGTAAAAAATCAATAAAATATATTTTTTTAAAAAAAGAAAGGAAGCTGATCTTCTGAGGTACCTTCTGTGACACACCACTTAACAAGTGATAAGAGCCCAGACCATGTGCAGTGAAATGTTAATTATAGAAGATTGACCATTTACAAATCATTGTCCAGAGAGATAGAAATGATTAACTGTTGGTAATAGAAAAGATAACCTCAGGGCTGACAAATTTTTTATCCTGTGGGACAGAGGACACTAGCCAGGTTTTTGTTTGTTTGTTTTTTAATATTTCTATATTGTTGAAAGTATTACATATGCCTCCTTTTCCCCCCATTGGCCCCCTCCAGCCCACTCCCACCCCATCCCCAGCCTTCACCACCCTATTGTCTGTGTCCAAGGGCCATGCATATTTACATAGAAGGTCCTTGGTTAGTTACCTCCCCACCCACCCACCCTCCCCTGCCTTCCCTCTGAGATTCCGCACTCTCTTCCCTGCTTCCATGTCTCTGGATCCACTCCATTCATCAGTTTATTTTGTTACTTAGATTCTGCATATGAGTGAGATCATGTAATACTTGTCTTTCTCTGACTGACTTATTTCACTTAGCATGATACTCTCCAGGTCCCTCCATGCTATCTCAAAAGGTAAGAGATCCTTCCTTTTTACTGATGCATAGTATTCCATGATATAAGTGTACCATAGCTTTTTTATCCACTTATCTACTGATGGGCACTTGGGCTGTTTCCAGATCTTAGCTATTGTAAATTGTGCTGCAATGAGCATAGGGGTTCATACATTCTTTCTGATTGGTGTTTCAGGTTCCTTAGGATATATTCCTAGAAGTGGGATCACTGGGTCAAATGGCAGTTCCATATTTAATTTTTTGAGGAAATTCCATACTGTTTTCCATAATGGCTGCATCAGTCTGCATTCCCACCAGCAGTGTAAGAGGGTTCCCTTTTCTCCACACCCTCGCCAGCATTGTCACTTGTGGATTTTTTGATGGCAGCCATTCTGACAGGTGTGAGGTGGTATCTTGTCATTTTAATTTGCATCTCTCTGATGATCAGTGATTTTGAGCAGTTTTTCGTATGTCTCCAGGCCAACTGTATATCTCTTTGGAGAAGTCTCTATTAGGTCCTTTGCTCATTTTTTAATTGGATTGTTTGTCTCCTTTTTGTTAAGTTGTATGAGTTCCTTATATATTTTGGATATTAACCCTTTATCAGACGTATCATTGCCAAATATGTTCTCCCACACAGTGGCTCCCTTTTTGTTTTGTTGACGGTTTCTTTTGCTGTGCAGAAGCTTTTTATTTTGATGTAGTCCCATTTGTTTATTTTCTCCTTAGTTTCCTTTGCCCTAGGATATGTATCCCTAAACATATTGCTGTGAGAGATGTCTGAGGTTTTGCTGCCTATGGTTTCTTCTAGGATTTTTATGGTTTCACAACTTACATTTAAGTCTTTTATCCATTTTGAGTTCATTCTTTTGTATGGTGTAAGTTGGTAGTCTAGTTTCATTTTTCTGCATGTATCTGTTTAATTTTCCCAACATCATTTATTGAAGAGACTGCCTTTACTGCGTTGTATGATCTTGCCTCCTTTGTCAAATATTAATTGAGTATAATGGGTTGGGTCGATTTCTGGGGTCTCTGTTCTGTTCCATTGATCTATATGCCTGTTCTTGTGCCAGTACCAGGCTCTTTGATTACGGTGGCTTTGTAGTATAACTTGAAATCTGGTATTGTACTTCCTCCAACTTTGTTTTTCTTTCTCAAGATTGCTGCAGCTATTCGGGGTCTTTTTTGATTCCATATAAATTTTTGGAGTATTTGTTCTAGATCTGTGGTATATGCTGCTGGTATTTTAATAGGGATTGCATTGAATCTATAGATTGCTTTGGGTAGTATGGACATTTTAATGATGCTGATTCTGCCAGTCCATGAACATGGACTATTCTTCCACGTATGTCTTCCACTATCTCTTTTTTTTCAATGTCCTGTAGTTTTCCAAGTACAGGTCTTTTGCCTCCATGGTTAAGTTTATTCCTAAGTATCTTAATTTTTTGTTGCAATGGTAAATGGGATTATTTGTTTAGTTTCTCTTTCTAAGAATGTATTATTGGTGTATAAAAAAGCCTTGATTTGGGGTGTTGATTTTGTATCCTGCTATACTGCCAAATTCATTTATTAAATCTAGTAGTTTTTTGGTGAAGTCTTTAGTGTTTTCTATGTACAATATCATGTCATCTGTGAATAATGAGAGTTTTACTTCCTCCTTTCCAATTTGAATTCCTTTTATTTCTTCTTCTTATCTTATTGCTGTGGCTAGGACTTCCAGTACTATGTTGAATAAGAGTCATGAAAGAGGGCATCCCTGTCTTGTTCTTGTTCTTAGGAGAAATGGTTTTAGGTTGTGTTCATTGAGTAGGTTTGTCATATATGGCCTTTATCATGTTGAGATATGTTTCCTCTAGTCCCAGTTTGCTGAGAGTTTTTATCAAAAATGGGTGTTAGATTTTTTCAAATGCTTTTTCTGTGTCTATTGATATGATCGTTTGATTTTTATCTTTCAACTTCTTTATGTGATGTATCATTGTTTATTGATTTGAGAATATTGTACCAGCCTTGCTTCCCTAGAATGAATTCCACTTGGTCATGGTGTAGGGTCTTTTAAATATATTGCTGGATGCAATTTGCTAATATTTTGTTGAGGATTTTAGCAACCATGTTCATCAGGGATGTTGGCCTGTAATTCTCTTTCTTTGTAGTGTCTTTATCTAGTTTTGGGATTAGGGTAATGTTAGCCTCATAAAAAGGGCTTAGAAGTGTTCCTTCCTCTTGGATGTTTTGGAATAGTTTGAGGAGTAGAGATGTTAGTTCTTTTTTGAATGTTTGGTAAAACTCCCCTGTGAAACTGTCTGCACCTGGCTTTTGTTTGTTGGGAGTGTTTTGATTATTGCTTCTATTTTATTGGTTGTTATTGGCCTATTCAGGTTTTCTGATTCTTCCTGATTCAGCTTTGGGAGATTGTATTTTTCTATGAATTTGTCCATTTTATCCACATTGTCCAGCTTGTTGGCATATGGTTGTTCATAGTATTTTCTCACAATCCTTTGTATTTCTGTGGTGTCAGTGGTTATGTCTCCACTTTCGGTTTTTTTAAAAAATATATATTTTATTGATTTTTTACAGAGAGGAAGGGAGACGGATGGAGAGTTAGAAACATCGATGAGAGAGAAACATTGATCAGCTGCGTCCTGCACACTCCCTGCTGGGAATGTGCCTGCAACCAAGGTACATGCCCTTGACTGGAATCAAACCTGGGACCCTTGAGTCCACAGGCTGACGCTCTATCCACTGAGCGAAACCGGTTAGGGATCCACTTTTGGTTTTTATTTTATTTATTTGGACCGTCTCTCTTTGTTTCTTGATGAGTCTGGCTAACAGTTCATCAATTTTGTTTATCCTTTCAAAGAACCAGCTCTTGGCTTCATTGATTTTTTTGTATTTTTTTAGTCTCCATGTCATTTATTTCTGCTCTAAACTTTATTATTTCCTTCCTTCTACTTACTCTGGCCCTTTTTTGTTGTTCTCTTTCTAGTTCTTTAGGCTGTAAGGTTAAGTAGTATATTGTTAATTTTTTCTTATTTTTTGAGGTAGGCCTGTAGTGCTATGAACTTCCCTTTCAGGACTGCTTTTGCTGTGTCCCAGAGATTTTGGGTTGTTGTGTGTTAATTTTCATTTGTTTCCAGGAAGTATTTGATTTCTTTCTTGATCTCATTGGTAACCCATTCATTGTTTAGTAACACGCTATTTAGCCTCCATGTGTTTGAATGTTTGGGGGTGTTTTTGCTGTAGTTGATTTCTAATTTCATTCCACTGTGATCTGAGAAGATGCCTGATATGATTTTCATCTTCTTGAACTTGTAGAGACTTGCTTTGTGTCCGAACATGTGGTCTATCTTTTAGAATTACCCATGTGCACTTGAGAAGAATGTATATTCTGCTGTTTTGGGGTGAAATGTTCTATACATGTAAATTAAATCCATCTGATCCAGTGTGTCCTTCAGAGTCACTGCTTTCTTATTAAGTTTTTGTCTGGAAGATCTTTCCAGTGAAGTCAGTGGGTATTAAAGTCCCCCTACTATAACTATATTCTTGTTGATCTCTCCCTTAAAGTCATCTAGAAGTTTTTATCTATTCAGGTGCTCCTATATTGGCTGAATATAAGTTTACCGAGAGTTTATACTAGGAAGTTATATACTCTTGTTGGATCAATCTCTTTAGTATTATGTAGTGACCTTTGTTGTCTTTTGTGATGGCCTTCATTTTGAAGTCCATTTTGTAAGATATGACTACGGCTACTCCACCTTTTTTTTTTTTTTTCCATGCATGGAAAATTTTTTTCCATCCTTTCACTCTCATACTGTGGGTGTCTTTTGTTCTGAGGTGTATCTCTTGTAGAAAGCATATATTTGGGTCATGTTTTTGTATCCATTCATCTACCCTATGTGTTTTGATTGGAGCATTGAATCCATTTACATTTACCAATGGATAGGTACTTATTTTGATAGGTACTTATTTATTATTGATAGGTACTTATTTATTGCCATTTTAATTCTGTATGCCTAGGTTTCTCTCTCTATTTCTTCTTCTCATTACAGCAGTCCCTTTAGCATTTCTTGTAATGCTGGCTTGATGGTAATGTACTCCCTAAGCCTTTTTTTTTGTCTGGGGAAACTCTTTATTTGACCTTCTATTTTGAATGATAGCTTTGTTGGATATAGCAATCTTGATTTCAGATCCTTGCTTTCTATTACCTTGAGTACTTCATGCTATTCCCTTCTGGCCTGTAGGGTTTCTGATGAGAAATCAGGTGTTGGCCTTATGGGAGCTCCTTTGTAGGCAATAGTTTGCTTTTCTCTTGTTGCCTTTAAGATTCTCTATATGTCTTTAATATTTGGCATTTTAATTATGATGTATCTAGGAAGGAGCCTATTTGGATTCTTGCTTAGGGTTCTCTGTGACTCCTGAACTTGTATGGCTTTTTCCTTTACCAGGATAGGGAAGTTTTCAGTCATTATTTCTTCAAACATGTTCTCTATCCTTTTATCTCTTTCTGCCTCTTCTGGCACCCCTGCTATTCGAATATTATGACATTTTACATTGTCCCACAGCTCCCTCAAGCTGTCCTCCTGTTTTTTAATTATTTTTTTTCTTTTTGGTTCTATGGTTGAGTGATTTTTTTCAACCCTGTCTTCTAAATCATTGATTCAATCCTCAGCTTCCCCTAATCTGCTGTGTATTCCTTCCAGTGTGTTCTTTACTTGTGTGATGTCATTCTTTATTTCTGTTTTCATAGTTACAATATCTTTTCTCATGCTGTTGAGCATCTTTATCATCATTGTTCTGAATTCTATATCAGATAAATTTCTTATCTCCATTTCATTTATCTCTTTTTCTGGAGAATTCTCTTGTTCTTTCATTTATGGGCTGTTTCTTTTTCTCCTCCTTTTGGCTGCCTGTTTGGGTTTGTGACTCTGTATTAGGTAGATCTGCTATGCCTCTCAATTTACAGTGCATGACAGTGTCAAATGTTGTTTCTGACTAATTAGATTAGGCAGAGACTCAAATCCTCCTCTGCCCACCTCTGCCTACAAACTGATAGGATTCTGTCTTGAATTGCCTGTGCACAGTTGTCCACAGGTGTGGCAAGAGTTGTTTGTTGTTGTTTTTTCAATAAGGTGGGGCAATTGCTTCTGCCTGGAGGCTAATTGTTTTTCTCAGTCTCTTAATGTGTCTCAGAAACTCCACACTGTGGGACAAGGTGTATTCCAATAGGGTGGGTCTGCTGTCTTCCCCCCAGACAAAGCTGACTGTCTAGCAATTTTCTATGTGAGAAAGATAACCTCCAAAGCGTGAATGAATGACTCAGCATAGGAAAAAGGATTATCTGCTTTCTGAGCTCGAACCCCAGAGCTCCCAATCCTGGCTTCTGCTCACAATGCTCCAGTCCACTCTGCCCTTCCACTGCCAGAGCACAAGCTGAGTGGCTTCACAGGGTATTTTGTGCATTGGCTCAGGGATTAGACCCCAAGTTCTCAGTGGCAATCCCCCACAGCTGAGATATCTCTCCAGAACTTCATTTGCTGTCTGTGGGAGCCCAGCCAGACCTTTTGCACTTCTGCCTTCCACCAGTCTCTACTGGTATGTGGTCTCCACTTCGTCCTCAGTTATCAGCGTTCTCTCCAGAGAGTCTTCTATTGATTATTCAGGAAGTTTTTCTGTATTTTAGTTGTAATTCCAGTTTGGTCCTGGGAGCATGTCCATGCAGCATCCTCTTACTCCACTGCCATTTTAAATCTTGGCCTCTTTAATGTTGAGAGCTCCTGATGACTGATTATGGAGAGGAGGGATGGAGGGATGTTACTGTTTGGAAGGGGAGTCCATGTCTATAAAAATGTCAGGTAGCTGTTCTCCTAGGGTTCTTTCTTGTCTCTTTGCTCTAGCCAATTTTGTCTCTAACTTTTTACTTCTCTCATCTACTCTTTTGAGCTAACTCTGCCATCCTGGCAGTTCCCTCCTTGATGAATGAATGCATTGTGATGTGGACTTACTGTTTTCTTACAGGAGAGTTATGTTTTTAACTTCTTTGAATATTATACTTTGACATTAGCCCCTGTTCCCCAGTTCCCGTGGCCATAAACCTATTTTACATGCCCCCACCCCCTCAAGTTATTCCAAATGAGAAACCCAAGCACAAGGAATACAAATATTGTCATGTAAGTTTCTTTTAACTTGATCTCCTTTTTAAGCCCTGATTTTTTTTTTCAGAGCCCAGTTGTGGTTTCTGATGGAACCCAAGTAACTTCTATGTCCCAGAGGGCTCAATCTCTGCCAGTCAAAGAACACAATAAATAGTCCAAAGGAAACAAAATGTAATTCCAGTGCTCACTTGCATTTTCAAAGGAAATTAAGGGCCAAATCACAACCCACAAGACACTTCTGCAAAATGCCTTCTGCCTCCTCCCTGTTCTCTCACACCCAGCACCTGTCTAGAGCCTCCTTTAGCAGTGCTCCAGCTCCTGAACACAGGCCTCCGGGGCTGATGTTGGGACTGCTTTGATTAGTTGTAAGCATCAGAAAACCCAATCAACATTGGTTCCAACCATAGCTATTTATTGTTCACTTAACCAGAGGCCCAGCTAGGTAGGGTCACAGGGCAGGTTCAGACATTCAACAAACTCATCAAGGATCCATGCTTTGTCCATTCTTATACCCAATGTAGTTTTGGCCTAATGCTCATTGCCTCTTAGTCACAAGATAGCTACTTAACTCCAAACATCATGCTTGCGTATGCAGCATCCCCAGGAACCAAAGACCTTCTGAGATCGAGTCTTTTTATCCAGGAAGAAAACCCTTTCCAGATGTAATCCAGCAGATGGTTTTTTGTTCTCATCATTTAAAACTGGGTCACTTGGCCACTCCTGGTTAAAAAAAAAGGCTCGGAAAGCAAGCATTTGACAAAGTGAAATTTGACAAAGTGAAAAAGAATCATGCTGGCTCAGACCACTCATGAGTCCTTCCCTCGGGCTGGGACATCACAAGCCCATACAACTGGGGCTTGGAGGCAGGACAGTCATGCCCAAGGACAATGTCTTACCTGGCTTATCTTTCCATCCTTGGCACTCGGCTGGCCCACCTGCTGAATCTCTGAGTCTTGTATAAGCTCAGCCCAGCATTCCTATAAAGGCCCCAGCACATCAAATATTAGGGTGGGACCCCTGCAGATTCGTCCCCTGTGGCCATTCAGGGCGGAGTCAGGCAGGAGCAGGTGTCCACAGCATATGGCAAATACCATATTAGATCCTTGCTCTGCACCCAGCCTCAGGCCAAGAACTTGCATCTTCCTCTATCTCCCACAACAGACTTAACGTTTTAGGTACCGTCATTTTCTCTTTCATGCCTGAGGAGTAAGGAAAGTCAGAGGAGTCACGTGACAGGGTCAAGGGTCAATAGCAAATAAGAGGCTGAGCCAGATTTGGCCCAGGTCTCTATAACTTCAGGACCTGTTTTGTTTAAAACCTGAATACCCCTTCTTTCTCTTAGCAAGAGGAAGGGATGGAGAGAGGTGAGGACGGAGAGAAAGTGGACCGCCGGGCTGTTGGTCATGGACTGGGCTACGATGCCAAGACCTTTCCATGTCTGGGTGCCCACCTCTTCCTCATGGGCTGTCACTCACACCTCCTGCCCATCCAAGGCCCTGGGGTCTGTGCCCTCACTATCTGATTCAGAAGGCGCCATGCGTGCCCTGGTCTGACAACTTGGAGTTGCTCAGAGTTGCTCTCCCTTCTTAGGGCTGCAGGGGTAGAGGGTGTGGGACATCAACGTCAGGAGGGAAGGGAGACGTCAGCATCGCTTGGGCACGGTGTGGGCTGAGTTCTGACAGCCCTTGACAGGACTATTTTGGGAACAGAGGCCATGGGACCTGGGTAGGCACCGGCTCTGCCGGGCCAAGCTGCACTCCTCCCGGACCCAGGGAGGAGGCTGTGTGCTCATGATGAGGTCCGGCTTTCCAGGTCCGGGTCAAGGCCCTGCCCCGCCCTCACCCACTGTGTGACCTTGGCAGTCATCTCACCTCTCTGAGCCAGGCCTGCAGCTGTGAAACAGGGGCGATAGCAGCAGCATCCCCGCATTGGGAAGTTGTCAATTTGTAAGAAGCAATAATGAAAAGCCCTTTACTGTGCAATACGGAAATTGATCCTCATGGCCCCTGCAGCTAGCAGCCTTCCCTGTGGGTCATCCTGGGCTAGACAAACCCTGCAATCATTTATCCAGAGCTTCCCCCAGGCTGCCCTACTTTCTCTCTTCTCTGTGCCCTAAATCCTCTGTCAGCCAGTCCTGTGGCTGCTGGCATTTATGTCTCCTGGAAGGATGTGCTGGGCTTGGTCTACAAAGCAAACCCAGACTCTAGAATCCTCCAGAATCTTCTACAGTCCTGGATCCCAGCCCTTCTGCTCACAGATGGTGGGACCTTGGACCAGGTGCTACTTCTCTTCACCAGGATCTCCTTTTCTCCGAAGAAGATGACATGGATGGGGAGGGGTGGAGGATAAGCTGCGGTCACTCCTGGGAGTCCCAGTACCTGGGGCCTCACTGGGGCTTTGTGGAGGCCCATCCTCTGGGTTGGATCCTTCCTGCCCACTCACACCATGGATGGGATCCGGCTATCAGAAATGGTTAAATGGCTGAAAAAATGAGCAAACAGCATCTAGTCAACTCGCTGGAGGCCTAGTGAGAAGAGAGATGGGGGGGGGGGGGGGTAGTGTTAGTTCTTAATAAATGTGGGGAAAGAGGAAGGAAGTGATCCACACTGACAAGGGAGGGAAGGCCTTGGCAATTGGGGACTTGCTCTCCAAAGTTGTCCACTCACCGGGAAGCAATGGCTCCCTGCGGTCCCCCCATTCCGGCTGAGCCTGGGGACCAGGATTGAGAGAGCTGTTCGGGGGCGGTGCGGGGAGGATCTTGCCTTCTGCAGCCAGCTGAGTGGGGAGATCTATTTACATAAAAAATTAAAAACTCCATGTTGCGCTCTCTCTATTCCCCCCTCCTGTGCCATTCAGGGTTTTGGAAGGACCTTGAAGTAACGTTGCCACACTAAGGGTTGGGGGAGGAAGGCAGGGAGGAGTGATGGACTTCCCGACTGTCCTCTAAGCCACCACGTTAGTCACGCTGCCCAGAGCCCGCGGGCACTGGACCCTCCAGCCTGCTCCCCAGCCCATCACATGAGGCTGCGCACAAGGATCATGCGGAGTGGTGATGGTTGGGTTTTTGTCTGAGGCGTTGTATGCAGGTGGAGATGCCGGGAGGAAGCCTCAGGAGCTGGAGCAGTTGCTGGTAGCCTGCCGCACGGGTCCAGGAGGCGGCAGCGTCCAGATCCATGCTTCCCTGTGCTGGCCAACCGTGTCCTTAGTGAAGGGAAATGAAACATACTTTAAATCCAGCTCCGTGGTTGCACTGGCCACACTTCAGGCAGTGGATGGTCACACATGGCGAGTGGCCAGTGTACTGGACAGGGCAGACAGAAAGGGCATTCCCATCATCTAGGACGTCCCATTGAACAGCACTGGACTTGAGCAAGCTTTAGGGATCTTTTATTGCCAGTTTTTATTGGTGATTTTTGATAACAAAAGCAGCACCTGTTTGTCATAAACCTCTTAGAAAACACAGAACATCACAGGAGTCAGCAGAGAGAGCCCCGGCGTGGCTGGCGGCTCAGCCTCTTCCTGACTCCTGAGCACCATCAGCCTGGACACTGGTTTCCTCAGGACGGACTCAGGGCGCTGCTCCCAGACCACAGACTGTCACTGAGGAGGCGGAGAACACAAGGAGGAAGAGGGGCAGCTGGAGGCACCCCTCCCACCGTCTGAGGCACTTTGCAAAGGACTTGACACTGGGGCGGGCAGAAGGTGTGTTGGTCAGAGTCCAGACGAGACGTGGAGCCCAGATAACCCAGTAGCATCGGGAGGCCCGAACGCCTGGCCCAAGGGATGGAAGGGCCGAAGGGCCGAAGAGCCAACGCCGGGCACAGGGGCAGCAGAGAGTAGCGGCAGCAGCTCCCCCGCTCAGGCTAGAGGGGCACAGGGGGCTGCCAGGGGGGCTGGGGCCACCGAGGAGCCTCCTTCTCCGCTTGAGAGGCTGTTGGAAATAGAAGAGGCTCCTGGGTCTCTCATCCCCCTTCCTCCTGCCAGCCTCCCTCCAGCCTGGCCACTGGCCCACACAGATGGCAGGCGGGGCAGGCAGTTCTCAGGGCGAGAGGGGACCCTTGGTGATGTCCTGTGCTAGGACTCCAGTGGGCTCCCCTGTGAGCATGGCGCAGGGTATACAGTAGGTGCTCAGCACTGTTGCCCAGGACGTCCTTGCTGAAGCCAAGGCGAGGCAAAGGGTGCGGGGGTGGGGGGGGATCTGGGCCCCGCTTCCTGCCCGTCCTGGGACTGAGACAAGCCTCGCTTCCATTTCTAATGCAGTCGCCTCAGGCTCAGGGCTGGGATTTCACTCACTGGGGGCTTGGTTGGCTCAGTGCAGCCAAACGCAGTTCCTTTTTAAGGCATAAAGGGCTTAGTGGGAAGCCGCCCAAAGTGAGTTAGACTGTGGCGGCCCCTGATCTCCCGGGTCCTCATCCCTGAGGCTGCCAGGAGCCGTTCTTCCAACGTCCCCCAAGCACGGGGTCCCCAGGGCACAGAACTCTTAGGAAACCCCTGGGCATGCCCAGCGACAAGCGAGAGCCTGGCTTCCTGCCTTGGGCCCAGCTCCCAGAAGGAAGCTGAGAGAAAGACCAAGGACTCGAGGGGCCGAGCCATGATGGGGGGCGGGGAGGGGGGGGGCAAAGCTGGTCCTCAGACGAGTGTGCTGTGGCGGGCCCAGTTCTTGAAATGAGGAAAACAGGACGCTAACCCCCAGTGTCCAGCGCCTTTTGAACATGGAATGGGGCGGCATCGGCACTGGGCCTCTGTCCCCCGCGTGCGCCTTCGCTGGTCCCCGGCAGCTTCTCTGTCTCAGTGCCTTTGCCCTCAGGGGGCACTTGGCAGTCACAAATGGTGGGGTGGCTGCTGCTGACTGGCACCTAGTGGGTGGGGGCTGGGGTCCTGCAGGGCCCAGCCCCCCATCAGACAGTGATCCCACCCCCCGCTGACCCCGGAGGGACAGACACGGTGGGCGCTGACCACTGGCTCCTGACTGGGAGCTGAGGACAGTCTCCCAGACCCCTCACGTCAGGGCTGTGTCAGCTCCACTTGCACTGGGAGCCAGGCAGTGGGTGGTTGCGATCACTGGGCCCCCCTCTCCACCCTGCCTGCCCTGCCCACACGCCCCCGCCCCCACCCCCCCCCACCCCCCGAAACACACACACACACACACACACACACACACACACACACACAGACCTACAGCCTGGACCTACTGCTAACCCGTCAGAGGGGGCCACGCCCGCCTTAGTGCCATTGTCTAGGAGCTCAGGGCTCAGCCCGCATGTTGCAATGGATTCTCACTGCAACACCAGCTGTTCTTTCCTGTTCTGACAAGGAAATGCCGCGCCCGGGAGACTTGCAGCTCTGGCCTCCGGGATGGAGGAGACTGGGGCGGGGAAGGGGCACAGCCCGGAACCCGTTGAGGCCCTTTAATCACAAAACAGCCTTCGCTGAACTGAGTCCCGGCAGGTGAGGAGCTCGAGTTCACGGATTGACCCGTGAGGTACAAACAGAGGAAGGTGTGAGCAGTCAGCGCCACATGCCCGCCTTCCGCCTGCCATGGTGGTGGTCCCATGCAGTCAGGCCCACGGAGGCGGTGAGGAGGGCGGGACCCAGACTTCTCAACTGTGCCGCGGGACCAGAGGGCAGCAGGGAGCCCTCAGGAGGCGCTGGGCCTAGGTCCTCCGCCTCCCTTCCTTCTGGTCCTTGGGTCTGGAGGGTGAGCCAAATGCAGGTGAGTCGTGAGTCACCACCCATGTCCTGTCCCCAAAACTGACCCTCCCCCTACTGTCCTGTCTGGAGTCCATTCTCACCCCAGCCCCCAAACACCCCTGAATGCACAAACCACACCAGGCCATCAGCCAGCCCTTCCTCACCTTATTCTGGGTCATTGCACCCAGGAACTGCTCAGACAGGCAGAATCCTGGGCCCCCTCAGACCTGCTGAGCCCAAATCTGCATCTTAACAAGACTGCGGGGGCTTGTGTGGGCGCCTGGGCCTCTAAGAAGCCCCGAGCCAACCCACTTCACTTAAAAAAAAGTCACATCCAGAAATGAGGGCTAGGGTAGCACCTTCTTTTGTGTGTGTAATTCAGGGGAGCCGGGACCTCTGGGCTGTCAGCTCTGGGGCCAGGCGGAGGGCTGGCAGGGTCCCCCCTGGAGGGTGGGGAAGCAGAGGCCCAACAACCAGCGTTCGGCATCTGCAGAGTGGCCTGAGCACAGCTGGGGCCTCTGCGGCCTGGAGTCAGGGGCCAGGGGGTAGGGGGGGGGAACCTCGGCAGGGTCTGGAGAGAAACCACGCTCGAAGGCGGCAGGAGCACGCAGGGAGGCTGTGCCACCAACAAACAGCCGTCTGGATGGAGCAAAAGGCGTCTGGAGCCTCATCTCAGCGGAATGTCCTGGTGATGCCGAGACCGTCTTGTGGAGGCTGAGCTGGGTCCTCTGTGGGGAGTGGGGAAGGTGCAAGCAGGGCGTGGCCTTCACCCGACCACCATGCTCCCCTCTCAGCGGCAGCGGGAGGACAGCACACCGAACCCAGCTCGGCCACCTGTTCCTCCTGTGTCCGTGGGTGAGCCTCCGTTTCCATCCGGGGAATGAAGACGATGCTAGCCTGGCTTGTGAGGACTGAGTACGCTAGAGCACGTGCACACAGTAGGTGCCGAATGTTTGCTGGTGTGTGGTTACCGCTGTGTCCTGCAGGGAGGGTAGAGACAGGGCCCTGCGTTTGGGGCAGACTCCAGCGGCCACTCACCAGCCCTGGGCCTCCAGCAGGTGGCGAGGCCCAGGGCAGCCGCGTTCCATTTGTAAAGCAGGCGTCACAGTGCCGGTGCCTCCCCAGGCTGGCTGTCCCCGCGGTCCTCACCAAGCCCCGCACGTTCACCTTCCTGTTTCATAGCAGAGGGGACGCCTGCACAAGGAGCCTCGAAATGTCCACACGCAACCAACCGCACGCTCCTGCCCGCCTCTGTGCGAGCACACTCTGCCGCCTGCCCATGGCTGAGGAAGGCCTGAGAGGAGGGCGGGACAGGAGGGAGAGAGAGAGAGAGAGAGAGAAGGGGGGGAGGAGGCTGCTTGGGCTCAAAATGCCTCCCTAGATGCCACCCGTGGGCACGTGCCAGGCACTGACGCCTCTTCGCCGCTTCTCAGAAGTGAGGGGACCTGGGGGCTCCGCCTTCAGGAGGAAATGACTCAGGCTACCCTTGTGAGGGGGTGTCCAGCACGGGCCGAGGGGACATGCTGAGGCCCCAAACAGCTACAGTGACTTTGTGACCACCCTCCCTTTCCCTGTGGGAACAGGCAGACCCTTGAAATGGAGACCACCATGGGCTGTGTCCCTGGCCAGCTGGAAGGATGGGGGAAGGCCCCCCAAGGGCCAGGCAGAGGAAAGAGTTGAGGGGATGTCAGAAACTGCCCCACAGCCCCACACAGAACGTGCCACCGGGAGCTCCAGCCACTGGTGAAGCTCCGGGTCCATGGCGGACCAACAGCCCAGAATTTAGGCAAGTCCAGGATGAAGAGGCAGGTGAGTTAGATCTGGGCCGTGCAGCTCTGAACCAGAACATTCTGAGAGGACGCCGAAGGAGAGCGAGCCAGGATGAGGGTCCTGGCACCCAGAGAGGCCAGGTGCCCCACTGCAGCAGGAGCCCGAGGGAAGACCATGTGGGGAGTATGCTGGGGAGGGGAAGGAGCCATGGGAGGCACGGAATCCTCTCTCCCTCCCTCCCTCCCCAAGCTTCTCCTGATGGTGAACTGGCGCCCTCCCAGGGGCCTTGAGGAGGGTTAGAACAGGCACTCCCCGCCCCACAAGGAGCACATCCACCAGCCCTGGCTCTCCTGCAGGCCTGGCCTGACCATCAGCTCCTCCGAGGTTGGGTCACAGAGGACTGATCCAGGTCGCCATAGCGTGCTGTCATTCTTGGCGAGCCCAGCCACTTCTAACCTTCATCCCACGTCCGCTGCACACCCCACCCAGCAGCTGGCGGGGTCTCCTCGCTCCCTGGGTTATCAGGCGCAGAGTAGGTGCTGGATAAACAGAAAGGGAACACGTCAAAGAGTGAATGAACAGCTGGGTGCGTCCTGGCTCTCGCCGGGGGGTGGGCAGCCCCCGTAGCGGACACAGCCGAGAGCTTTCAGAAAAATAAATGGAGAGTAAACGTTGTCTGTTCATCTGGGATGTGAATGCTCCCGACACCCCCAGTCCCCAGCACACCCTCCCTGCCCTCACCTGTCTTGTGAGCAATGGCTTTGGGTGGAGACAGGGGAGGCCAAACCCCGCAGCTGAACAGCACGGTGAAGCCTGGAGACCGATGCTGAGGGCCTATGGCCGGAACTCATGACGGGGGGACCAGAGAGACTGGCAGATCGGCTCCCCCACAGATTCGCAGGCACCGAGCAGAGAGTTTGGACTTTCAGTGGGTGTGTAAGGGGGGCCGGAAATGATCTTTTCTTAGGGGGCAGGGAGATCACCGCCCACATGTGGACCTCAGTTCTGTCTCCGCTCAGGAGCTATGGCCGATGTCCAAGGACAAAGCAGTACACCACCGGCCTCGGGCAGAGATCTCTAACCGGTGAGCCACAGAACTTTTAAGCCACGCATAGCTGACTCTCAGGGACACCGGCCTCTTAGATGGTCAAATAACAAAATGACAGCAGCCAGCACAGCAATAGCCATCCAATGTGAATGAATCAAAACTATACCTATTTTTTTTTTATCAGATTGGCAAAAAACATAACATTTTTTGGTTTGCTACAGAATTTCAGTAATTAGTTTATATGCCGTGAGATGGGAAAGATTGAAAACCACTGGTCTCGGGGGTTCCCAGTGAGCCAGGCATCTCTTCTCGTGGTTTGTTTGTTTCATGTTCATGAAGAATAAAGGAAAAAAGACCATCCAAGAGGCTGAGGCCCTATTCGTACCTCCAGAGCCAGGCTTACCGCTCTGAGACGGGCCGGGAGAAACAGAACGTTTTGAAAGATGAAATGCAGCTCCCCTCTGTCTGTGAGCACGGAGCCCCCCAGAAAGTCTGCAGCAGGACCCATGGGCTGAGGGCAGGGAGGGGCTCCTAAGAGGCCTGTGTGGAGGCAGAATCTGGAACTGGTCTGCTTGACCTTGGGGACAAGTAGCTCATTGGAGAAGTGGCACCTCGAATCCCTGGCACCCTCGCGGACCAAGGGGGCGACCTGGGGCGGCGGGAGGCCGGGCGGCAGGGTCTGCAGCATGCCTCCCTCAGATTCCATTTTCTGACTCTGCTCAACTTGCCGTTGGAAAATTGGAAAGAAAGGGACCAGGAATAAAGGGGATGGGATGAATTATCCCGAGGCGCAGACCCAGGACCTCGCAGAGTCGTGCATAAAATCTTATGAGCACTATAAACAGCACGGCCGCCAGCCCCGCCACCAGAAATATTCAATAATAAAACACAGCTGTGGGGCCGGCATTTCCCAAGCGCAGTTTGTCATTCTTACCGCTAGAAATGCTGACAAAGACAAAAATTGTAACAAGAAAACCAGTTTTCTGTTCCCCCCAAAGAGGGAGGTTTCTGTGAATTACAGTCTAAATACTCACTTCAAGTTCAAAATACTGGAACAATCCATAGAAATAATTTAAGACAGAGCTTCTTCTTGAAAACCCGCTTGGACCAAGTGTTGGTGAGAGACCGTGGTTGACCCTGGCTCCAGTAATGGCTTTGATTTGAAATCCATGTCTTGATCATTCCAATGCCCTCCAGCCCCCTTCTGGGCTCGCCACCCGGTCAAGAAGCAGGAGACTCCGGAGGCGACCGTGTGATGGGAGCGACATGGAGCTGAGGGCTGCCGGCTGGTCTCGTTGGAACGTGACAATAGTAAAACCTGACAATTGTTATGTGCAAAGAGGAAGACCCAGATGTGGGAGATGAGAAACATCTGGAACCACAGCACAATCCTCTTGCCTCAGAGCCTCCCACTCCCTGAGGCCCCAAAGACGGTGATAAAAGCACAGCTCCACCGGTGGGGACCGGCTGCAGGGAGGGAAGGACGTCGAAAGGGCACGCGTTCTATGTAACTCTGTGTTCTTGGGGTTTTTCTCATGGGAGGACACATGCAGTTGAAGGCTCCACATCCAGTCCAGGGTGCGGCTGTGGAGGGAGGGGGAGCCTGGACACGGGGATGGAGGTGGTGGGGGTGGGATGGAGGTAGAGAGGGAGCAAGTAAGACAATAAAATCAATAAGGCCGGGGCTTTCCAGGGACCAGAAAAGATCGGGAGTTTTGAGCCCAGAAGATAGATTCATTCAAATCTCTGGACCTGGGGTCCAAAAAGTAAAATTAAAGAAATAAACTTCATTTTTAAAAAAATAAGCACATAAAACTAAGGAATGTCAGAGGGTTGACTGAGGAACTCGGGAGAAGGTTTTGCAGAGGAGGTAACATTCAGGCTGGGTTGTTGAGGGATGTGTAGGAGTTTTCTAGGCACAGAGTCTCAAAGGCACCGGAGAGCCCGCCAGTGGCCTGGGAGCTCTGAGGACACTGATGTTGCATGTCCTTGGTTCAGGCTCCTTCTCAGTGAGTGGCCTGGGAGTGGCATTTAGTGAGGAAGCATGTTTGGGATTTGGGGTGAGGATGGGAAAGGGATCACCTTCCTACTGCACTTGCTGGCACCCCAGTCCTATCACCTGCCCTTTGACCGAGCCTGCTTTGGGGCCAGCCAGCTGTCCTTGCAGGCTGGAGGACTCCGCATGTTACCAGCCCTTCAAAATCAGAGAGGAGGCTTCAGAATAGGGTGGGGAGCCATGGCAGCAGCGTCTTAGCAGGCTGTAGCTGTTCTGGCTTCAGGGTGCTGCAGCAGGTCTGCCGAGAAGGCTTGTGGTCTACTAGGGCCAGAAAGTCCTCCTCAGAAAAGGAGATACCATGACAGTCTCTGGGACAAGGAGTCAGCTGAAAAGCTACCTAAATTCACAAATAAACAAGAGGTTTTCATTCATTTTTGTGTGTGTTTCATTTGTAAAATGGGTTCTCTTGTTAAGATGATGCTCAGAATATTCTAGAGTTTTGGGCATGCTCTAGAATCTAGGTCATGATTGATAGTGGTTATGTTGAGTAGAAATTTGTCAAAAATCATCAAGGTGAAGAT
Source organism: Myotis myotis (assembly GCF_014108235.1). Taxonomy (NCBI): domain Eukaryota; kingdom Metazoa; phylum Chordata; class Mammalia; order Chiroptera; family Vespertilionidae; genus Myotis; species Myotis myotis. Next base: position 88,041,108 of record NW_023416401.1, on the reverse strand, counting down.
TAAAATGTGCACATCTAATTGTATGTAAATTATGCATCAACTAATGAAAAAGAGTATTAGGAGGAGAAGGTGCTGTTTTGTAGCCTGTCTGTCCTCTGGGCGAACTATAGCGGCCATCGGACTCAGCCTGGAACGCCTGGAGCCTGGGTCTCAAAGCGGCCCCTGCCTTTGGTGACTCTGCGGTTTGCTGCTTACTAGTAGTAAATCCTGATTAAATTCAGCTAAGTCACTCAGCTCCGTGTGCAGAGAAACTGGACAAAAAGGTGGCCCTGCCGTTGGCCGCTGTTATGAGCACTGAGCAGTGACAGGGTGGCGAACGGGACGACACTGGACTGTGAAAGTCCTTTCCTCAGCAGTAAGGGACTGTGAGCACTTCTTAAAATTCCGCCTTTGTTCCTGCTTCACCTGAACTCAGAGGCCTGGGAGGCAATCACAATGGAACTGTCCCCGAGCTGCAGGCTCACTCGAAGCGCCGGAGGGAAGCCCCAAGTGCAGGAGGTTACCTTCCTTAGATCCAGCGACCACCTGCAGAGAGGAGACTGCAGCCACGGGCATACGTGTGCCAGCGGCCTCTTCACCTCTTCCCTTTCCTTGCATCTCCTTGGAGAGGAAAAGGCTCGGGGTGCGAGAGCTCCCTGGCTGTGAAGTGTGACTGCGTGCTCCTGGGAGTATGAGACCTGGAGGTGCAGAGGCCCTCGGCCTCAGCGCACCGGGACAACCCGAGGGGACAGGCATGGGGTCGGCACCGCACAGCCCCTGGCTCAGGGCCCACCCCCAGCCAGCCCTCGGCGAGCCCCTCGGCCCAGGTACTTTCAGCCGCACTTTACAGGGCAGTGAACTCACACAGCCTCCTCCCTGTCTGCACAGGGCGTGTGGGAGGGGAGCCCTGACGAGACAGCCTCTGTTAAACCAAGAAAATATTGTTTTAAAATATGAAGTCAAGTGCATTGTCTTTCCCCTGCGTGGTTGGGTTTCACCTGGGACGCGGCAGAGACAGGCCCCACGGTGACTCCTGCCCACAGCCCCGCCGCTCTAGAAGGAATTCGGTCTATCGAAACGCGGCGCCCTGGGCCAGGGCCAGGGCCCGGGGTGAGGGCCAACTTTTCTTTTTTGAGCCTTTCAAGTACATTTTTGAAAGAGGGGAATGCAGAGTTCTGGACAGAAATGCCCCTTTTCCCTGTGGCTGGTGGGGCACCAGTGCCATCTCCACTCCCCCCCACCGCCACCCCCCGCCCCGCCCCCAGCTCCTCCTGAGTCATTTGTGGCCGCCACCTCACGTCCCGGGGAATACACCCCATGGGAGACTCGGTGTGTCTTTTGAGGTGAAGTGGTGAAGTAGGAGGACCAGTGACTTCCGGCTCGGTTTGGGTCCTCAGACATTTATTGTGCGCCTACTGTGTACCTAGCAATCAAAATGAGCAGCACTCACCCCATGTCAGTCACAGTCCTAAGACCCACACACGTCTCAGCTCATTTAACCTTCACAGCCACCCTGGGAGGTGTGCAGGGGCATATGCCCTGGACAGAAGAGGAAACCGAGGCACCGGAAGTGGAGTAAATTACCCAAAGTTAGGATGGTCAGAGTGGAGGAGGCAGGGTTCCTACGCCAGCCCCCTGGCCTCACGGCCGAGGCCCTTACCCACTGCGCTACACGGCCTAGACCAGAGCATAAGCCCGGATTGCAAGAGGCCCCAACTGAGGCAGAGAGAGACCTGCCACGCCTTCCGGTCCAGCCTGGCAGCGGGCACTCTGTCCTCCTCAGAGGCCCTGACCCAACAAGACGCCTGCTCCTTGCCCAGGCTGCGCCGGCTGCTAAAGAGCCACACGGAGGCACAGCCCTCGGGCAGGAACTCTCTTCTTCCATAAAAGGAAGCGGTATTTGCAGAAGGAGCCACATTTGGCTGCTGAGACTCGTCCAATCACAAGTTGTACCCAAGTTGTTATAATTCAAACTCAGATGTCGAGTGCAACTCCTATCGCACAACTATTTTGGGCCCAGGAAAGCCCACAAGCGTGTCTATTCTGAGACAGCGACACAAAAAGATCCAGTGAGAAGAACGTTCAGAGAACCTGGGATGGTAATTACTCCTACACGCGGAGCGCTCAACTGCTCTCATTTTGTAACGTGGCTTTGCAGAAACCGCGTCTTGGTGCTCGGCCCAGCGGCGGATGGGGTTGGGGGTGACAATAGTTTTAGTTGCTAGAAGCCCCCCTTCCTGAGAAGCTGGAGGCAGAAATGGGCCCAGGACCTGATGGACGAGCAGGTGTCCCCGGGAAGGTTTGCAGAGGGCTCCCAGGCAGCTCGGCCAGGCAGGGGCCCGTCCTGGGGAAAGGGGGCGTGAGGGAAGGGACGAGGCTCGGGGGCATAAAATATGGACCTTATTTTAAGAACATGGATGTTGACCCAGTTAGTGGCTGTTTTATGTTGTGGCCGGGACTGTGCTAAGCCCTGGGCATGTATTAATACACTTGTTAATCCAAACAACCCCTTACAGTAGATTAGTTTAGAATCCTCTTTGTATGACACAAAAACTAAGGCAGAGAGGTTTGATGAGGCTCAAAGTCACACAGCGGAGCAATGAGGCCAAGAAGAACTGGCCCGGGTCTTGAGATGAGCCCTGAGTAGGGCGGGCACGCAACGGAGCTGGGTGGGGCCCACAGTGGGTGGCCCTCGAAGTAGGTGTCTCCTCAGGGGCCAGCCTTGAATGGAGGCTACTCAGACAGGCGTGGAATTTCCCCGCCCACATCCACCTCCCGGGAGCCCCTCGGTTGCAGCAGGTTTGTCTGAAGAGCATCCTTAGTGTGAAAGCACCCCCTTCCCAGCCCCCCTAGAAGGCTCCCCCAGCCCCACCTCCCAGCCGGAGTCAGCAGAGGCTGCCCGAGGTCAGATGAGTCCGTGTAACCACGCAGTTCCGAACCCACACACCCCGGGGCGGGAACTGACCTTGGAGATGTCCAGAAGGATCCGTGGGAAAAAGGAACCGTGCTGCTCGGGTTTCATTTGGGGCACAAACGCGGCCGGATCCCACACAGTCATAAGCCCAACCCAAGCAAAACACACAGTGAGGTTAGTCGGTCTGCGTCAGGGGCCTGCCTTGGTGAGCGTCCCTCACCCGAAACTCCAGCCCGAGCCCAGGAGGCTGTGGGGTGCGGGGTAGAGAGGGATGGGGGCATGCAGAGACACAGAGGGGCTGCTCCCAGCCAAGCTGCACCCCCTGGCTCCCAGGCACTGACTCCCGGCCTCGGACATGAAAGCCGCCAGTGCCTGCCTTTGGAGTGTCCTGGACGGGCCACACTGCCAGCTTCCCGGGGTCCGGCCCACAGGCCCCTGCTCACCTCCCAGACACAGCTCGGCTTAACTGTACCCTGAGCAGAGAAGTCAGATAACAGCCACGCACTGGTCAGAGGCAGGCAGTGCGGTCTGTACTCTGGCGTTGTCTGGGGCAGCATGATCCCGGTCCTGGGGCCCCGGGGAGGGACTGTCCTATGGGACGAGAGGGAACCACTGTCTCAGCAAAGGGGTCCCAGAGCTCAGGACCCAAGGGAAGCTGCTTCCCAGCCTGGCCCTGGGAGGAGGCCCGGGGAGGAGGGCGGGGCTCCTCTGCAGGTTGGGGGGCCCTGGAAGGCAGGCTTCCAGGACTGAATACAATGGAGCTCCAGTCACCCTCACTTTATGCACATGGGCTGAGCTTCTGGCCAAGTGCTTCCAGACGCTCTCATTCCTTCCCACCGTGGCCCCCAGGGAAGGGCAGTTTCTGGCCAATGTCCCAGCTCCAGGCCTTCATTCCTAACCCCTCGCTCTGCTGACCTGGAACTTGGGGGGAGGGGGTTCTGTGTCTCGGGGGGACAGTTCTGGGCTGGAAGTGGGGCAATGGAGTTGGGGGCTGCCTGGCTTCTCTGACCCTCTCTGCCCAGCAGCCTTAACCCCCGCACTGCCGGAGCCCTGTGTCCTCACCTGGGCCCCCAGCCCTCCAAGCTGAGGGTTTCATGGGTTTGGACTTTTCAGCCTTGGATTTTCAAGGAGCCCAGAGGCTGGCCTGTCCCAGAGAGAGTGGTGCCCAAAGCCATGGACTTCAGTAAACACTTTGCTGGGCTTCGTCCTGCCAGGATGCTGAGCCACACAGGAAGGGCGGGGCTGTCCAATCGCAAACCCCAGAGACCCAGGGACCAGGTCTTCACAAACATCAGTGTGGGCACTGGGCAGGGGGCTCGCGGCATCTGCAGGGTGTGAGGGCCTTTGTCCTGACTCAGTGTAGGGAGTGCTCTGGGACTCAGTGAAGACGGGAGCACAGGAAGCCGGCAGCTGGGGTGAGCTAGACAGGCGCCCAGCGGTCCCGTTCCACCCGAGTGTCGGAAAGACCTGGAATCTCCAGCGGGGGGATGTGTTGGCAGAAGGAACACTTAGAGCCCAGAAGGAAGGTTCTCTGGGTGCAGACGGCTGGTCCCCCGGGGCTGTGACAGCTCTCAGCGCGTTTTTAGGTACGAGTCACAGAGCCAGAATCGGGAGTGCATGGTGAGGGCTGCCAGCTTAGTGACAGAGGAGCTGGTGGGGAAGTCGGGAGGTCTCAGAAGCAGTGCAAGGGGTGGCAGACGGGACTCAAGGTGAGCAAGCGTGGCTGAGGAATCAGAAATTGTGAGGGGGGGGGGGGGGAGAGAGAGAGAGAGAGAGAGAGGGAGAGAGAGAGAGAGAGAACCAGACAGAAATGGTGGGACAGGAAGCGAGAAAGGGAACAAGCAACATAGGCCAATGTTCCACCGAGAAAGGAAAACTCAGAGGAAAATTTTCCACTTTGTTCCCCTGAAACCTCCCTCGTTCACCAGTCAGATTTCTTCAGCGCTAAGAAGATGGATTTTGTTCCATCTATTTTTTCCTTCATCAGTGAACGGTCAGCATTGCAGCCGCTTGGCACGTAGACAGATTCCTCAGTCCCTGCTGGAGTTTCCGCATAAGCTGTCCCGGCCCCGCCTCTCTGCCACACCATCAAGGAGAAGCGATTGTCTTTGGGGCAAAGTGTGGACTCGATGGACTTGCAGGACAGCCTGGTCCCAGAGTCGCGAGAGGCAGGATCAGGAAGCGGCTTGTGGGGCCCTGCAGTCAGTGATCATTTTCTCTCCTGAGGGGAGCGCCGTCCTGGTTGCAGGGGCATGGAGGCAGTTTTGTTTCCATGAAGACAAAGTAGAATTCATCCAGGAATCCGGAGGCCGGGGGGGCAGGCCTCGTTAGACTCTATGCTACGTGCGTGGTAACTCGTTCACTGAACTATGCGCCCATCACGGTGCACGGCCCAATGGGTTTCCTCAGTGAACTCGCCCACATAACTAGCCCCCAAATCGAGGGACAGGGCACACCCAGCTCCCTCCAATCCCCGAAATGAGCGGTCGCTGCTTCAGGCCCTTTAACTCTGTTTTTCTTTTCTTCCAGCCAGACACAGAGCAAGCAAATGAGCACGGGCCTTCCCGGGCACCGTCGTGTCTTAGGCTCACTGAAGCCCTGAGTCCCCGGGCCATCTGCCCATTTCACAGATGGGCAACCTGAGCATCAGCCGCACCCCTCACCTGCTGGAGGTCTCATGACTACCTGGGGTGGAGCCCGGTCCAGCCCCCGAAGGCAGCGTCCAGAAGTCACACCCTTCCTCATTGACCAGCCTCCTCCTCTATCGCCTTGGGCACAGAGGAGACCTGACACCCACGGCAACAGCCCCAGCCTCGGCGGAGCCTGAGGACACAGCAGGTGCACGGTCTGTGCTATTGGCTGACTGAACGGACCATCACCACGAGTGCATCCTGGACAGATGTCCTGGGAAACGGGCGTTTCCAGAGAGGACAACCTCTGCTGACCAATGGCCTCATTTGGGCTCCCACAGTGCAGGCCCTGAGACAGCGTGAGGGTGCGGGTGGCTCATAGGGCAGCGGCTGCCGGAAGCAGGGGTGGGGAGAAAGGATGATAAAGCTGAAGTATGAGCCGATTTCCTCCAATCACTCGTGGAAGACATCTTAAATGACCTGCCGAAGCCGGGTAGCTGGGGTCTCCACCCACTGACTGCTCACAGAGGAAGAGGGCTGCCATGGGCACTTCCTGGTTGCCCCTGCATGTGGGCTGGGCAACCCACGGTGCAGGAAAGAGCCAGCAGGTGCTTAGTGGAGAGTGGGAGGCAGCGAGATGGGCTGGCGGTGCCTAAGGGACCCAGTGGTCCAGCAGCTTCTGCTACAGGAATCCGGAGAGGGGAGCAAAAGGAAGGGATGTGTCTGAGGGTTTTCTGTTCGCTAGTGTCTCAGGCCATTTGGCTGCTGTAACAGATACACAGACCGCGTGGCTTAGGAACAAGTCATTAACTTCTCACAGCCTTGGAGACTGAATGCCCAAATCAGGGCGCCAGCAGACCTAGTGTCCATAATGAGCATCTTTTCACTATGTCCTCGCCTGTAGAAGGACCTCTCAGGGGTCTCTTTTAAAAGATCACAATCCTGGGAGGAGAGGGGGAGAGGTGGAAGAGGGTATGGTGGGGATAAATGGCGATGAAGAAAATTTTAAATAAAGAAAATAATAATTTTTAATGGCACTAATCCTCTTCATGAAGGCTCCACCCCCATGACTTAATCACCTCCCAAAGGCCCCCCCAATTCATCACATTGGGAGCTAGGGTTCCAACACAATGATATGGGAGACACAGACATTCAGTCTGAAGCTGCCAGGCTCCCAACTAAATGTTTCTGTCCATGTTAATTCATTTATACCCCACAATAGCCCCACCAGCTTTATCTCCTCTTTACAAGTGAGGAAGCTGAAGCACAAAGAGGCTACTATTTCACCCACAGTCACTTAGGTGGGGAAGAGTGCAGAGCTTGTGTTCATAACCAAGGCTGGGGCTAGGGTGATGAAGCCAGGCACCCAGGCTGCAAAACCTAGGGGGTGTCACCTCAGGGCTCTGCGGGTGCAGGGTTGGCGCCTGGGAGCGAGACCTCCCTAACTGAACCTGGGTGCCTCACCCTAGTCCCCGCCCTGGTCAGGACTCTGTGCAAACTGCTCCCTGGGATGAGCTTCCCCCACAATCCTACCCCTGCCCATTGAGCATCCCCTGCATATGAGCTGGGGGAGTGCTGGTCTGGTTCTGAGGCTGACCTCAGGTTATGGGGGTAATTGAGATAATTATGCAGATAGCTTATGCAAGAAATAATTCGTCCCTTTGATCTGGGTGTTTCAAGAGGCTTTAAATAACTGGTAATAAAATACATTGCAGTTTGATTTTAAAGTGCATTCAGTAGACGTCCAGTTTCTGCTCCAACTCGTATAGCTTGGGGGTGTCTTAACTGAATATCAACATCTCTTCTTAGATCCTCAGAGAATGAGGTCACAGGGCAGATGGCCACCCCAGTGGCTGGGAGACAGACAGCGGGTGCAGGGATGTGGAGTCACAGCTTCCAGAGAGAAGTTTCTGGAGCCGGGAGTAGGCAGAACCTTCGAGCAGTAGCTGAGTCACTGCTGAAGGCCGAGTGTGAACTAGCTTACGATGAGAACTTCAAGGTGCCTGTCTCGGGAGGGGCCCCACTGTCAGGAGTTTCCCCTCAGGAGCCCCCACCTGTGCTTCCAGCAGGAGGAGGGACAGTGCCCTTTGTGAAATACACTCCCCAACATCTGCTCTTCTTAACAAAGGCCTGCGCTCGAAGGGCAGTACCTTACCAGGGCCTCCTCTGACCCAAGAAAGGGCAGCCAGACAGCTGGAGCCCCTCCCAGCTTTCCGTCTCACTTCGGGGGAAAGGAAAAGAGACTAAGAAACTCCTCTGAATGTCACATCCCAGGGGATGTGGCCCACTGAAAAGATTTAAATGTGAGATTATAAAAGCCTTTCTCTCCCCATTGCCTTACCATCACAGCAACAGGGCTCCAGTATAACAGTAGATTACAACCAAGAGAGTGCAAGACACAGACTCGATTTAAGAGGGAATTTCCAGGGAAACCCAAAGACACCAGGGAAGACAAAACAGACACTCGAGGACTTGGAAGCCTCAGCCACAGTGAAGCTCTGAGCCAGACTGACGAGATCCTCACACCAAAGTGCACTTTCCTCAGTCCCAGTTCCTCAATACAACATGTCCAGCTTTCGACAAAAGATTACAAGGAAGGCAGACTAAATGGCAAGGGAAAAAAGAGAAAAGAAAGCAGGCATCAGAAGCAGACTTGGATATGACAGAGGTTTTTGAATTATCAGACCAGGAACTTAAAATAATTATGATTATATGTTAAGGATGCTAATGGGAAAAGTGGACCACATGCAAGAACAGTTGGATAATGTAAGCAAAGAGATGGAAACTCTAAGAAAGAATCAAAAGGAAATGCTGGGTGTGTATGTGTGTGTGTGTGGGGGGGGGCAGCACAGAGGGTGGTGGGAAATAACACCATAACAGAAAGCAAGAATGCCCTTTGACAAGCTCATCAGTAGACTGGGCATGGCTGCGAGAACAAATCAGTGCACTAGGAGTAACAATGTGGCTCCTATTTTCCACAATTAATGCCAGATACCAGGAAACTCAAAGGACACCAAGTAGGAAAAATACTAAGAAATCTACACCGAAGCATATCATATTCAAACAGCAGAAAACCAAAGACAAAGAGAACATCTTGGAAGAAGCTGGTGGCGAGGTAATGTGTTGCCTACAGAGAAACAAGGATAAGAATTATATCAGCTTCTCTTCAGAAATCATCAAGTAAGAAGAGGTTTGGGTGAAATATTTAAAGTGTTGAAAGAAAAACACATCAACCTAGAATTCTGAGTCCAATGACATTATCCTTTAAATCTGAAGGAAAAAGAAAGATTTTCTTGAACAAACAAAAGCTGAGGGCATTTAACACCAGTAGACCTGCCTTGTAAGAACTGTTTTAACAGGTTCTTCAAAGAAAAGGAATATTCAGATGAACATAAAGGAAGCATATTAGAGGAAGAATAAATTGAGGTAAAATAAAATGATTTGTGTTTCTTATTTATAAGTGATCTAATAGATAACTTTGTTCAAAATAGTAATAGCCAAAGTGCATTGGGTTTTTATAATACAATGAATGACAGCAATGTTATAAGCAATGGAAGGAGGAATTGGATTGAAAATACTCTATAGTCAGGTACCTTCACTACCCATGAAATAGTATAGTGTTAGTTGACAGCGACTTTGATTAGTTGTAAATGTATTATTACAAACTCTAAGAAAACCACTAAAAAAATTGTAAAGCAAAATTGATGTGCTAAGAAAAGAGAGAAATGAAGCCATAAAGCAAAATTATCAATTAAAACCAAAGAAGGCAGAAAAGGAGAAGACAAAAATAATAAGTGCAATGAATAGAAATAGTAATATATGGTAGATACTAATTTAACCAAATCAGTAGTCACTTTAAACATCAATAGTCTAAATTTACCAATTAAAAGACAGAGACTGACAGCGTAGATAAGACCCAACTATATGTTATCTATAAGAAGGATGCTTTAAATACAAATACACGGACAGATTAAAAATAAGAAGTGGAGAAAGATATACCATGCTAACAATAATCAAAAGAAGGCAGATGTAGCTATTATTTTGTTGTTGTTAAACCTCACCTGAGGATATTTTTTTCCATTGATTTTCAGAGAGAATGGCAGGGAAGGGGAAGGAGGGGGAGAAAGAAAGGGAAAGAGGAGAGAGAGAGAGAAACATTGATGTGAGAGAGACACATTGATTGGTTGCCTCCCACATGTGGCCTGACGGGGCCAGGGGTCAAACCTGCAACCCAGGTACATGCCCTTGACCAGGAATTGAACCCATGACCCTTCAGTGCACAGGCTGATGCTCTAACCACTGAGCCAAGGAAGATGTAGTTATTTTAATTCAGACAGAGCAGACTTCGGAGTAAGGAAACTTACAACAGGGAGAGGGTAGAGGTAGAGGGAGGGATGGGGAAAGAGAGGGAAGAGGAAGGAAGAAAGGAAGGAAGGGAGGAAGGGAGGGAAGGGAGGGAAGGGAGTGAGAGGGAGGGAAGAACAAAATAGGAAAGGAAGGAAGAGGTATACAAAGATAAAAGCCCCATTAGGAAGAAAACGTGTCTCCAGAAACAGAAGATATTTTCTCCCAGTTGCTTCACTCTATAGAAAATGTTAGTTAAAATTATTTATTCAATTAAACAAATGCTCAAAGACAAAATGGTGAGAACAAAACAAAAAAAAATCCTATTTAAGATTTTTAAAAACCGGCCTAAGAAAACAGATTAAAAACAAAAATAACATCACTGCATTACTAAGAAATAAAATTTTAAGTGACAGAGAACACAGCAGCTACAGTTGGAAATCCGATTATTTAACACAGAAAAAAGGCTCGAGATAAAATGAGTACTAAACCTGAAAGAGGCAAAGAATTAAAGCTGAGCAAAGCTAAGGCCGCCAATGAAGGGCATGAGGTGTCCCTGAATTACAGAGCCTGGTGAGGACAATGGATCCAAAACCACGAATCAGAAAAGCTTCCCTGAAATGAAGAAAACCCTCTTACAAATTACATTAAAAATCTCTCATTATATTCCAAGAAAATTTTATGAAAAATGCTCAACACTGAGACATGTCCTAATGGGACGATTGCATTTCAAAGATAGAGGAGGACTTTAAACATTGAGTCAGACAACATGTCACGGAAAAGCAGGGTAATGGCACGCTGACCTCAGCCGTCTCTGCAGCAACACACGGCCCAGAAAGCAGCTAACAGCTCCCACAAAGTTCTGGAAGCATTACAGCCCAGACGTCACACCAACACAGCGGGAAGCTGCGAGAGCACTCAGGGGTCTCACACCCACGAAGAAGACCCCCTGACTAGAGTTTTTTTGGAAGAAAATGGAACTTCTTCACGATGAAATGCAACCAGTGAGAGATTAATCCAAGAAAGAATTACGACCAAACATACAGCGGCCCTACAACACAGCAATTTCACACGGAGGGTCTTCCTGCTGGAAATGAGCGCTTCTGTCTAGACAAAGACATACCCGCGAATGTTTGGAGCAGTTTCATCCGTAACAGCCCCAACTGAAAACAACCCAAACGCACATCAACAGGAGAATGTGATTCATCCGTAGAACGCAATACTGCCCGCACCAATGAGTGACACATGCAGCAGCACGAGGCCGCTCCAAGTGCAGGCAGCCAGGCACAAAAGAGTGAAATTCCATGGGTGGCAGGACCCAGGAGCACAGGCAAAAGTGCCTGGTGGTCACAGACATCCATCAGGACAGAGGGTACCTTTGCGGGGTGAAGGGAGTGTTAATGGCCAACTGTGAGGCTACAAATGGTCTGTGTTAGATGCGGGCGGAGATTACACAGGTGTGTGCAAACATACACACAATCAGGACGCACTTCCTGTGTGTTACGTAGGAAGAAGGCGTCACCCCAGAACCCCGCAAGTGGTGCAAGCCCCAGCTCTCTGACGAGGGGCGCGTGTGTTACTCTGCAATGAAGGGGCTCCCACAGTCCTTGTTTCCTTTGCTGCTCTGACCGATTACTAAGGCCAGTGGCTTACGGCGTTCAGATTTACTCCCGTGCAGGCCTGGAGGTCAGCCGTCTGAGACAGGTCTCACTGGACCAAAACGAAGGTGTAAACTGGGTTCAGTTCCTGCTGGCGGTGCCAGGGGAGAGTCCGTTTCCTTGCTGCGGCGTCTTCCAGAGGCCACTGCGTCCTTGGTGCCTGGCTCTTTCCAACGTCTTCAGACACCGGTGGCATCACTCACACCTCTGCTTCCGGCCTCACATCTCTTCTCTCTCCGACCCTCCCACCTCCCTCTTATAAAGACCCCGTGAATACACGGCCAGACCAGATAACCCAGGATAATGTCCCCGTCACAAGATCCTAAAGGTAATCACATGTGCGAAGTCCCTTTTGCCATTTAAGGTGACATTGGCAGGTTCTGGGGGTTGGGACATGCACATCTTTGGGGGCCACGCTTCTGCCTGTCACACTCAGAGACAGGCATCTTGGCCAGTTGGGACTTCCTCATTCATTCATTTAGGCAGCAGCTCAGAGCCTCAGTCTTGGACTTCTGATTGGTCCAGTTTGGGTCACATGTCCATTGCTGATCCAATCCCTGAAGCTACCAGAGAAATGAAAGGGGACAGCTCTGAAGGACAGCCATCAGGTGGATCTGTGCGTAGGGAGGCCCTGGGACACCACGACAGGCCCTACACATGCCCCATCCCCAGTCTCCCACCGGAGGCTGGCGGGTCTCACATCGAGGGCTTTCCTTAACCCACCAGCCAGCCAGGTGGGGCCCTTCTGGGGACAGCAGAGCCGGCCGCCCATGCCCACCCCCCTGCCCTCCTTTTTGCTGCTGCTCTGCCAGCAGCGGAGGAGGCTGCCAGTTCTCCGCTCCCTGCCCAGGAGGAAGGAGGGAGGAACAGGACAGAGAAAGTGAGGAAAGGTGCAAGAGAAGCAGACAGCGTGGGCCTGGCTGGATGTGGGAGGGAGCTCCCCACTGTCCTGGGAGTAAAATCCAGCCCCAGCCCGCTGACAGGCCCCGCCTGTCCCAGCTCTTGCCCCGAATCTCCAGGCTCCTCCCAGCCCATGCTCTCCCCAGCCTCTGGCTTTGCCTTCTTGGGACAGCTGCCCAGACACTGTCCCCACCCCACGTCCTCCCTCTGGCCAAGTCCTCCTCACCTTTCTGGTGTCGGGATACACACTCCCTCCTGGAGTCAGTCTGCTGTGCCCCACGGATGTGGGGCCTTCAAGGGTGGACACTGCGTCCCACCCCCTTTCACACACCCCTGCCCCATGACTGGTCCGTCTTCCTGAAATGGGTCGAAAACCTGGCGCACCTCCTCGGATCGCCAGGCGCCTTCCCGCCCTCATGGGCAGCACTACGCTTCGCCACCCACATCTCCAGCTTCATCTGTGGATGAAGCCCCACACGGCAGGGGCCGGGGTGGGGCTGCTGGCTTCCGAGCAGCCACCGAGGGGCTGGGTGAGGAACCTGGAAGGCGCTCATTCCCAGGGGGACAAGGCAGCCGGGCAGAATTCCTTCTCCGCTCTTTCTCAGGCAGCTCCTCACAGGTGTGTGTCCCCGTGGCCTTTCCAGTGAAGTTCTTGTGCTCAGTGAGCACCCCTGTGGGTGTCCACCCTCAGCGTGTCCGGGCTTGGCAGCCAGGGCCCCTGCAGGTCACACCTGTCTGGCTGCCTCACTCCCTGGCCCTCACCCGCCCGCCCTGGGCCGGCACCTTCAGTCCCCCATCCTGGCCTTAGGCTCTGCTCCCACAGGCCCTTGCTCCTGGAGGACAGGGACATGTCTTATTCCTTTATTTTCCTCTCCGATACTTGGAAATAAACATTTGAGGAATGACACATGAACTAATACTCAGTTACGTTCTCTTACCCCTCATTTTACTGTCGGGGGAAAAAGACACAGAGGAGGTGAGGTGAGGGTCTTCTCTTAGGGTCCTTGGTCCAAAAATTGGTCTAATGGCTGAACAGCAGTCCTTGTTCTCCGAGAAGCGGGTGGTTATCTGAGGAACCCTGTGCACGTCTGTGAGGACGAGGCAGGTTCACGTACATTCAGGCTGGAGACGGTCGGTTTCTTCCCCCGGCCTGGCAGCTTTCCCGACTGTCAGTGAGTTAACCTTGAACTTGGACTGTGCGGTTATATCCCAGCCGGCATCTTTCAGTTACTTTCTCGCAGGCCCTAAGCCATGGCCCACGGAGACAGGCAGCATGATGAGTGGCTTCCCTTATCCCGGGCTTCAGACCCTCGGGCTGTCTTTGAACCACGTGCCCCAAGAAAATGAGGCATGAACATGTCTGCTCCCACACCGGGCACCGAAGCGCAAGGAATTTCTCCAGATAACGGCCTGCGATAAGGTCCCTCCATTCTGAGAGGAGGCAGCCCAGAGGCCGGAGGGAGCCAGGACCCAATCAGAACTCGGCGCCTTAGAGAAGGGACAGTCCTCGGGGCCTCTCCAGTCATCTGAACAGAACGCAGATGACTTTTGCTCTTCTCACCAGCAGTGACAGTGAGCTTCCTGATACCGCTTGTGTAAGTTCCTCGAATATGCATCGCGGTTCCTCCGTTGGCCTGGCTGTTCCCTCCTAGTACAACCTGATTAAACACAATGGGTTTCCCACTGCATGAGGCGGGGCCCCCGCACGGAGAGCCCTGGACCTGAGCAGAGGCCAGGCGTCGGAAACCCGGCAGACGCCGCTCCAGGAGGCGGAATGCCTGCTGGATTTTATGCTTCCCTTTTCTTGGTGATGGAAGAGAAAAGTCACGGTGGGAAAAATACCGTGTTTTTCGGCTGCAGTGTGATGACGTTAACAAATAGCTTTGCATCTTAATGTCGCATATTTGTGGCGGAGATTCTGGAGAGGACGCGATGACAAAGGGCCTCTTGGGCTGCGAATGGAAGGGCCGCTGCAGCTTTCCCACCGGCACTCAGTGACCTTGTGACCTTTCGCTTCTTAAAACCAAGCAGCCACGGTGCCACCAAGAGCAGGTCAAACCAGCGGTAGCCCCAACCCCCAGGAGCTCATGCTCAGGGTTTCCCTCTACCCACCGGACAGCAGAGGTGAAACTGGGCAAAGGGCGGAGACCCCAACCTGGTTGGTGAGACGGAGCGCCTAACAGAACAAAGCATGACTGGAGTTGATCTACAGTCAAACCCAACCTGATAAAGGATGTCCTGAGCTTTGGGGGCTGGAAATGGAAAAAGTTTAGCAATTGCATTGGAAAGAAAAATAAAGGCAGGAGGGAGGAAACAAGTCGATGCTTTTCTTGCCTGAGTTTCAGGCAACATGCTGTGCTTCTCCTTTTTCTGCTGCACCGGCTGCCGTGAGCCCTCCCTCTATCCTCCTCTTCTCGGGCCTGCAGGCTGCTGCTGGCCCCTGGCTCAAAGGAAGGGGGCCTTTGGGGCTGGCTGGGCTGGGCAGTGCCTGAGCCACCCCTCCCGCCAGCGCAGGCTTGGGCCGCCCAGAGACAGGCCGGCTTTGGGTGTTCCTGAGACGGTGGTTGTGGTGTGAGCCAGAGCTGGAAGAAACGCTTAGGGCTCAGGGGTAGGGATGGGTGGGCCATGGGCAGCCGCTTAAAGGCCAGAAGCAGGCGTGATCCTGTGAGACAGGCCACCGGGGCCCACAGCATCAGTTTGTGCTGCGAGCCTCGGAAAGGCCAGCGCAGAGCTGAGCAGCGGACCTCACCCCTTCCTCTCCCCAGAAACACAAACCAGCCTGGCGACCAGGGAACGGGGCTTGGGAGGCCTCTGGGGAAGAACCGCAGCCTGGGCACTACTGTTCCCGCAGTGGCATTGGGGAGACATGCCAGTGGCTCCTCAGGCGGGCGGAGGGGACTCTGGTGAGATGCTGGGGGGTCGGGCGATGCTATGTGGTGACGCCAGCCCAGTGCTCCTCATGGCCTGGGCCTTCTTGGTACTCGTCCACAGTGAGAGGACAGACACTGACAGTGTCCAGAAAGGGGTGTAGTGACAGACACTGCGGGGAGCCGGACCTAGCCGGCCTGGTCAGGCTGAGCTCGAAGGAGTCGTGTGTCCCGGGAGCTTCAGAGCCGCGCGCAGTGGGACCACCCCGGGGACTGACACACGAGAGGAAACATCCATCCCTTGGCCACACGTGTGGGCAACTGCAGTCCAGTGAGCCTGCTCAAGGCCCCCATCGAGAGCGCCCAGAAATGGTGGGGACCCTTGGCAGGGGTGGGGCCAGGAGGGGATGGGCACGGCTGTCCATCAGTCAGGCTGTACTGCCCAGTGCCACCTTCCTTTGGTCTTCGGATGTGCACAGGACCTCAGTTTGGAGCCACGGGCTACAGTGGGGATCAGTATCTGCAAGGGGCAGTGTAGCCTAGTGGTTATGTGTGCAGGCCCTGGAGGGAGGGGGTTTGGGTTCGAGTCTCACCTGTCCTGTTCCTCAACTTTATGACCTTGGCAAGTTGCTTAGGTTTTCTTTGCCTCCGTTTCCTGGCCTGTGAAATGGGCCCCCAGGAGGGCACAGTTGGTAGTTAGCACTAAGGTGGTGCGTGAGGCCCTGCCATCCTATCCTTCCCCGTATCTTCTGTCCCCACTCAGGTCTCTCAAGGCCACCTCCTCACAGTGTTCTTCTCCGACCCCTCCTTCTCCCTCCACCCTAGTCCCCATCATTCGTCACTCACAGGTGGTATGTTTGCGTTTGTTTCCCTGTGTGGTGTGTGGCTCTCCAGTGCGTCATGAGCTTCATGAGAAAAGACTTCATCAGTCCTGCCCCTGGCAGCCTTAGTCCCAAGGACAGACTCTGGCCTCTAACCGAGATAAGCCCCTGAACAGGTGGTCCTGAGTCCCATCGCACCTGAGCCCGCACAGAGCAGTGCCCCGGAGACCCCAGATGCCACCAGACCCGGCTCAAGGAAGCTTCGTGGGTGACAGCTCCCAGCGACGTGCAGGCAGCGCTCCCGGGCCAGGAGCCAGAGCTTGCGGCGCCAGGCCTCGTCTAGCCAGTTGGGAGCGGATCTGGCCATGCTGCCCAAACAGCGCCCGCTTTCAGTTCCTTCCTGGCGAGCACAGCTTTCCAGACTCTCCGAAAAGCCTGCAGCTGCAGTCTTCCCAGATCCCCGCCCGGCCTGAGCGAGGAGGCTGGCGGAAATCCAGAGTGAGCCACTGTGGAAGCGGCTCCTGGGACTGTAGGGGCTGACGCCTCCCAGAGTTTCCAAAACGTGTGGCCATGTGACTCTGAGGAAAGCTAAGATGCCGCAAGTCCCTCCCTGGGCTTCCTGTGTTTAACAAAGAGCCCAGCCTCCTCAGCCCACAGGCCCCTCAGAGACCAGCCTGGCCAGTAACGACTTCCTTGGGCAGTTCCACCTCCTTGAGCCCCAGGCTCCTCGCCTGTTCAGTGGGCACAATGGGAGCTATCGCTTCCCCTTTCCGCGAGGGTGGCGTGAAAGGCTATAGATGGCACACAGTTGACATGCACACACCTAAGTTCCCTTCGCCCTCGCCCTTGCCCAATGGCAACTGGGTATTTGGGTTGAAAAATATGCCATTGATTGGTTACGTCTCTCTATAAGAAGGACTGTCTCTTCCACCTCATCTCCTACCACCCTCCCCCGCTTCACTGACATTCTGGTTTCTCCGTGAGACAAGCTCATTCCCACCTCAGGGCCTTTGCACATGCCACGCTTTCTGCCTGGAGCCCTTCAGAACTTATCTTCAAATATGGATGTGGCCACCTCCTCCTCCTTGTTCAGGTTTTATCTCGATGCCACCTTCCCATCACCTACTGCAATGCCTGGACTATAATAGACGCACAATGAACTGTGGTTGAATGAAGTCCCCTCTGCTCACTTTCAAAGACTTGAGAAAGCAGCCTTCCCTCTGGGAAGGAGAGGCTGTGCCTTGAATGGGACCTGTTTTAAAGCTTCGAGCGATGCATCAAGCTGAGCTAAGCCAATGGCCGTACCCCCAGGAGCCACTGAAGTTCCTGGGGGTCAGACTGGGGCGGGTGGGGGTGTCACTGCGATCGATCCATGGGCTAGACAGGACTTCTCACTGGAGGACAAGGCTCCCATGACCAGGGAGGGTTTTCAATCACCTTGGCCATGGCAGGTTCCCGAAGGGACCCATGGTGGCCCATGGTGAAGGTCCATCCATGTGCCACACATAGCCTGGTGCCCTTGGTGCCCGTGGAGCCCTAGGGGAGAGAGAGAGAACCGGGAGTCAGAAAACAGGCCATTCCTTTGCTGTGTGCCTTTGAGCAGGTCAGTTCACCATTCTGGGCCTCGGCTACCTCAACAGTAAGACGGACAAGAAGATTCATGTGCCGAAACCGGTTTGGCTCAGTGGATAGAGCGTCGGCCTGCAGACTGAAAGGTCCCGGGTTCGATTCCGGTCAAGGGTTGTGGTACCTGGGTTGTGGGCATATCCCCAGTAGGAGATGTGCAGGAGGCAGCTGATCGATGTTTCTCTCCCATCGATGTTCCTAACTCTCTATCTCTCTCCCTTCCTCTCTGTAAAAAATCAATAAAATATATTTTTAAAAAAATAAAAAAGATTCATGCTATTGTCCCCGCCGGTGCCTCTTCCCAGCCGTGCTGCCCTAAGGTGGCCACTCTGCACCTCCAGTGTCTAAAATGGGACACTAGTTGTACCGACCGCATGGGGTGCCATTGAACTAATATGATCTGCAGCGTCCTGGCACCTGGCAAGTGCTCAGTGAGTTTCTGGCTCAGGATCAGAGACTGGGCGTCTGCTCGGACCAGCTCGCAGGAAGCGGGGGTGGGCCTCAGCTATGAACATGGCGGGGCTGCCCACGAAAACAACAGCAGACGGAGATGAGGAAAGGGAGGAAGCAGAGGAGCCTGCCCTGGACACACCTGGCGGTTGATAGCACCCACCTGGGTCGGAGCGTGGCTGTGACGGCACTGTACTGGAGCCGTCGGTCCCCCTGAGCGGGGCAGGTACCCATCGGGCGAGCCAGGGGACCTGCCTGTGGCACATTCCTCTCTTCGCAGAGCCCTGAGGGGGCCGAGAGCCCGGGGCCCGGGAAGAACGCCTCGCCTGGGAAATGCTAACTGCACAACCACAGCTGACCAGAGGGCAGGCCCCACAAATGACTTCCAGACGAATCCTGGGCTGGAGAGCGGCTCAGCCAGATGCTGGCTTCTCAGGCCTCGCCCACAAGCGAATGAGAGCCACCTCTCGAGTGTGCGGACTCGAGGCTGGACAGGCCCGGCCCTCGGTGAGTCCCGTCAGCGGGGAAAGCGCCCGACGTCGCGCACCGGAGCCCCTTCCTGTGGAACTACAGGGACAAAGGGAGGCGCGGGGGGGGGGAGGGGGGGGGGAGGCCCAGATTTGAGTCTCAGCGGTCTCTCGGTGCTCTGTGGCCTTGGGTAAGTCACCCTCCCCTCGGTGCCTCCGTGTGACAAGCATAAAGCAAAGGAAAGAGGCTGCCCGGGCCGGGCCACTGTGAAGCATGTGATTCTAGCCTCCGCGTCTGATTTCTGCTCGTCTCTGAGAACCGGGAAGGGGGCATTTGCACAGGAGAAACTATGAGCTTGGTCCCCTGCTGAGCCAACGTTTACCGTTTCCTGGAATGGAAAGCCGTTGGTGGTCAGGCATGGTGGGACCCAGGGCCTCCGGCAATGTCACCCTCTTGTTGTCCTGTCACCCCAGCTTCTGTCATTCAGACAGACGTTTACCTAGCGGGGGCGCCTCCAGACTCACCTCCCCCTTGGCCTCCCGGAGAGCAGGACAGCTGTCCTTTCCCATTTGTTCCGACGGGACTCCCAGGAGGGCTTCAGACTTGCCATCCTTCGTCATGTGCCTGTCCCCAACCCAGTCACTGAGCCTGTGAATCCGCCAACCATCTGCGTGTGTGCCCGAGGATAGGCAGCCGTACCCGTGGGCTGTGACTGCCATGACAAATGTCCACACACGTAAGCAGCACAATTTATTTTCTTTTTTAAATATATTTTTATTGATTTTTTACAGAGAGGAAGGGAGAGAGATAGTTAGAAACATCGATGAGAGAGAAACATCGATCAGCTGCCTCCTGCATATCCCCCACTGGGGATGTGCCCGCAACCCAGGTACATGCCCTTGACCGGAATCGAACCTGGGACCTTTCAGTCCGCAGGCCGACGCTCTATCCACTGAGCCAAACCAGTTTCGGCCACAATTTATTTTCTTAAAGTTGCAAAGGTCAGAAGCCCAAAATGGGTGTCATGGGGCTAAAGCCCAGGTGTCAGCAGGTGCATTCCTTCTCGAAGCCCTGGGGGATCCATGTCTTTGCCTTTTCCCGCATCCCTGGTCTGGGTGGATCACAGCCAGCAACAGCCGCAAGTCTGCCTCGCGTTGCATCGCTGACACGGTGGCTGTCCTGCACCTCTTTCACTGGTGACCCCCCTGTTCTCCACGGACACCTGACAGGCCAGGATCCTCTCCCCAGCTCAGATCGGCTGATTAGTGACTTTCATGCCACCGGCAGCTCTCATCTCCCTTTGCCCCGAGACATGATGTGTCCCCGGGTTCAGAGGTCACAGTGGGGGACCGTTATTCTGCCATCCGCCCTCGCCTCACCACTCCTCACTCTCACCGCCTGTGAAATGGGACAATGGCACTGCTCCCTCTGAGGATTGGGCTGAGAGGTCCTGAGCACAGAGCTAACAGTAAGTGCCTGGCAGCGGTGGGGCGTCCCCAGCCCTAGCAGAGTGGGTAGTGCTCGGCCAGCATTTTGGAGGTGCTCACAGTTATGTTGGAAGAAAGGCGGCACATGGTTTGGGCAACAAATAATCCTATATAATAAAAGGCTAATATGCAAATAGACTGAACAGCGGAACAACCAAACAACCAAACAACTGAACAACTGAACAACCGAACAACCGAACACTGGTTGCTATGATGTACGTTGACCACCAGGGGGTGTGTGCAGAACATGGCGGGCGTTGGCCATGGTGGAATGGTGGAGCAGGTGAGTGGGGGCACCAGACCAAGGTGGGGCGCCTGTCGCTATCATCGGGGCGAGCCTCTGGTGGTTACTGGAAATTCTTTGCTCCTGCATGCTGTGGTCCCACCGGTGCTTGCACCTGCTGCTCACACCGGTCCCACTCACACCTGCAGCTGGCGTTGGAGCTGCTGCTCACACCCACTGCCGGCACCTGACGCTGGTGCCAATCACTCTGTGCTGTCAGAGGGTGTGAGCTGCGGCTGCCGGCCCTGACCACCCCTGAGGGCTTCTCCACCTCCCCCTGCTCCTGAAGGGTGATTGGGGTAGCAGCCACTGCTCACACCCACTGATGGCACCTGCCCCACTCGCACCCACTGCTGGTGCCAGCCCCAATCGCTTTGTGCCATCAGCAGGTGTGAGCAAGTGGGGCCCGCGACGTCAGTGCCTGGGAGTGGTGGCAACAGGATCAGGGCTGCCAGCAGAGAGGGGACCAGGGGCCTTGGCAGGAGGGGCCCAGCAGGGGCATGGAGGATGGGCCAAGACCCACCTCTGTGCCCACTGCAGCCTTGCAGCTCACAATTCCATTCAAGGTGCACGAATTTGTGCACTGGGCCCCTGGTGTAAAATAAAGGAATGACTCAAAGCTGGGCCTGGCACGTGACCTTGACATTCTGATGCCTCTTCTGCTCAGACAAGGCAGGACACCACCCCAGGTGTGGGCACCAGGGAGAAGGAAAAGCCCACAGCAGCCTGAACAGGTAATGGCACCTGGCCCACCACAGCGGCTCCCTGGGCGCTCTACCATGGAGGTTTCGGGGGAAGTGCAGGGTCCGCTGCTCTGCTCTACTCCGCCCTGGCGGCTCAGTGACGCACCAGGTTCCGGCAGCATCGGCCCAGGCAGTCGGTGCCGGGAAGGTTTGGGGAGTCAGATTCGTGGGAGAGCCTCCGGGCAACTCTGGTCCCCACCTGGCTCTGAGCCTCAATTTCCCCATCTGCAGGCGAGAGAACTGCTTGATGCTGACCACATGATGGGCGCTCCTTAACGGCCACAGCTGCCTCCCCGCCTCGCCCACTGACCTTCAGTCTGGGTCCTGTGCAAACTTTAAGGTCAAAGAGACCAATTCTACCAACTCAGTGAGCCCCTGGCTCCGGAGCCCACTTATAAAGGAGGAAGCTGACACAGAAGGGAAGCGGCGGCTGAAGGGCGCATGGCTTAGAGGAGGGTGGGCCTGGTGCTCCCGTTCTGGCTTCCATAGCCCAGGACCCCCGCCTGCTTAGCTCCCCAGGTGGCAAATATGAGAGAAACAAGGCAAAACAACACGAACCGCCAAGCCGGCCCCATCCCTTCCCCCTCCCTGCCCAGTGTTTCTGAAAGCTAATTACAGGTTTAATGATCCTCTTGCACAGCCGCCTCGTTCTCACAGCGGTGCCAGCCTCGAGTATGATAAGCCCCTCGTGCAATCACCCGCTCTCATTGATTTGTAAGCAGCTCCGTCGCCTGCGAGAAGACGCACGCCAGCCAGCCTCTCTCGGGTCCCCCTGCAACGTGACGGAGCGCTGCTGCCAAGCCCGCCAGGCGCCGGGGCCTCTGAGCTGTCTGTTTCCAGAGGCAAAGCACACGGCACCCTCCTCTGGGGACGCAGCGCGGCGTGGCCTCAGCTGAGCGTCGGGAAGAAGCCTGCCTCTGAACGCTTCTCCCTGTCTAGACAAGAAGCAGGGCCTGCCTGCCTAAGACATTAACGTTTCCTCCTCGACTCCCAGGAGAGGCCCCAGGGTTGTAAACAGAGTCAAGTTGAGTTTTCTGTTTTCCTCTTTTGTTTTTGTTTTTTTGTTTGATTTTTTTTGCTGATGATGTTGGTTGCAGAGCTGGAGAGGCGACATGAATTTCGGGACCCGCACACTCTCTGCTTTCTGCATCGTGACCCAGTGTCTAAGGGTCTGGGTGCACGTCCTGTATTTGTCACTTGGAAGCTGTTTGGGCCGCCTGAGCCTCAGTTTCCTCATCTGAGAAATGGGCTGACCTCACCGGGTTATTATAGGACTAGATGAAGCAATAAGCAAGACAGCCAGTGTACTGGGTTGAATAGTGTCCCCCCAAAAATACATGTTCACCTGGAGCCTCAAAACGTGATCTTGTTTGGAACTAGAGTGTGGAGTTCGGTGAGGCACACTGGAGTAGGGCTGTCCCTGTCCCTGTGTGGCTAGTGTCCTCAGAAGAAGAGAGACAGACATTGACGTTTACCATCAGCTCAGGCTGCAGAACAAAGACTGAAGTTGGGGCAGTTTAAGCCACAGACATTTATCCGTCCCAGCTCTGGAGGCTGGAAGCCCGAGATCAGGGCACTAACACGGGCGGGTTCTGATGGGAGCTCACTTCCTGGCTAGTAGACGGCCGCCTTAATCCCGCCAGGGGGCTCCGCCCTCATGAGTTCACCTCCCAAAGTCTCACCTCCAAATGCCATCATATGCGGGCTAGGCTTTCAACACATGAACTGAGGGGACTCATTCAGTCCGTAAAGACAGAGAGGAGAAACACACAGAGGGGAGACGCCACAGATGACAGACACAGGGATTGGCAGGATGTGCCTAAAAGCCAACACGGGACAGAATGCCAGCAAACACAGGCGACAAGAAGAACTCTCAGAGGGAGCCTGGCCTGCGCAGACCCTCACTCCAGACTTCCAGCTTCAGACCAAGGAGAGAAGAAACTTCCGGTGTTAAGCCACTCCACTGTGCTATTTTGTTACAACAACCCTGTGAAACTAATACAACCTTGTAAAAGTAACAATGATTTGTAGAATACTCGGCACAGGCAAGCACATGCCCACAACAGAACTTTGAAATCTAAAGGTGACAATTAGCCCATTTAGCAGATGGGGAAACTGAGCCTCCAGGAACCTAAGGGACTTGCCAACCTCATGTGCAGGCATTTCCTCCACCCCTTGTGCCTGACCTTGTCCAGAGTTCAGGAAAGAATGCTAGGCAGGCACGGAAAGATGCTACTCGCCCTGAACTCCTCCCTACCCACAATCAGGGTGCCTGTGTCCATGCTCCCCAGGCCAGGGCTCCCTGGACCCTCCCTCCATAGCGGAAGTCCAGTTCCTTCCTCAGAGGCTCCCAGTAGGTGCTTTATCAAAGAGTATTCAGGTGAATGGCTGAATAGATTGTGAGTTTAGTGAGTTCTATCTTATTCCCAGCTTTCTCCCAGGGCATAGAATGCCACCTGACACACAGTAGGCTCTTTATCAAAGACCCACTGTTCAAACAACTGCATAGACTATAAGCTCTGTCAGGAATAGAAATGGGTCTACCTTGTTCCCAGCTTTCTCTCCAATGTCTGGAACACTGCCTGCACCCAGTAGGTGTTTTGGAATGTTCAATTATTCAGCTACATGCCGTGTAAGTTGTGTGTGAACTGGGACTGCATCTGTGTCATGTCTCTATAGTGTCTACGACACTGCCTGGTGCATTGTTACTGCTCAAAAAATATCCATCAAACAACTAAATGAATGATTGAAGAGTGAATATCGTCTCTAGGGCTGTTTGGCATAGTTCAGTCTAAAAGTCTGCTTGTCTCAATCCATCTGGTCATTAATCAAAATTGAGTCCCACTCACATGGCAGAGCAGCCCAGGGTGGAGGCTGCTACGAATAGTCCCCATGCTGACACCTCGTCTGCAGGCCAGTTGTCTCCGGAGCTGCCTCAGGTCCCACCTCATCACAGGTGACCAGTTCCAGCCAGGGCTGGGCCCTCCAGTGCCCGGGGGCTGACCTTCTCCGCTGAGTCCAGCTGGAAGACTCCCGGCCCAGGGGGGCCATGGGGCTCCCACATCCGGCCACCTGCCCGGAAAACCAGTGCAGGTGCCCATGGGGCAGTCCAGACGATCCCGAGAGCAGGAGCCGTGGATGGAGAGCCTGCTGCCAGGCCGGCTGCTGCTCAGATGGGGGCAGCGTGGGGGCCCTCGCTTCTCCAGGAAGCTCAGCTTAGTCATGGCGACTCCAGCAGCTGAGGCTCTTGCCGCCAAAGCTCCCTGTCATCTGCAGTTAGAACAATCGATCCACAGATGAGTGACATCTCACCCCTGTGTGGACCAGCACCCCTTTGTCCACCTTCTGCTGTAAATCTCGCCACATGCAAGGGGGAACTTCCTTCATGGGCGACAGTGGACAAGCTGCCACCTGCGTCCCTGAGCCCCAGCCTCCCTGGACCTCAAAGTCCCCAGGCTGCCCAGCAAAATATGGATATCCACATATGAATGTCAGATAAGCAATAGTTTAAATAGATTTAGGTATATATTTCCATTTATGTACACTCTCAATACACATGTAAATATATATTATGATACACAGTATTACATGTATAGCATAATCTGTATTATATATATATTTTTTAATTTATGGGGGACATACTAAAAGTCTTATACTGAAAACCTTTAATTATTTATCCGAAATTCAAGTTGAACTGAAGACCCTGCTTTATTTATTCATGTATGTATTTATGTATTTATGTTTGTTAATCCTCACCAGAGGAAATTTTTCCATTGATTTTTAGAGAGTGTGGAAGGGAGAGACAGAGAGAGAGACACATCGATGTGAGAGAGACACACTGAGACTGCAACTGAGGCGCATGCCCTTGACCGGAATCGAACCTGAGACCCTTCATTCCGCAGGCCAATGCTCTATCCACTGAGCAACACCGGCCAGGGCAGGACCCTGCATTTAATTTGCTGATCCAGGCCACCCTAGATGAACATGACCCATGCCCTCTTTCGGGACGAGCCCTGACCAGTTAGCCAAGCGGCCAGCAGGTCCGGTCTGGCCACAGGCACTGCCACCCCGATGGGCCCCAGCCCCAGACAGGCCCGCTGGTGCCAGCAGGGCTCAGTCCTGGGACCATGGCTTGAGCTCTGGGGGAATGAACTTTCTCTTTCTTACTGATGTCAAACCTGAAGCCGGCAGCAGCAAGGCACGCTGCCTGTCGTCTTAAACCAGAGGTGGGCGGTCTGAGGAGGACGCCCCGCCGTGGGCACAGAGGGCGCGGAGGCCCCGCCTGGCCGTGCTGTGCAGTCCCAGCAGGTCCCACGGACTCTCCTCAGTCTCTAAAGTCAGTTTGGGTTGAGTTTTCTGTCAGCCAACCCGAGCCACCCAGGTCGCGGCGCTGTGCGAACCCGGCCTTGGTAACAAAGGCGAGTCCCCAGGAGCAGAATCGCTCAGCCCGGGAACCCACAGGCCCTTCCAGCAGCTAAGCCTCCAGGTCTGACCTTTCTCGTCTGGGCTGAGCGGGCCTTGGACAGCTGCACCTGGGGACGTGGAAGACCCCGCTCAAGCGGGGAGCCCTGTCCACGCTCGCTCTCCACTCTGCCTCGTGGTTCATCTCCGGAGGAATCGCCCGCCTGCCTGTGGTGTGGGGCCCGGGCTTCGGGGCAGAGCATCAGAAACACAGCCTGAGCCCCAGAAGCCCTCAGAAGCGGGGACGAGAGGAAATGTGCCTTATTGGCTCCGACGACGGGCCGGGAGGCTGGGGGCAGGGAAGGTGTTCTCATGTCTGGATCCTTTGGCATTTGAATGATGGAACCGACATGAGGCGTCAGTAAGTGGGGCTGGTTGTACAGCTCACAGCCGGGTTCCTCCACAGCCGGTGGCGACCGTGGGGCCACAGCCTCTTCATCCACACAGAGGCCAAGAGGACGAGAGGATGAGAGGAGCTAGTGTGCCTGCAGCGTGGCAGGCCCTGGCGCGAGCGAGCCACGGGCGTGGCGGCTGCTGCATGCAGGGTTCTTCTCGCTGGCTGAGCGGATGCTCCAGAAAGCAGGGCTGGAGGCCGAGCTCCGCATGCCGCTCCCCTGGGCAGTGTCGTCCCAGGGCAGCGGGGGGCAGGCCACAGCTGGTCCGGAAGACACAGCTGGCCGCGGGGTCAGGCAGGATGTCCACCGAGGCCAGAGGGGTCTTTGACTCCTGGACAGTCTGCTGAGAAAGGCGGCCAGTGACTCACCTTCTGGCTCCTTCCCCGCCTTGGCCAAACTTCTGCCCTGCTGCGTGTTGACGGCTCCCCATCCTCTTAGGGTGCATTGCTCTGCCCTTTGGGGTGGCTACTGGAGAAACCAGAGCGTCTAAGAGTCCACTCCAGGCATACATGGGGCCCGAAGCAGCTGTGGCCCCAACACTAAGGGCAAGATGTGGCTGTGCTAAAGCTGGACCATCATGGGGGGCGGGGTGGGGGAGAGGTGGGGTACAAAGATGTGACAACAACACAGGTAGCTGATGGTTTATGGCCTTGGGGACAGAATGCTCCCTCGCTAGGGAAAGCCTCCAGCCCAGGGAACAGGTGAGGCCATGGGGGTCCTGGGATGACAGAAGCTGGGCTGGGCACTCACACCATGGACCTACTTCATGGATGTCCATGCACCATCCCTAGACCCAGCCAGGTAGCCAAGCATCACCCCATGTGGTTGTAAAAGTAAGTAAATGATGGTCTAAGGCACTGGGAACAGTGCGTGGCATATAAGAAGCACCACATAGGAGCTGGTCAGTAAGCAAATAAATCCGGGCATGAACGCGAAGCCAGCATGCATGGTTGCTGGGCTGGTTTGTCATCCGGTTATTTGATTTTCCTTGGGCAGTTACACAGAGGACTGCTCCAATTCCCTCCTCTAGCCCTCGGTGGGGAGAGGAGTGGAGGCAGGGAGGGGAGTGGAGGCAGAGAGGGGAGGGGAATGGAGGTGGAGAGGGGAGGACAGATCCGCCAGCCACGAGTCCCTGCCCACCTGGAGGCCAGTCTCCCACCTCTGCTCCCAGGGCCCCTGCTGTGGGGCCGCAGGGATGTCTCCCTGTTCCAGAGTCAGAACTAGTGCTGAAAGTGTCACTTAAAAATAAAATAAGACAGAGGGACTCATTTATGCTGAAATGACAGCATTTTCCCAAGTTGCCTGCAGGACAGAACAATAAAAAATTCATCCTTAATAGCATTTTGCTGAATTCTGCCACCGGAGAGCTTTGTGTCCCCACTGGAATCTGGAGGGCTCTTGTCTGCCCTACAGCCCCTTCTTCAGCAGCCCCCCCCCCCATTCTCTCCCCAGGGACTCTGCAGCCGCCGCCTCCCTTCCCCCTCCACACGGGGCCCCTCGCCCCACGCAACTCCGGACTCAGGAAGGGAAGAGAAAACACAACCCTGGGATCCACTTCCCCTGCTTCCCCCTCCTCCACCCATGCATGTGTGAGAAGACAGAGCACAAGGGGAAAGAAACCCGGAGCTGCCAGTAGAGGTTTCCTTATTCATGCACACGAGTGTGATAAGAGATGGGAAAAATGTAGGGGGGAGGGTGGGCGGGGGGGGGAGGCAGAGCAGGCTTCAGAGCAAAATACAATAGTGGTCACATTTGTGGGTTAATGTATATACACATATATGAGTGCCTATTGTGTAAATGCATAAAGAGAAGTCCGGAAGGCTCGCTTTTCTCGGTGTTCCCTCTGGAACGGGGTGTGAAAGGAGGAATGGCTTGTGCTCCACGCATGTTTCCCCACTGCCTCAATGCTTTGCAGGTAACTTTTTATAATTTAAAAATCAAAAGGGATCTCCCGTCACCGCAAAAACACATGCAAATTGTGTGATGTCGCTTGTTGGCCGGTATGTGGGGACTCGCCTTACGCCGCCGGTGGGAGCATCTGTGGACACAGTCACCTTGGAGGATGGATTCTCAGTGTCTGAAGATCTCAAATGACAATGAGCACAGGTGAGAACACCCATCGTGGGCTGTTAGTCACAGCAAAAACTCACACCTTCAGAGGCCCCCATGGGGGCTGGCAGAATAAACCACGGGGCCTTAGAAGCACGAAACAGTTACACACCCCGACACAGAGGCTCTGTGATACTTTTTCAGGGACAACGAGAAGAGTTGCAGGATGATCTTCATAGTAGGGTGCAACGTATGTTCCCGGGGCACCTATTACGCATGCAAACTCAGAGAAAGACGCCCGGAAGGAAATGCACGAATGATCCCGGTGAGTGGTGGCCACGGCTCTACTTCCAGACCACCTGCATGGAGTTGGGGGGACCGTACGGGGGGGCTGTGACCACAGGACAGTGAGCTGTGAGCAGCAATGTCCTGAGGCTGCTCCAAGCTGCACATTGATGAGGTTGGGCGGGCATAATGACCACCACGTTCAAGATGGCAGCTCCCTGACAACCGACACATGGCTCTGAGCCCTTGAGAGCTGAGTTCTTCGTTGCTGCAGAATAACCCAGCCTCCCCTGACAGACAGGCCATGTCCCGCCCAGGGAAGGCCCTGCCAGCCTCGTCTCCCACCACTGGCCCGTTCCGGCCTCCAGCACCACTGCCTCCTCTAGGCTCCCAACAGGAGCCTCGAGAGTGAGAAGCAGGTCTTGTTCCCGAGGCATCCCAGAGCTGAGCGCGCAGTGGGCGCTCAGTCAGCACCGGGAATGGAATAAATGAATACATTTCCCAGGAAGCTGCAAGGGGCCAAGGGACCTGGCACTTCCTTGTCAGATCTGGTCCCAGCTGAAGGCGGAAACTCTGTAATTATTCCTCCATTCACAGCCGCAGTGCTGGCTGCCTTCCCACAGCCGTGCTCCTGTCGCCTTCCTGACAAGGGACCCTGGCTAACGGGTGGCATTTCCCAGCTGTCCTTGCAGCTGGGCACTGAGATGAGGGTGGAACTGTGGAGGGGGCTCCTTCAGAGGCGGGTGGACAGCCGGGTGCCCCTTGGGATCCCCTCCCTCTCTTTGACTGGGTTTCCTCACAAGCCAACCCCAAGTCAAGGACTCAAGTGCAAATGGATTTTTTCAAGGTCATGCAGTGGGAAGGTGAGTCTGAGAGAGAAAGGACGCCAGCACAGAGCACATTGACGAACAGATTACACTATGGGCAACATGAGCTCAGTCCTGCTGGGACCTGGGGGAGATGACACAGAACACACCTCTCCGAGTTACCCCACCAGGGGTGAGGAGGTGGGTATTTATCCACCAACTCTAGTTCACACTGAAGGCTGCCTGCCCTCGGGGCACTTCCAGCTCGCCCTGCCCCTGTGCGAGCCAGAGCAAACCTTCTCTGACAGGAGGACACCCTGCCGCGGCAAGCTCAAGGGAGTGAGAGTCGGGGCAGCGGTTACACTCCCAGTCCCCTCTTCCTGCCTGGAATGCAGAGGTGTTGTCTGGAGCTCCAGCAGCCGTTTTGGATCATGAGGCAAAGGAGATTGGAAGCCAGAGGCAAAACATGGAGGAGCAAAACAAACAGACAAAAAACACCAGAAAACACCTGGGTCGAACCAGAGAGGGAAATACAGAGAAACACATTTTGATCTTAAGCCACTACAATTTTCTGTGTTTGTTACCAACAACCACGTGCTCCTAACTCCACAGATCATGCCTTAAGGAGCTCTGACAATGCTGGTGCTGCTGCTGGTGATGACGACGCTGGTACCAAAAGGAATAATTAACATACATTGTTTCTTCTGCACATAAGCACTTTACATGCTTTTACTGGTTTAGTCTTCATAACAACCCTATGAGGCAGATACTATCATTATTTCTATTTCATGGATGAGGAGACCGAAGCACAGAGAAGGCAAGCCACTTGCCCAAAGTCATACAGCCGTTGAGCAGCCAAGCTGGACTCTGGAGCCCCCACTCCTACCCACTACAACTCATCGCCTTGTGCCTCAGGCTTTCCCGACATCTTTGAAAGCCATTGGTTTCCCCCACCTGCTTCCTGTCTGATAACTTTCTAGAGTGACAACTTTGATATTTTACTTTACATGTGAAATAAACCCTTCAGGTTTAACAAAGAATGTGATTTCTCAGCAAGACTTTCTCAAGACAAGGTGCCCCTTTGCCATTTAACAAAGCTCTTCGTTGAAGATGGGGTGGAGAGTGAAGAGAAAAATCCCGCAACCTAGTGAGAAGGTGTTGGCTTCCATGAAGCCTTGATGGACCACCCGAGTGTGTCCAACATGACACGAGCAGGGCCTGGCACCGCGGGCACTGGGAGATGGCATGAACCTCATGGTGTGGTGGTGACAGTGCAGCAAGGCAGGGCATAAGGAGTGTCCCACCCAGGGTAAGGGCTCCAGGAATGGGGCGGGTGGTGAAACTGCACCATGTGAGGAGCCCTACAACTTTGGAGTCTGAGTGTCTGGGTTCAAATCCCTCCTCCATCTTGTCATCTGTGAGACAAGCCTGCAGGTCGCTTGACTGTCAGGAGATGAGAGCTAACGTGAGGGCATGAGCCCTGAGATGCCTTGGGGCTGCATTCTGCACTATGGAGTCAGAGCACAGAGGGCCGACACAGAGATGCACACAGGCCCAGCAGCAGGGCATGGATCCGCTCTGCCATCTACCAGCTGTGCACGTTGAATGTGCCACTTTGGTTCTGAGTCTCAGTTTCCTCATCTGTAAAAGCATGGTAAGAACAGAGCCCATCTTACCCAGGTTCTTGTGCACTCTTTCAACAGTTACCAAGCACCTACTCCGGGCTGGGCCTGATGACACAGCATTGAATAAGACCCACGAGACCTCACCCTCATGAGCAGCACAGGCTGGGGAGGAGGCAGACATGAATCACATCACAAATGTGTAAATATAAAAGTACTAGAGGCCCTCTGGGTGGCCTGCAGGGATCAGGCCAAAACCCGCAGTCCAACGCCGCCTGCAGCTCCTACCTGCCACTCCCACTCATCCCGACCCCACTGTGCCTGCTGTGGGCTCGTGCCCAATCAGTCCTGATCAGGAGAGGTTCACGCTGCAGCAGCAGCGCTCACCAGCCATGAGCCCTGTGTCTGGTGTCCTCCAAAGGGGAGTGGCCTGCGGGATTGGGCTGAAACCGGCTCCCGGACATCCCCCAAAGGGTCCCAGATTGCGAGAGGGTGCAGGCCAGGCTGAGGAACCCCACCGGTGCACAACTGGGCCAGGGAAGGACCACGGGAGGGCTCCAGGGCATGTCTGGCCCATCTCGCTCAGTTCCGATCAGCCAGACCCCAGCAGCAAGCTAACCTACCGATCGGAGCATCTGCCCTCTGGTGGTCAGTGCACATCATAGCAACTGGTCGACCAGTTGACTGTCTGCCCCCTGATGGTCAGTGCATTGTCATAGCAAGCGGTTGAGCAGTCTTAGCATACCATTAGCATATTACACTTTGATTGGTTGTTTAGTTGTTCTGCTGTTTGGTCTATTTGCATATTACCCTTTTATTATATAGGGTATTATATAGGACTAGAGGCCCGGTGCATGAAATTCATGAAGGGTCCCTCAACACGGGATGGGGCCTAAACTGGCAGTCAGACATCCCTCTTGCAATCTGGGACCGCTGGCTCCTAACCGTTTGCCTGCCTGCCTGCCTGCCTGCCTGATCTCCCCTAACCGCCTCTGCCTGCCAGTCTGATCGCTCCCTAACTGTCCTCCCCTGCCAGCCTGATCGCCCCCTAACTGCCCTACCCTGCTGGCCTGATCACCCCTAACCGCCTCTGCCTGCCAGCTTGATCTCCCCTAACTGCCCTCCCCTGGCAGCCAAATTGACTCTGCCTTGGGCCCCGCCACTGTGGCTTTGTCCAGAAGGACGTCCGGAAGATGTCTGGTCTAATTAGCATATTACCCTTTTATTAGTATAGATGATTGTGATAAATTCTGCAAAGACAAGGGCCTGTGATAGGAGGGTTTGATCTTATCACAAGCAAAGGTCCTGTGGTTGAAATGAGTAAACATGATAAAGTGTGTAAACTTTTAAGACTCACTGGCCAGTATGTACTAGCATTGAATGGAACGTTATTAGGATGTCCTCAGCCAGTGCTGGGAAGTATTCCCATCCACTAAGAAGACACTTCCCTTGTCATGGTTCTGGTTTTGTCTTCCAGCGTGGGGTCGGCCTACGAGGAGAAATGGACTGGTCACTCATTCCCCACAATAGGGATTTTGTTTGCTTGTTTTTGTTTTTTTAATATATTTTTTATTGTTGATAGTATTACAGCTATATCCCATTTTTAGGGATTTTTTTTATATATATAAACAATTTGGTGGCATTCTGCTCAATGTAGGAGCTTGGCTGAGATGTGTAATGGCCAAGCTAAGCGAGCTGGGACAGTCGGTTTTCCTCTGCCCACGCTGGTCCCCGACTCACTCTAAATTCACCAGGTGTTCAACCCCACCCTGGTGGGCACATGTGGGGGAGAAAGGACAGCCAGCGGCCTCCCAGAAGCGGACACTTCCTCCCGTCGGCGGCGGTATCTCAAAGATTAGGGTTAAGGGGCTTGGAAACAGTATGTTTCCTTTTTATCGTCCCCGATTTCAGACAAGTTCTGGGGCCAAGCGCTCCAGGGAGCACGCAGCCCTGGCTCTGCCAGGCCTCAGCTCAGGCCGCAGCACCCTCAGAGCCATGTCAGCTCTGTGCTCTGTGTCTCCGCACGAGGCAGGAGGCCGGCTGGCCCAGCGGCAAACAGAGACTGCATTTACACGCCGCCCCTCGACCTCATTCCTACATTCAAACGCGCGGTGTCTCTGCAGTGGGCGGTGGGGCTCCCATCTGAGGACGTGCGTCTTTTCATGGGCTGTGGGACCAGGATCTGAAAGCCTACCAGCTGCCTGACAAAGCACCAAAGCGGCCCCCCAAAAGGTTGTCGCCAGCTGTCACAGAGGGCCTGGGGGGGACCAGGAGAGACGCTAGTCCATCTGCCCCACAGCCTCAGCCCCATCCTGGGACCCTTTGGTCAAGGCCCTCCCCCAAAGATGCTGGGTGCAGCCGGCCGGCAGAAGGCTGTTCCCAGGACAAGAATTGCCCCCTCCCCACCAGGGACAGATGTCAAGAGGCACCTCTGGTCCTACTTGCACTTCATTGCTGGGGACACTGAGGCCAAGGGAGAGAGGAATGTGGTCAAGGTCAGAAAGCAAGTCCGAGCAGAGCCGAGAAGAGAAGAGGGCACCCTCCCCCTCCCTCTGCCCCCACAAGCCCACTGCAGGGTGCCCGGGGCATCCCCCTAACACTGCCCAGACTCCTCAGCTCACAGGACCTGGGAGCATCCTTCCTGCCTGTGCAGGCTGGTGACAGAGCCCCTGTCCCAGCACCCAGTGTCCTGAACTTCCCTCATCACATCACTGACCCCATATTGTCCCTGCCTGTTCGTCTCCCATGACACAAACCCCACGACAGCGAGGACCATGGTGGGTACTCGTGTGCCTGACCTATGAGTAGGAACACACACACACACACACACACACACACACACACACACTGCGAATGAAGGATGAATGAGTGAATGAGACAGTTACCAATTGCACACTCCTGATTCCGCAGGACTGGGCAGGCTGCTCTGGTCCTGGCTGGGCTCTGATTTGCTTTGTGACCTTGGCCACGTCTGTTCCCTGGCCCCACCTTCCCCCGGGTAACCCTCCTGTGGTCAGAGAAGCCCTGAGGCAGAGGGGAGCAGGAAGCTGACAACATGAGGTTCCCCTGCCAGCATCTGCTGCAGCTGTCACCATCATTGTCATATCATCATCGTCATCATCATCTTTATCATTTGCCAAAACCTCAACCTAACCACAGACCTGACACATTTCACAAAAACCAACTCAAAATGGATCATAGACGGAAACAAAAATGCAAGCATTACAGGGTTTTGAAGAGACTTGACAGGCCCTGCCCTAAGGCTGGGAGCTTAGTGGGGTGGGCACAGGGCGGGGAGACTGGGAGTGGGGCACTGCCTTGGTCTGGACAGGTGTGGTGTGACCTGCGTAGGTCCTGGAAGCTGAGCTGACAGGATTTCCTGGCTGGGAGAGGTCTTCTCAGCAGGGCGCTTTCTCGGGGGCGGGGGGTGGGGGGAGGAGGGGTGGGGCGGGGGAGGGTTGGAGCATTTCCCAGGAAGTCCCCACTGAGCAGCCGCAGCTCCCTGGCCACCAGCCCCTTGGCCCCGCACCCGCACCCACACCCGCACCCGCACCCGGGAGGCCGCCCTGGAAAGGGTGAGGAGGTCCCTGAGGGCAGGAGGCCCTGCCACCTGAGCCACATGCGGGGAAGAGCTCCAGGAGGGGCGGGACCTGCTGGTCCCCAGGCCACTCTGCCGTGAATCTTCACTCAGCCCCCCAACATAACAAACACCTCCTCCTCATGCTGCCGCCCCGCTGCCGCCTGCAATTTCTCTGTCTAGACGGGTTTGGGGCAGAGAAAGGCGTCCCAGGGCGGCTCTCAGACGGCACAGGTCTGTGTCTGCGGAAAGGGCTGAGCCCAGGGCAGAAAGCTGCCTCTGCGCAGAGTTCCTCCAACAGGAGCACGCCTAATTCTTTTCTTTTTTATCAGTTGACAGCTTCCAGCAGATAAAGCTTATTTTATTGAAGCTTTCACACACCCAGCGAGATAAGTATCCCTGAATTCCAGGCTTCACAGAGGAAAAAATTAAGAAGGGATGAAGTCAGAATCTTGAGCAGGTTTCTCGGAACTCCAGCAGGGCAGACCCACACGCGGGGGTCTGAATAAATCCCCTCACTGAGGGAAGGTGGAGACGGGCTGGGCTCTGCGGAGGGCACGTGCCAGCCTGCTGGAGGAGATGTTCCAGGGACAGCCACCGGCTTCTGACCCAGAGGGACCCCAGAACTCAGGTTGGGAGGAAGAGATGAGGCTATAGGAGTGGGCACTGTGGGTTCAAGCCCCCAGGCAAAACACACGAACGGCCCCTGTGTGATTTCTTACACTTGAATCAGTTAAACAATATATATGTATCTATATTTTAATTATAAATTAAATTTAAGAGCAGGATGAACTTGATGACCTTTGAATGCTTTTATTTATTTATTAACTTATTCCAAGGATTCAGTCAAACTATCTTTATTCAAAAATATACATTAAGCCCATCTATAATAATAAAAGCATAATATGCTAATTAGACCAGACAGCCAAACGACTTTCCAGTCGTCATTCTGGACATCCTTCTGGATGAAGCAGAGGCGGTTAGGGGTGATCAGGCAGGCAGGTGAGCGGTTAGGGGTGATCAGGCAGGCAGAGTGGTTAAGGGTGATCAGGCAGGCAGGCGAGTAGTTAGGGGCAATCAGGCAGGCAGGCAAGAGGTTAAGAGCCAGCGATCCAGGATAGGATCAGGCCTAAACCGGCAGTCAGACATCTCCTGAGGGGTCCTGGATTGCAAGAGGGTGCAGGCCAGGCCACCCACCGTGCAAGAATTTCATGCACCGGGCCTCTAGTATATGTATATATGTGGGGGGGGGGGGCACTATGTGGGTCAGTGGGCTGCCATAACAAAATACTCTCTCCTGGGGGCTTGAACGCCAGCTGTTTCTCACAATTCTGGAGTCTGAAAGTCCAAGACCAAGGTGCCCGTAGATTCCATGTCTGGCGAGAACCCGCTTCCTGGTTGCAGATGGCCGCCCTCTCTGTGTCCTCATGTGGCAGAGAGAGCGCTCTGTGTATCTTCCTCTTCTTACGAGGACATTAATCCCATTGGCTATGGCGCTCAGCCAGAGACCCGTGAGTAACTAACCCTGATCGCCCCCAAAGGCTCCCTGCCCAAAGGCCGCCTCCTAGTGCCATCAGATGGGGCTCAGGGCTTCAACACATGAACTCGGGGGCCACAAATATTCTGTCCACACCAAGCACTCTGTCCAGAGCCAGGGTGACTAGCCAGGGGCGGGCCTCTCACATCACCTAAGCCCAGTTGGAGGACAGACCGCAATCAGGCAAATAAATGATTATACAGGATGCTGTCGCGGAATATAAAAGGCTTCAACACATAAAGCACGAGGATACGAGGGCTGACACCACGGAGGGTCTCCTGGAGGAGGTGATGAATTGCGTGGAATCTATGCCACAGGACGTGCCCAATCAGTAAAGATCTGGCTGGAGAGTCCCAGAAATAAGGAAGCGCAAAGCACAGGCTGTGTGGCAGGAACCGAGCCTGTCTGAGGGTCAGCAACTAGTAGAAGGCGCCGGAACACAAGGAGGCCGGAGGTTGGGGTGGGGGGGAGGGGAGGACGGGAGGGGTTGAGGCAGGTCGTGGCGCTTTATCCCAGGGAACATGAGGAGTCTCCAAAGTGTTTTGGGCAGAGCCAGGACGTGAGGGTTTTTAAGTGTTTAAACACCATCTGGCTCCCTGTCCCTTCCAGCTCAGAGTCTCTGATGCTAAGTGGCATTCATAAAGCGCCTACTGTGTGTGCACGCAGCCCAGGGCAAGGTGTTGTTAGACCCAGGAGAGACCAGATCTGACATCTGGGTGGTGAAACCAGACACCAATGAGGGTCAGTGGGAAGGGACAGTGAGAGCCAGGGCCCCACAACAGGTCCTAACAGAGGGTCGGCGTCCTGGGCCACTAGAGCAGCAAAGCAAGGACTGCTGGTGGCCTGCACAGGAGCACCCAGGTCCTGTCTGTCCCCAGCCCCTGGCTCCTCCGTGAACAGCCCCACCTTCCCAGGGGTCCCCTCAATCAACACCCCTCACTGGAGGGAGTCACCCACAAGCCGAGAGGTGACAAGGGGCGGGACAAGAGGAAGGGCCTTCCCCCCATCAGGGCGTGTGTGCCAGAGTGGCCTCTCGAGACCCCCAGGAGCTGGCTGCTTGGCAGAGAATTCCCAAAGTCACCGGTTGGCAGCCAGATCAAAAGCAGAATTGAACTCCGGCAGCTTCTCGTCTGGGGTTTATTTCTAATTAATTCCTCGCTGGCACATGCGGAATCTGCACTTTCTCTCCCTCCCAGCTCTTCCAGCCCCATGCATATTTAAGAGCTCAACAGCTTTCCTGGTACTAAATATAAATCATGCTTTAAGCTGAGAATTCAGTGCAAGTTGGTGGTCTTCGCCCCTCGCATTGTGGGGTGATCCTGCTCTTCTGCCTCATGCTGCTCAGACCTGTAGGTGCTCCCCATCCATCCTCATTACCCAGTCCACCCATAACCCAAGGACAGTGGTCAGTATGGTTTCGTCTGTCTAGCATCCATCTCCTCTCCTCTGGGAACAGCATCCGGTTTTCCTTTGGAGAATATAGCTGACCCACATCTGAGTCTAAGGGTGTTGTCAGACCCAAACTTGGCCAATAAGAGCACTGGTTCCCTCCAGCCACAGTGATTGGTTCAGGGATGTGCCATGACACACAAAGGGCCAATGAGAGACTTCTCTGGGACTTCTGCTGGAGCCAAAAGGATAGAGACACTCCCTTATCCCCGTAAACCACTATGTGAATAGGAGGAAACCCTGGGCTCTGGCAGCCACTCTGCCAACAAGCTGGACTGTGGTTCCAGTGAGCCAGCCTTTTCAGGAGGAACCGTCCAGGAATGGTCTGGAGCTGGATGCCAGCTTATCAATACAGGAGGAAGGAGAACATTAACAAACTCACCATTTGCAGCTGCCAGTGAAATATTAATTCAGGAAAGAATCACTAATGGGCATAAACCGTGAGTTGAAAGGGTGTTGGGAGAACAGATTCTTTGCAAGGGGCCAAAATATCTCCCTACAGAATAATGTCAAAGGGGAAATAAAACTTCCCAGAGGAAAAGCTAGTGGCTTTTCCAGTGATCACACTTGGCATCTGCAAGAGTGGAACCACCTGATGTTATGTTTTTATGGGAAATAGAGGAGAGAAAAGAACAAGAAAATCCAGAATGGGGGACAGTCTGCAGGGTAGCTGGATGTTCGCTTCAAAAAGTCAAGGTCATGGAGGAAGGGTGGAGGGAGAATATTCTAGATTTCTAAAGACTCAAGGGATGTGAGAATTAAGTGCAATGAGAGAAAGTTGTTGGATCATTGTTCAAAAGCAAAACAACTAAAAAGATGTTTGGAGGAAATCTGAAAAATTTGCTTGTGGACTGGACAGTAGATAATATTAAAGATTTAAGCTTACTTTTCTTAGGTAAGAAAATAGTGCTGTGGATATCAAGGGAAACGGCCTTTTCCTTTGGAAATGGAGCTGTGTTGATGCCTGCAACTCCCTTTGAAATCGTTCACACACAGAGGTACATGGACACACACAAGCACACACACCACACTTACATAGATGCAGCAAATTGGCCCAAAGGTAGCCTTTGTTAAGTGTAGGAGGCAAATACTACTCTTCCAACTCTTCCGTATATTTGACAATTTTTATAACAACAACAACAACAATGGAGTGAAAACCCAGCCTGTCATGTACTAGTCTATGGAGTCACCTTGAGAAAGTCGCTTGAAGGCTGTCGCCCTGCACTTCCTCAGGCACTGAATGGAGACGATGGGAAGCAAATCTTCCTAAAGCTCTTGGACGGATTCCCTGCGATTATCCAAGTATAGAGCTTGGCCCCTAAAGGCGCTCAGTAAATGCTAAATAGTAGCATCGTGAGAAGACAATGACCTGAAATATCCGGTTCTAGTCAAAGACCCCAATCCAAACCCTCAGAAAGTCCAGGGTCACCCTCAGGACGGGAGGGCGGGATGCTCAGGCCCTGGGGGCTGCACGGGGCTGAAGCTCAGACCACTTGAGGGGTGTTCCCTGCACAAAGATAGGCTGCTGGGAGCAGGCAACCATGGCTGCTGTACCCTTCAATTCACAGATGGGGAAACTGAGGTCACGGAGGCAAAGTGGGTTCAGGGAGCCTGGCCCCTGCCTGGCATGTTTCGGCAGCAGGACTGTCCCGGCCACCAAGGTTTGGTGGGGACATTCCAGGACAGGGGGGCTTGTTTCTATGCCCCAAATGACGGCAACACAACACAACACAACACAACACAACACAACACAACACAACACAACAGGTCGGGCTGGCTCTGCATGTGTATAAATGCATCCAGGAGGCACGCATGCCCCTGGGCCCCTGGGCACTCCCCTTATTGTACTCTAACTAATCGCTCACTCTCAACCTGAGCCTGCAAGGGTCTGCCTTCCATCAGACCAGCAGAGGCCAGCCTGGGCTGCCCATCTGTGTTACTTATCAATCCTGGACTTGGAGGCAGACAGTCGAGAGAGGAACACACACTGTGCCCTAAGAGTTACCAAGCATGGCCATGCCTGAGAGGGGACAGGAATCGTCACACCGGGAATGGGCAGGTCCCGGAGCCCAGTGATGCTCTCAAAGCTGCTGGGCACCATGCCTTCCTGGGGCATCTCACGGCAGAGGCAGCTGGAGAACTCACCCTGCTCTTCCAGCGACCTGGGCATCGCCACGTGCCATCTGCCCGAGAAGGAGGGGCACACTGGCCCGAGGTTGGACAAGCTGGGCCCTCCAGCGGCGAAGTTTACCGCCAGAAGGATCCGGTGGCCGCGGTGACATTTCATAGAGGGAGCAGGGTCTAGCTGAGCGTCTGCCGACAACATGCCAGCCTCTACCTGCACAAGACACCGCCCCACTGCTCACAGCCCCTGTCCTTCCTCGGCCTCCCCGCCATCGGCAGCTGCACTCACCCGTGGGTGCTTATCGCTTCCTCTCTGTCCCCGCATACTCGTGTCCTGTGTGCGTCAGCCCCACAGGCCCAGTGCGGTGCCTGGCCCGTGGAAGATGCTGGGTCCACCTTTGTTCCATGAAGTGACTCCATAAACGAAATAAAGAGGATTTTAAATCTCTGCTAAGCAGGGATGGGTGCTATCAGACTAATTAGCCCACAACTGGGCCCCGGGCCCCAGGGACCCTCTGAAGCCACTGGCCTGCCACCTCGGTCTGAGCAAGCTCCGGCGGATCAGCTGTGCGTGGTCACACAGGCCGTCCCAGCAGACGCGGGTGACCGCCTTTGAAATCACTTTGGCCTGTGAGTTTGAAAGCCGCCGATTGGGATGAACTGACCTGAATGTTAACGGCACGGGACTTTCATTTGTATTCAGACAGGAAGAAAACCCGCCACTCGGAGGAGACAGCGCTGCTTAATTAGTGTAGCAGCGAACTCAGAATCCAGGCCACACGCGGCCAGGACCCGGAAGGGAAGCGGGACCTCCCGGGGACTCGCCGACTTCAGAGAAAGAAGCCGGTGGCTCAGAAGTGATGAATGCGCTTCCTGAGAGAATCAGGCCGGAGCCTCCAGCCGGGCGCTGCGAGTGCTTCCCTGGCTCCTGCTTCTGTCAAAACTAAGGACTAAAAACAAGTGAGAACATGGAAGGACTCAAGGGTGCACACAAGTGTACATGACATATGACTCCATGGGGGAAGAACCAGCTTTTAGTAACAGCCAGACAGATCCCCCTAGGACTCAGAACAGCACGTTTGGTTCAGAATAGCCCCCCAAATAGAAATAACTCAAATGCCCATCCATAAACGAAGGAATGAATGAACTGTGACATACTCATGCCATGGAATAGCATGCAGCAATGAAAAAGGACAAGCTCTTGTTATGCACAAGAACATGAACAAAAATTCAGAGGAATAATGAGTGAAAATGATGGCACCAAAGGTTACGTGCACGTTCAAGGACAAGAGAAACCAAGCTACAGTGATAGAAGGCAGAACAGCCCTCACCTTGTCAGGAGGTCCAAACAGGGGCTGACATGCTCTGTATCTTGCTCACAACAGGGGTTAGAGAAGCGTGGATTTGTGCAAAATGCAAAATGTGTATGTTCAATGTGCAAAACCACATGGAGTGGGCATGTTATAAGATCTGTGCACACACCTGGATGTTGGTTATACTTCAATTTAAATATGTGCATATTTAAAGAACACCCTCTTCTAAGTAACATGGCAGCGAAGGTGTGCTTCTCCACCACGGCACTGCCTGGTGCCACACTTGTGACACATGCAAGCTCGGCGCCCGCATCCCACCCCACGCAGCCGACAACCGCCGCTCAGGTAATGGGAGCCATTACCCGCACAATTATAGGTTGAATTCTTTGCA
The DNA here is from genome assembly GCF_014108235.1 of Myotis myotis. Taxonomy (NCBI): domain Eukaryota; kingdom Metazoa; phylum Chordata; class Mammalia; order Chiroptera; family Vespertilionidae; genus Myotis; species Myotis myotis. Next base: position 87,999,929 of record NW_023416401.1, on the reverse strand, counting down.
GCTGTCTCTTCAGTTCAAAAAATAAATTATACATCTTCCCTGTCCTCTCCTTGCCGACGTGGGCTAATACAGTGGGGAGACTGGGCATTTCTTGCTTTTAGTGAAGGGCTCCGAGGGGTGGGAGTCACGAAGTCTGCGGATTACGAACTGATTTGCTTCTCGTGAAATTTCACGGCGGCAGGAAGCCATCCCTGTCCCCACGAAGCGCAAGAGGGAGAAATGAATTATGCTTCAAAGCCATAAGACGTGAAAATTGATTCAGGAACGCTAGCTGTTTTCAATTTTATACTGCCATTTATTTTAAGAAGGCCCAGGCTCTCCCAAACAGGAGTTTAGAGGCAGATAGAAAATATAATTAACACTTGAATGCCGCTCCAGGTCCGGGGGGGGGGGGGGGGGGGGGGGATGGGTGTCTCCGCTCTGGTCTGCGTAGCCAAGCCAACAGGACCGGGCCAGAACCCAAGGAAACATCGAGGGATAAACAGAACATGAAGAATCTGCTGCCTTTTTCCAGTTTCTCCTCCCAACCCTGGCTCTCTCTGAACTTTTAGGTGGAAACTTCTCTGCGAGGGGTTGGAAACAGCGAGAGGAGACAGTTCCGGGGACTTTTAGGTTGAAGGACTGAGGGAGGAAGCGCATCTGGCAAAGCGAAGAACCCAAGTGAATGCTGTTTGCACATCTGCAGAAAGGGACGCCAGAGGCCGGGCGAGCTTGGGGTTTGGAGACAGAAAGATCATCAGCTTGACCGCGTTCCAGCTTGCACGCGACAGTCCACAGCTTGAGCCTCGGCGTCCGCATCTGTAAGTGGCAGATCATAGCAGGAACCTGTTTAGGGCTGTTGGGAGGATGACACGGAGGTGATTCTTGCAAAGCAGGCTGCTTGGTTTCCAGCCACAGGTCAGAGGTCCTCACAAGCACTGAAGAACCAGGCCCCTCCTGTCACCTGGAAGCAAGGCAGCACGCAGACTGCGGAGCCAGTGCAAAATGAACACTCGGGGCCCCTTCTTCAAAAGCAAGGCCTCTGTCATCTCAGCTACAGTCCTGTTTCCTTCCTTCTGCAGACTCTTGACTTGTCGCGTATTTTTTATTTGCCACTCAAAGTCGTCCTAAGAATGCATGTTTAGTTATTAGCATGAATTTGATCATTCGGCTTTTTATTATGCCATGTCAATTTTAAATGCAAACATGAGAGCATTTGACTCATATGCGGAGTCACCGAAATGACACTATTTGCATTTCGTTGCTCATACACGCATGTGTATTTTGTTCTCTCTGGAAGCGTAGAAACACCGCACAGAACGAACTCAGCTGTTTTATTTCCCTCCAGATAGCACACACCCTGCACACACCCTCCTGGGGCTCACTGGTGACTACGGACGGACTTCAAGGTTGCTCTCTCTTCCTTTTTCCTTCTATGGCATTATTTTTAACGGAGGGGGCTGGTTGGGACAGGGACGGGACACGAGAAAGCATGCGATAGGGTTCCTTTGGCCGTTGTTGTTTCTTAGAACAAGGTCGCCTTCTTTCTGTGTTAGAAGCAAGCTCTGGCTCACAGGGGCTGTGGGCTCTCGGGGTGCCCATGCCACTCTGCCTCAGTCGTAGATGGGGTGCCCTGACCTTGTGCTTGCCCGAGTCTCGCTGAGCTCCGAGGAGTCTCCCGGGATTCTGTGCTGGGGGGTGTTGTGAAGGGGACGGCGGGAGATGGGGACACTCACACTGTCTCCTCTGCTCGCACACAAGGGCCCATGGACTGCACCTACAAACACAAGTTCAAGGCTTCTCAGAGCAGGACGTGCCTCAGTGACACGCCCATCCCTGGTGACTGACAGCACTATCCTGCTGATAAGGGAATCCAGTAAGGCGTGGAATCTTCAGGATTTTTACTTTTCTCCCACGTAGAGAATATGTTGCTTTCCCTCTCTCTCCTGGGAGCAAACCCACTTCCCTGTCCACACTGCAGGCAACAAACCAGGAGGGAAGAAAAGAAGCATGCCTGGTCCTGAGGGGACGATTGCAAACTCATGATTTAATTATCTCCAGCTGATAACTGGCAAGCTGTCTGCGATCTTCCTGCATCAGCTGGCTGATGGTTTCCTTTTGTTGAATGCTAATAATGTTTTGGGAAACCTTTGAACTGGACTCCCAGATCCAAAGTGACGCCTTGTGGCGGGGAGATGGGAGAGGGGCTCTCTGGGAAATGATGGCTGGGGGTTCCCTGGTGGGAGTCCAAGATGACACGGTCTACACATCCTGATATATGCTGGCTGAGCATATATCCTCTGCCAGACCCTCTCTCAGCACCTTCCCACCTCAGGGCCTTTGCACGTGCTAGTCCCACAGAATGAACACTCTGTCCCCATATGACCTCAGAGCGGCTCATCCTCATCTTCCCGGGGAAGCCTTCCTCGACTCTGCTCTCTAAAGATGGGTTATCACACATGCTTGCTCATTTGTTTCGTGCAAATCTCTTACCTCAACCTGCAATTGTACATGTTTAGCCTGTTTATTTGTCTCACCTGCTATAATGTAAGTTCATGAGGTCAGGGCAGGATGTCAGCTTCACTCCATGTCACTTATGCCTGGCACAGTTGTTGTTGTTGTTGAGGGGGAGGGGGGCAGGGCGGTATCAGGTGCCCAATGAATGAACAGAGGTTGAATGAATGAATGAGCTCAGTATTTGGGAAAGGAAGCAAAGAAAGAATGTGGTCCCTTTCTGGGTCTCAGTTCCCCCTGGCCTCACCTACTTTGAGCCAGTGACTAGACCAAGTACCAGCTTCCTCTGCTTCCACAGCAAACACCCTCACATGCTCCTTCCCAGAGTATGGTCAGATAGCTGGATGGTGGATATGTGGATGGATGGCAGGATGGATGGATAGATGGATGTATGGATGGAAGGATGGATGGATGGAAGGATGGAAGGATAGATGAACATATGAATGGATAAGTAGATGGGTGGATACAGGGATGGACGAATGAGTGGAGACCAGCTACAAGTGCCCTGATTGGCTTCCATGGATGGAAGTGGTCACACCCAGCCCGGGACAATCCTTGGCGCCCCCTCAGTTGGCTGGGCTCCTGGGCCCTCAGCCCAGCACACTCTTGCCTCCCGGCTGCACTGTGGCCCTTCCTCGCCAGAACACACTGTCCCTCGTTTTCTTGCTGTGACTGAATGTCAGTGCTTCCTGCAGGAGGCTTGGCTGAGTGGACGGTGGCTTCCCCAGGAGCTTCCTCTTGCTGGACCAGGCACTTCTAGGCAAATCGGGGCATCGCCCAGGGCATTTGTTCTCACTTCTGTCAGGCAGAAGCCTGGAGATGGTTTTCCGTCCTACAAGCAGCCGAAACTTCGGAGCGGGGAGCCTCGGGGAGGGCAGAAGCCGTGCCTGTGGCCTGCGGAGGCCTCCCGTGGCACCACACGCTGGAAGCGTTCTTGTAACTGAGTTGTGCCCCAGTGCTCATGGTTTCTCCTAGGTTTTGCTCCCGATCTCCACACAAATATTGACTGGTTCCCCTTCCCATTACAAATCAGATGAGACCTTGACTTCTGTGTTTTATGCGGCTGATCTCATGTGCTCTGTCAATGTTCTCCGAGCTCACGTGGGCTGCAAAGCAGTGGGGAGGCAGGGCTGAGTTCTCCCTTCTTCGTGGTGTTGGTTTCTGAGTAAAGGATCTCAGGAGCCCTTAGGTACCGGCAGGTGAGAGCCAACGGCGCCTCCAGGAAAGGACCGGCGCCCAGGAGCAGCGTGGTGAGTGCACAGTGATTTCACTCCACACATCCCCACCCCGTTGTCTCAGCTGATGTCACCCCCGCCCAGGGAAGGAGAGAGACGGTTGCTTCTTGCAAACTGCACATGTGGGGCCTCGGGGCTCCAATGGAAGCAGTTAGCACTGCAGATCTCCATGTGCGGCACGGCGACTCGCCGTGTCCCCTTCACTCTGCACTTCCTCCGTCACTCATCTGCCCGCCAAGCATTCGTTAAGCACCGATTGTGCACCCGGCTGCCCACTCAGTGCCCGGACACAGCGGTGAGCAGACAGAGCAGAGTCCGCCGAGTGAGCATTCAGTCTCCAGCAGGGAACAAATGAGGAACAAACAAGGAGCAATACAAGGAACTCAGGAAAACCAACAACAAAAAAGAGGAAAACCCCAATGGAAACACAGACAAAAGATATGAAGATGCAATTTACAGACAAGGAAACTCATGAAGCTGGTGAGCAAAGGAAGAGATATTAAAGTCCATTAGTAACTAGAGATAGGCCAATGAAAACACTGACTGACATTCATTTACAAGGCAGTTAGTACAGAGGGTCTGAGGGCGACATGGGGTGCAGGCGCCCTCGTGCCCTGCCCCCCGGGGAGGGGGCATCCAGTAAATTTTCAACAACTCTGAACCCTTTGGATGTTGCTCATCCAGGTGCATAGGTGACACATTTGAGAATGCTCATCACAGACCCACCAGGTGTGGGTCCTGAATCCCATGGACAGACAGGAAGCATTGAGAAGCAATGGACCAGATGTACATGTATGTGTACATGGATGTGCTTCCAAACATGATGTTGAATAAAAAATAAAAGCAACAGTGAGATCTCTAAGGCATGTATCATTTTCATAAAATAAAATGCACACACCAAATAGTAACATGTATTTTGCAGGGACACACACAGCAAAAGGAGACACAGCAAACACCGTGTGACTGCTGGGACTAGGGACGTGGATCGATGGGAGTAAATAAATAGAAAGAGAGCAAAGACCGGTGTTGGCTCTTGTTACTCATGCTGCTCAGGGCTGGTCCTCCGTCCCCAAAGGCCCAGGGGCACCAACTCGCCTGGCTGGGGGGGAGGGGACGGGCTTCACTGTGAAAGGGTCTAACCACTAGTCACAGGCAGCTGCTTATATTTATATTTAAACTAGGGGCCCAGTGCACAAATTCGTGCACCTTGAAAGGAACTGTGGACTGCGGGGCTGCAGTGGGCACAGGGGCAGGTCTGGGCCCATCCTCCAGGCCCCCACCCGGCCCCTCCCACTGCAGCCCCGGGTCCCCTGTCTACCGATAGCCCCACTCCTATCGCTGCCGCTTGCACCCACTAATAGTGCAGAGCGATTGGGGCTGGCACCAGCAGCAGGTGCAAGCAGGGCCGATGCCGTCAGCGGGTATGAGTGCCGGATGCTGCCCTGATCGCCCCTCAGGAGTAGAGGGAGGTGGAGAAGCCCTCAGGAGCAATTGGGGCTGGCAGCCACCGCTCACACCGGCTAATGGTGCCGAGCAATCGAGACCTGTGCCGGCAACGGGTGTGCGCGGTGGCTCCAGCGCCGGCAGCAGGTGTGAGTGGGGCCGGCACCAGCAGCGGGTGCAAGTGCCCAGCGAGACTGCGGCACACAGGAGCAAAGGATTTTCAGTACCCACCAGAGGCTCACCCTGATGACAGCAACCGGCGCCCCACCTTGGTCTGGTGCTCCCGCTCATTTGCTCCACCATCCTGCCGTGGCTGACGCCTGCCATGTTCCACACATGCTCCCTGGCGGTCAGTGCATGTCATGGTGACTGGTTGTTCAGTTGTTCAGTTGTTCTGCCGTTTGGTCTATTTGCATACTAGTGGCCCAGTGCACGAAATTTGTACACATTAAAAGGGAATTAATTAGAGGAAATGTTTTAATATGGCTATTTGCCCTTTCTCTATAATAGAAGTGTCAGAGATGAAAGAAAAGTAGTAAAATGTATGTGAAAATCTTCCTCTTGTCAGAGTCTGGGGCACACCGTGGGACCCAGAGTCAAGTCCTTGCCCACCCACTTGCACCTCAAAATTGCGTGAGACCCAGACCTGGTTGGCCCCACCTCCATTGGGCAAGATCCAGACCCAGCCGGCCCCACCCCCATCAAGCCCCACCGGGCAGGGGGCGCAGCCTTAGGGCCCCTGTCAAGCCCTGCCAGGTGGGGGTTGTAGCCTCAGGTCCCCTGACAAGCCCCCCTGGGCTGGAGGTCACGGCCTGAGGTTCCCTGTCAAGCCCCGCTGGGCTGGGGGCATGGCCTCAGATTCCCCGGCCCAGTGCTGGGGCAGGGGGTGTGGCCTGAGGTACCCCGTCAAGTCCCACCAGGCAGGGGGCACAGCCTCAAATCCCTGCCAATCGCTTGTTATGGCTCTTTTCGGGAACCCCACCTCCGCTGTGGGCTCAGCCATCTTGTGTTACAGGAACCCTGCCTCCACTATGGGCACAGCCACCTTATGACTGCGTGATGGAGTGAGGGTCAATTTGCATATTACCGCTTTATTAATAGGATTGGGGTTTTATATAGAGAGATTACTTAATATTATATAAAATCAAGGACTCAGTTGTACAGCCTCACGTGGCTGGTGGCTACAGCACTGGAGAAGAGGATGTGCTGGTTACCAGAGGGTTCTGCTGGGCAGCATTGCTCTGGAGCAGGCTGGGTGCATGGAGGGGTGGTCGTCAGGGTCTGCAGCTGGAGAATGAAGACCACCCATCCCCCTCAGATGCGCACATCCCAGCTCTGGTCATCTCTGGCCATTCAGAGAGCAGGAGCAGCCCAAGCGCCCGGCCCAGCCCAGCACGCCCGTCGTTCTCCACGAGCTGGGAACCTCTGCCTTTGCCAAGATGGAACACATCACCAGGCGACAAATGGAAAGCCAGGAGGCCAGAAGTCTCATCCCCCTTTGGCCTGTCAGTCACATCATTAATAGAGATGTGGCTTCGGAAGGCAGCCTTTCCTCCTGCCTGGGAGCTGCTTGAGGACAGACCCCCAAGCAGACAAGCAAGGCTCCCCATCGCCCCCACCTGGGGCTGTCGGCCGGCAGCGGAGAGTGCAGCTCCAGCTGAGGTGACGAGGCTGCCTCAGGATGAGGGACCAGCTGTGCTGGAGCCCCTGCCTTTGCCGATCTGTTTATTAGGCAGCAGTTAGGACAAGGGAACTGAGCTCAAGGCCCAGGATAGAGACCCAGCCTGGCTGCTCAGGAGCTGGGGCCCCTGGGCATTTTACTCAGCGTCTTTAAACCCACCTCGCGGACCACTGCTGTGGGGACCAGATGAGATGACGTGGCGAAGACGGTCACACAGCACCCAGAGCAACGCAAGTCCTTGTAAACAGTGTGTCGACATTGTTTAAATGTGGAGGGTAGTTCATGTGCGGCCTGAGGGGACTCCTGAAGTCCGGAATATAGAGCAAACCCTCTAGCCCTGGCCGGTGAGCTCAGTGGTTAGAGCATTGGCCCCGCACCTAAGGATCTCAGGTTCGCTCCCTGCCTCTTGTCCAGGCATGTGCGGGAGGCAACCAGTCTCTCACATCAATGGGCCTCTCTCACTCTCTCTCTCCCTCCCTCCCTCCCTCCTACCTACCCTCCCTTCTTCTCTTCCTTCCACTCTCTCTGAAAAGCAATGGGAACAATGCCTCAGGTGAGGATTAGCAACAAAAAGATCAAACCTCAGGAAGATGCTCCCTAACAGAAACCATGCAGGAGAGAGGACAAGGGTGGTATTTATCACACAGACCAGGTGACCTGGGTGGCCATCTCACCTGTGTGTCCCAGTTTCTTCGGGAGCAGTGACAATGCCCCTCAGGGAGGGTGAGGATGGATGTGCAGATACCGGGCAGAGGGCGGTGCTGGATAAAGGAAAATGTCCAGAGCTTTCCTGCCAGCAGGAGCTGCCTGCTGGGGAGCTGGCTCCTGGCAGACTTGCAGGAGGAAGGCTCCAGGGAGACCCATGAGGCCCTGGGCTTTCCTCTCCAGCTCAGCAGGGATGGCCTGTGGCAGAAAGTCCTCCAACGAGGGAAAGCATGGAGCTGTGTGAAGACTGGTTCCAGCCCCAAGTGCACAGAGCCTGTGCCTGCAGGTCTGCTCTGTAGACCTCAGCAGCGAAAGGAGGTGAGAGGTGGCGAGCCTTGTGGTGGCTTTAAAATCTGTCTGCCAAGCCTCCTCCTTTCCAGGGGTGGGGCTGCATTCCTCTCCCTTGAGTGACAGCTGGGCTTTGTGACTTGCTTCTAACGGACAGAATAGAGCAGAAGTAACTAGGGCACAGGAGGCACGCAGCCACCTCCTGGTCTTTCCCTTGGATCACTCGGTCTAGGATAAAATGCTGCGTGCCATAAGAACACTCAGATAGTCCTATGGAGGGGTCCACGTGGCGAGAAACTGAGGCCTCATGCCCACCTCTATCAAGTGAGCTGTGTAGGAAGCGGACCCCCTGGCCCCGCTCCAACCTTCAGATGGTGCAGCTCCCGCTAACACCCTGATGGAGCCTCATAAGGAACCCTGAGCCAGAGCCACCAGCCAAGGGCGAGCCACAAAAACTCTGAGATAATAAATGTCCAGTGCTTTAAGCCACTCAGTTTGGGATAATATTGTTACATAGCACCAGATGCTAATACTTCAATTGATTAATTGAATGGATGAATGGGTATTGGTTTTATTCTTACGTGTTAATGAGAAACTTAGTATGAAAAATAATACAGTGGACATTGCTGGCTGACTTCATGTAACCATTGTCCCTTCCTTCTTCCCCAGCCATCTTAGTTCAGGAAAAGGAGAGATACCTTATTGTCACTTTCTACTCTTTTGCACAGTTTTATTTTTACCATGTGTCTATATCACAGGTTCAAGGAAAAGATTTATAAAAATTAAAAACCTCTATGTATAAAACCCTAATATTCAAATAGACCAAACGGCAGAACAACCAAACAACCAAACAACTGGTTGCTATGACGTACACTGACCACCAGGGGGCGCGCGCAGAACATGGCGGGCGTCGGCCATGGCAGGATGGTGGAGCAGGTGAGTAGGGGTGCCAGACCAAGGCGGGGTGCCAGTCGCTGTCATCAGGGAGAGCCTCTGGTGGTTACTGAAAATTCTTTGCTCCTGGGCGCCGCGGTCCTGCCCAGCGCTTGCACCTGCTGCCGGTGCTGGCCTTGCTCACACTCACCTTTGGTGCCCGGCGCTGGCCCCGATCGACCCTCATCGACCCTCAGGGCTTCTCTACCTCCCTCTGCTCCTGAGGGGCGATCGGGGTTGGCAGCGCCTCTCGTACCCACTGCCGGCAAACAGGGGACCAGGGGCCGCGGCAGGAGGGGCCAGGCAGGGGCACAGAAGATGGTCTGAGATCTGCCCCTGTGCCCACCATAGCTTCGCGGCCCACAGTTCCTTTCAAGGTGCACAGATTCATGCACTGGGCCCCTAGTAAAAGAATAAGTTCGATAAGCGTTGTCATGGGAAGATGCCAAGATGCTGTTCTGTTTTGCTTAATACGCATAATGCAATCACATTTAAAGATAAAACAAAGTGATGCACAATCACCCTCCAGAAGGTCAGGAGGGACACGCACCATGCTGTAGGGAGGGGTGTAGAGTTGGGGGGAGTAAGACCTCATTTTACTTCTCATACGTCTGGAATTTTTTATTTGTTTATAATAAGAATGTTTGAAAAATATTTACAAAGATGTTTTAGGTGAGAAAACATACATTTTAAGCAAGAAGCATCATCGGACAGTGTGAGGTGGGGAGCCCAGGCCGTTAGGAAGCTAGAGGAGGGCAGCTAAAGAACTGGCATCAGGGAAGGCTTCCTGGAGGAGGAGGCATTTGAGCTCTCAGAGAATGTTCTTTTCCTTGAGTCAACGGAGGAGTGGCCCTAAAGAGGGCCCCTCTGCTTGGTCTCACCTGCTTCTGTAGCAAGAGGAGGAAGTCCTGGTAGGACCTGCCTCTTTCCTCCAATGCCATGAGGATTTGGTGAGCCAAGGAAGAAATGGGGAGCCGCTATCCACAAACACCGGAGTCCCTGCTTTTCCTTTCCTGTCTTGGGCATCCATCTCCTTTATAACAACAATAAATTCAGGTTAACAATCCCCACTCCGTGCCAGGTGTTGCTGGAGCGCCTTGTCTTCACTTAGGGAGGGGTACTATTAAGATCAACGTCCTAACTTTACTGATAACATATGCGCAGTACATATCTGGAGGCACAGAGCAGGCAAGTGACTTCCCAAGGACACACAGCTGGAAAGGGCACAGCCGATTTGGACCCGGGCAGGCCGGCTCCTCTGTCCAGACCTCACTGTCTCAATGGACTGCTTTCCTTGCAGGTGTCCCCTCTCTCCAGCAGTCCCCCCACCACGGCCCTCTCCCCCCAACCCCCAACATCTCTCCCTCTTTCTTCTCCTCTCTCCCCACCTCTGCCCTCGCCCTGCGGCTGCGGGGCTGGCCCTGAGGGACCTCAGCTTCCGTCCTTCCGCAGACAAAGCACATTTCAGCAGCTCAGGCTCCTGACTGAACCCTCCTTCCAAGCCCTTTAAAATTTATTTACCTAATTAAAGCTCTCAGCAGCTCAACATGCTGGAAGAGTTCATATTTAACCAACACACGGCCAACCCAGCCGATCGGGAGGGCAGCCCCATCCCAGGAGCACCACGCTGCCCGGCCTTGCGGGCCAGGGTGCCAGAGCGGCCATCGTCCCTGCAGCCAGTCCCAGCCGGCTGCGCTTCCAGCCAGTGAACCTGCTGCTCAGAGCCTCCCTTTTAATTAACTCCGCATCTCAGGCGGCCAGAGCACGTGGCACACTTCTGTCTGACTTCCCCACGAAGCCGGGCACATCCCAGTTTGCTCTCTGAGAACAGAAGTGGGAGATGGCGAGGGAGGAGGCTGGGATCTAAAAATGAATGTGCAGCCCAGAGCACAACAAGCCAGCCCCGGAGAGGGGAAAGCCGCACGCCGCACGCTGCCTGCCAGCCGGCGGGGCTGTCTGCCACGTCCAGGGTGTGAATCGCAGACCTGGCAGCGTGCCGGACTGTCTGGCAGGGAAGGGGGGGGGGGTGGCGCTGCCCCCAGGCGCTGGCAGCTGGGGACGCCCATGGGAGTCTGGATTCCTTTCCGGCGGTCGGTTCCCCCAGGAAGCAGGAGGGACTCCTGGGCTTTCAGGCTGGGCTTGGGGGCTCATGAGAGCCCAGATGTGGCCCAAGGCTTCAGGAATTCAGGCGCCAAAGCTGAGGGGAGTCTACCATCAGAGATGCTCCTACCTCCACAGGAAAGTGAGAGAGAAGAGGAAAGCCGAACCCCACTCCCCAGGGGGACACTGAGAAATCGATGGGGTGACACACTTAGTTAATACTAACAAATAACAACAAGCAGAATCACAGCTACCGTTCGCTGCGACTTCACTCTGTCCATCCCATATCTCACTGGGCCTTCTGACAACCTGGTGGTGCCAGTTATTCTCGCCCCCATCCTGCCGCTGACGAAGCTGAGGCCTGGGGAGTTTGTCCCGTGCCGAAGGTCACACACTCAGGAAGGGGTGCCCCAGGACGGGAGTCCAGGGGGGCCACTGTGCAGCCCGCGCCCTGCCCCCCTCAGCGGCAGCCCTCACAGCAGCCCCTGCAGAGCCGCCAAGGCAGGGCCTGCCTCCCTCAGGGCAGGGGTGCGGGCAGGGGTGAGCTATTCGGGGTCGTTGGACCCAGCATCAAATCACAGCAAATGCACAGAGAAGGTTCTTCCCTCTCCGTCTGCCTCAGGCCTGGCAAGGGGCCTGCCAAGGAGCGAGAGTCGCTGGGCTGCTCGCCCTCCACACCCCTCGCACGTGCTGGCTCCCCTGAGGCCAAGAGCGCAGTCTCGTGCCCGCGCCCGGCGGGAGCCAGAGGACTGCTTTCTCTGTGTGCTCTCCTGCCTCCAAGGAAAGTGGCCTGGAGCTCCTTTCAAGGCAGTGACCCAGAGCTCACTTTTAAGGTAAACTTGGTTTTAAAAGTCAGTCTTTTGAGACAGACACTGAAATATTTATGGCTGAAATGACATGATGTCTAGGATTTGCTTCAAAATAATCTGGAGTGGGGGGGACAGGGAGTAGAAATGTAGAAAAAACAGAATTGGCCACAAGCTGACATTTTTTTGAAGCTAGATGATAGGTTTATATATATATATATATATATATATATATATATATATATATATAATTATTTGTATGATTTTACATACAATTTTAATACATTTTATATATGATATTATAAACTAGAGGCCCGATATATGAATTCGTGCATGGGTGGGGTCCGGCCAGCTGGCCCTGATGGGGGCCGATTGGGGCCAGGCCAGTGGGGGGAAGGGGCCGTGGGAGGTTTGGGGGGCCAATTGGGGCCCCCATCGGGCCAGTTGGCCACCGCAGTACGTGTCATAGTGACCAGTCATTCGGGTCATTCCACCATTCCAGTCTCTTGGCTTTTATATATGTAGATTATATATAACTGTGTAAATGATATGTTTTAATGTATTATAAGAAATACTTATACATAATATATTCTATTGCAATACATTTTATATTACATGTGATGAGTACTTATATTTGGTTATTCAGGCTATTTTTGTAATTTTCCATTGGAAAGGGGTTTCTTTTATTGCTATGCAAACATTTTTAAAATAAATCTGTTTTGAGAAAAAGGTTAAATCATAGTCTAAAGTGGTAGGTACTCAGATGTGGCAGAAAAAACCCCAGTGAGGTGCAGATGAGTGAGGTGCACAGACGCTGGCACCTGGGGTTCCCACAGGCTGCCTGGGGTGGGGTGGGGGTGGGGGAGCAGGAGAGGTCCGTGGCCTGGTTTCATCCTTGTCCACCCTCAGAGGGAGGGCAGGAGAGAGGGCCTTGCCTTTGCGTATTTCTCCTTCAATGGAGTAGAAGTGCAATATTGCTGAAAAGATTCCCATCTGGAAATCGAACGCATCAGGAGTCAGCAGGCCTGGCTCAGGGGAGGGCTCCTCGCAGGTCACTCCCAGGCTGGCTGCAGGCCCACCCAGGGGACCGCAGGCTCGGAGCTGGAGTAGCCGGCCTCCTGGTCTACCCAGAGCCCAGACTCAGGGAGGGGCTCCCACAGTGGAGCTGAGATAGACCCCGAGAGGCTCAGGGCTTTGGGAGTTGGCCAAAGGGACCTAACAGAGCAGAGACCATGAGCGCATCAGAAGAAGGTGTGAGAGGCCTCAGAGTCCCCCCCCCCCTCCCCACCCCCAGAGTCCCAAATCTCCACCTTTGTCCCCTTGGGCCCCTTCCAGGCAGGGCTCCCTCTATAGTTTCAAACTCCAAACAACAAAATGCCTCCTTCTAATGGGCATTCAGTTATTCATGAGTCATTCATTCAGTTGCTTAACGAACACTTATCGAGCACCTCCTGCAATCTGGGAGTTGTTCTGGAAGCTGAAAACACAAGACAGAGAATGACACTTCCCAGGAGCCTTAGCACTGCCATGTCAGTGGCACATCTGGCATATCTCTCTGAGAACAGACCACCCCACCTTGGGGACACCTGCAACCTCCTTGGGGACACTGCCATCACCCCATTTTCAGATGGGGATCCAATGTGTTCCCAGGAGGGGGGAAGGGCACTGCAGAGGAGAGACCAAAGACATACACACAGCTGAGCTCTATTGAGCACCAACTGTATACTGTGCTGTATCCCTTCCTGTCCACCATCGTGAGGTGGTAGTTGGTAGATGCCTTCTGCATACTAGGCCGAGGAGAGGGGTGGGTATGCTACATGAGTGTTTGCTAAGTTTCAAACACACGGGGTGGGCGGGGGGGGGGGGGCCTTCATTTGCTCGGTGTTGTGCCATGTGGCAGCTACATGTGGCCCTGAAACGTGTTGGTCTGAAATGAGATGAACCGTAAGTGTAAAATACTTGCTGGATTTCCACTGCTTGATATGAACAAACGAAGAATGTGAAGTATCTCATTGATCATGTTTTATTTGATTACATGTCTGATGGTAACATGTTGGATATATTGGGTTAAACATAACTTTTAAATATATTGTTAAAAGTAGTGTCTGTTTCATTTTACTTCTTTGATGTGACTATTAGAAAATGTTGAATGACATTTGTGTCTAAGCCCATTTTACAGATGGGGAGATCGAGGGCACAGGAGGACCAGCATCATGGACACGCACCTGTACAGTCACAGGCCCCAGGCTCAGAAAGGCTCCATGCTTAGTTTGGCGCTGTGCTGTCCCACCTTGAAATTCTTACTAACTCTTGAACGAGGGGCCAGGCATTTATATTTTGCACACACGGAGGAGGGCAAGCTGCCCACACTGACCCAGAGACTGTAGCAGAGCCAGATTCAAACGCAGCCCCCACGCTAAGCCCCCCGCATCCCTGCTGCCTGGGTTTTGTGGGGAGGCAGCCTGCAGGACACCCGGAATGGCCTTGAGGGCCCAGAGCCACACCCTCACTCCTTCGCCCCATTCTTGGGGTTTCCTGGACATTTCTTTCTGAAAAGCCTGAAGTGGGTGCTCCTTTAGAAAGCTCGTGCACACTCCCGGCCCAGCTAATAGTTTCCCAAGCTGGGCCCAGCTCCTCGCTGCTCCCCAAGGCTCCCGAGGCTCAGGCAGCCTTCCAGCAAGTCCTCGCTCATTCCTTGAGTAAAGAGAAGTGAAGAGACCTAATTGGGAGCAGTTTATGATATCACCGAGGCACTTAGGAGTTATTAACACCTTTTATGAACCCATTGTTTAAAAGCCTGCCATGCTTAATCATTTTAGCACCATCAAATCCGTATTAACAACCACCCCACTTGCACTCCGAAATGTCACCGTTTGATAACGCTCATGAAACGCAATGCCTTGGAAAATCTGGGCGGGGCAGGGGAGCTCCCAGCTTCCCTGCAAATGCACCCTCAGTTTGGGAGGCCCTGAATTAAAGGGGGGGGGGGTCCCTCCTACCTGCAGCTCAGAATCTGCCGCCTCCCGGCCACTCACCCATCACTAGAGCAGGTCTAGGGTCCTGCCCGAGACCTTCCTGAGAGGTCGCCGTGAGCCCACTGGAAGAACGCCCTGGGTGGCAGGCCTGAGATGGGCCTGCGACCAAGTAGGTAGTGACAGGGACTGTGTCAACCGAGTCACATTTTATTCTTTTCCATGTTTGTTAAACAACAGAGACATTAGTAAAATAGGAAGTGTTTGCCCTTCTCCCCCACACTGAATCCCAGCTCTGCTACTTGAAAGCTGTGTTACCTTAGGCAAGTGACTTCACCTCTCTGTGCCTTTATTGTCTTACCTGTAAAAGGAACATCATTTTAGCACCAACCTCATAGTCTTCTTGTAAAAGTGAGCAAATCTGGCAGGTGCGGGGAGGAGGGAGTCCTGATAGAAGCTGGCAGAAGATCTGACTCCGGGTGGTGGGCACACCGTGCAATATGCAGATCTTGTAACATAGAAACCCACCCCTGCAACCTGTATGTTCACGTTGACCAATGGCACCCCAGTCAATTTAATTAATAAATATATATTTTTTAAAGTGAGAGAATGTGTGCATGCAGCGTAGAGCTTAGCAACTAGTTAACGCTCCCTCAAGGATATTACCTCTCAACTACCAGCGGAAACAGTCACAGCAGAGCGGGGTGTACCCTTTCAGACTTTTGTGCACCTGTAAAACCCATCTGCACGCATGTTCCCATGGTTTTGTTTGTCTCCCATTGTTCCTCACAGAGCAGAAAGCACGCTGTCGATGCTGGCGTCCCCCCTGCTGCCAGTGTTTTTCTCAGGCAGCAGTGAGCGCGGAGAGCCTTCCGCCACGGTGTGTACTGATGTAGCGAAATTTTTCAGAAAAGGGTCAAACAGTAAATACCTTAGGCTTCGTGGGCCATCTGGTCTCTGCCGCAACTACTCAACTCTGCCCTTGCAGCTTGAAAGCAGCCAGAGACAAAATGTAAACAAAATGGCTTGTTCCAATCAAACTTTACCCACAAAAGCAAGCCGCGGGCCACACTTCCAGCCCAGCTGCAGCCCCGCCCTGGCGGGCAGCTCCTGGCGTCCGTGCAGCTGCGCTACTAACTGCCCAGGTCCTGACCACAGGGCATCTAGGTTGGCTCCCAAGTGGTGCTTCCAGGTCTCACACCAGGTGTCTGGGCACTTGAGCCAGGGGATGCAGTCCTCCCGCTGGGATTGCCAGGGGACGGGAGAGGTGCCCCTTAAATGTTACCAAGTCGTGCCTTATTTGTATTTTTTTTATTCTTAAAATATATTTTAGGCTTCACCGAGCACTGGATGGTGGGTAAGGGTTAGAACAGAGCCCCAGGAAGGGTGAACAGTGTTAGCCACCACCATGCTATCGCCATTCTCCACTTCCCAGCAGGTCCCCAAGTCCCCACAGCACCTTCCCTACAGCAAATCCAAACTGGACCCCCAGTGCCTCCGGGGCTGGCCGACAGCAGTCCTCGGACTTTCCAATCACTCGCTCCTCAGCAGCTCCAGAAGGTGCGTCCAGTTACTGTCCCCATTCTAGAGATGAGGAGACTGAGGCAGCAAGAGGTTTAGGGACGTGTCCCAGGTGAAACGGTGGGTGAGGGGAAGAGCCCATATTCACCTTCATGCCGCTGATTCTCGAACCCCCAGTTACACAAAGGGCGGTATGCAGGGGTGTCCTCTGAAAACCAGACACAACCTGTGTGTCCACCCTTCGGGGATTGCATCCAGTCGCTCGTGCTCCGCCTCCGAGAAGACGATAAATCTGCACTCAGCACGGGGCGGTGACAGGCGAGAGGGCAGAGCGAGGCGCTGAGCAGCCTCTGCGGGGATTCTATTTTTGCTTCAATATCTATTTAAATATACATGTACATCCCCCCATGTGTGCAAATATGCACAGAAATGAAACTAGAAGGAAATGCATCCAAATGTTAGAAGTAGTGTTTATGGGCAGTAATATTCTGCATTCTTTCCACTTGTAATTTTCTTGTTTTTTCTATTTTGCCATGAGCACGGGTTGTTTTTATAACTGGGGGCGGGTGGAGATGTAAAAAGTGATTTGGCTGTTTTTCATTTGGAAAACTGTGCAGTTTGCTTTCTCTAGGTGCAGGGAAATCACAGCCCTGTTGCTATTCCTGCACCTGTTCTGGAGTATGGAGGAACCGCTGTTTACTTAACCATCCCCTGGTGACAGCGAAGGAGGCAGGTGTCACTCCTGTGACCACATTCTGTTGAAGGACCCCCATCTTCCCAGTAGACTCCTCTAGACTCTGCTCTTTCTACTGCTTTGAAGAAGGAAGCAGCCGCGAGCCCCATGTGAGCCATGAGGGAACCTATTCTACCAATAGCCTGAGGGGCCTTATTGCTGATTCTTTTCCAGCCCCACACCTGGCATCCAGGTGAGGCCACAGCCCCATCAGCACCTGGATCTCAGCCAGGTGAGATCTTGAAGCAGAGGCCAGACTCCTGGCCCATAGAAACTGCGAGATAACAAATGTCTATTATTTAAGCTGCTTAGTTTATGGTAATTTGTTACACAGCGATAGCTAACTATAACAAGCTCATCCGTTCATTCATCCAACTCAGCTCTGCTAGACAGGCTGCGGGTTTAGCAAATAAACACACACAGCCCCAGTCAGGTTTGGATTTCAGTCGCATTCAGGTCATACTTCAATTCTTCATTGTTGGATTGAAATTCAGATTTAAGTGGGTGTCCTTTTTCCATCCGGCGGCTCCACTGCTAGACCTCATGGAAAAGATGCTGAGAGGAGACCTTGGGCAAATCCTTGCCTTCTGCTGGAGAGGCCTGCGTGGCAGACCTGGGGACGCCCTGAAAACAGCCCTGCAAGGCCAGCTAGGGAAAGACGGGAGCCAAATCCTAAACTCCTCTTTTGTAACCAAGTTTTCAGCACCAAGTCACCGTCCCTCAGCTGAAGCGCCCTGCATTTGGCTTGCCTGGGCCAGAACACACCCAGACACGGCAAGGAGGTGGGGGCTGGAGCCCTCACACGTAGTGCTCCTCTGGTTAACGAAATAAAGTCGTCCATCCACTGAGCTCCGCCGGGGGCCTGTGACTGCAGTTCATGGCACCAAGTTACAAAGGTAGATGAGAGATCGTCTCATTCCTCAAGGGGATGAGGGGCCAATAGGAGACAGGAGGGAGGGAGGGGAGGAGGGAGAGAGAGAGAGAGAGAGAGAGAGAGAGAGAGAGAGAGAGAGAGAGAGAGAGATTGATTTGTGCAAAAATGTTCATAGCAGCAATATTCACGATGGCCAAACAGTGGAAGCAGCCCAACCGCCCTCCGCAGGAGGCTGGGTAAACAGGCCGGTACGGCCACACCTAAGAGCACCACCAAGCCCTAAAGGAACAAGCTGCCACACACAGGAGAGCAGGGTGAATGTGAGCGAGGAAGCCAGATGCAGACAAAGGACACATTGTCTGACCCACGTGTGCAAAGTTCCTGAACCAGCAGCTTCTTCCTCGTCTTAGGAAACAGGGTGGGGGCGGCCTCTGAGGGGGGCAGCGACCAGCAGGGCACAGGGGCTTCCGCTGGTCATGCCGCTTCTCGGCCTGGCTGGCAGCACAGGTGCGTGCGTGCTCGCTTCGTGGTCAGGTGTGATCGATGCCCTTCTCTGTGTGCTTGCCATATTTCAATAAATAGTCGCATCGTAAAAAAGAGGTAGGTTTATCACAGGCAAATGGGTAAGCAAGCGGGTGGGTCCAGGCCGGAGAATGCCACCCAGAAATAAACGCCACACACAACACGCACTAACCTCACAACAATCATATTGAGTGAAAAAAGCCAGACCAAAAAAAGCATGGCCTGTGCGAATCCATTTATATCAAACTCTAGAACACGTAAAGCCATCTACAGTGACAGAGCAGATCGGCGGTTGCTGTGAGGAAGGCGGAGGGAGATGACCAGGGGACACAGGGCCCTTCTGGGGCGACGAGACATGCAGTCTCTCTACTGTGAGGATGGCTTCACCCGTGTGCACATAAGTCACACCTGACCACATTGCCCACGTTAAGTATGTGTGTCAACAGCGCCTCAGTAACACTATCTTTAAATGTAAGGGCAGAACCCCAGGATTGGCCCCTGGCCGGGATGTGGGGGGTGAGGGACATCAAGGAGGTTTCAGAGCAACCCCAGCCTCGGGGAACAAGGAACTGGGGCAGGGGGGATAGAACCTGCATCACGGTCGTCATTTATGCCCATGCCACCCCAGCTCCTGGAAGGCAGTGCCTGCGCCTGCATTTGGGCACCATTGTCCCCCTGGTACTCAGCGCAGGGCCAGGCACCAAGAAGGACCCGGCTGTGAGCTGAGTGCCGGCCCCAGGAGAAAGGTTCTCTTCTAAAGATGATGTAGGCTGCAGGGCCTGCCCCCGCCGCCCATCCCTGGGTGGGGGCTGCTCCTGTGTGCTTGCTCTGTAGCAGTCCCCACCCCAGTTCTGGGGCGGAGAGCGGGAGGAAGAGGGAGGCCGGGCTTGTATCACAAAAGCCCCACACTGTCCCCCGGAGAAGAAGAGCAGCGGGCGTTTGCCCCGTGTGCTACCGCTGCCAGCCTCAGCTCCATCAGTGCCTGCAACTCCTTAACCAGGTCAGTGCTAATACTACATCCATTTTACAGGTGAGGAAACTGAGGCATGACGGTTAAGAACCCGAGCTCGAGAGCCTTGGTTTCCACCCTGGAGTGATTTTGCCCCCTAGTTAGGGCTGGCAGAGTTAGCACATAAAAATACAAGACGCAAGGTTAAATTTGAATTTCAATAAACAATGAAACAGTTTTTTACTATAAATATGTCTCAAATACTGCATTTAGTATAGTTTGGGACATAATTATACTAAAATGATTCGTTGTTCATCTGACATCCACATGGAACGGGGTGTCCTGTATTTATCAGGCAACCCTACTCCAAGCAGGTGTGTGGTGATGTGCGGGGCCATTCGGGTTGTCTCCGGCCGGGGACAGCGCCACTGGCCTCTCGTAGGGACTAGGCACCACGGATGCTGCTGAGCATGAGGACAGCCCCCAAGACAGAGAGTCATCTGTCCTCAAATGTCAATAGTGACACCACTGAGAGATCCTGACCTAGAGCAAGACTTGGAGGTGAAACGCGGGATCTGCCCTGTGGGGTGAGAGGCAGACCTGGGTGTCACGCCTCATCTGGGGAGCTCACAAGTAGGAACAGCAAGCACACCCCCGGCCCCGTTCCGAAAGGGCAGGCCCCTCCCCACAGGCCCTGAAAGCGTGCATCTGATGGTCTCATTGGTCAGGGGAGTGTAAAATGACACAGAGGGGTGGAAAGTAAATAAATAACCAGAGAGGCCCAGACTGGCCGTCTGATGGCTTCAGCATGGAGATATGGTGCAGCTTGCTCCCAGCACCCTGGTTTCCGTGGATACCCTGGCCATGCATTAGCTGTCTCAGGCCAAAAATAAAAGATTTTCGAGAAAGAAGTCACAGGATATTGCTGCTGCTTTTAAAAATCAGACCCCTGGGCTCCAGGACAGATGAGGGCTTAGCTCTCTCTTCCTCCTGTCACAGGACAGTGCAGGGGCTGACAGGGTGGACTCCAGGGCCAGAAGGGTCTGAATTCAAATCCAGGCCCCATAGTAACTGGGCAGATTTAAGTACGTTATAATTTCCTCCCCATGCCTCAGGGAAGACGCTCCCACTGCAGAACTGTTGGCACTGAGTGAGGCCCAACACGTGGGAGCTGCTTCCCAGGATGCCAGAATCTGAGGGCAATGGGCACCCAAGTCCCTCTGGCAGCTCTGTCTGAAAAAAATCAACAGCCGGAAACCACCCGGATCAACCAGGTAATCAAAGGTGAAGGGTGCGTCGAGGTGGCCACCCATGCTGCAGAGCAAAAGGAATAAAGCACTTTGCCCGCAGCGAGGACCAGCCTCCAGCTTAGCAGTGAGTGCAACAGGAAGTCCAGGGGAGAGCCGGCAGCTGAGTGGCAGGCGGCGGGGTGGGTCTGTGAACCCGGACCCCCCAGGGAGCTGCAGAGACAGAGGCCACGCGGGCAGGTGCCTTTCCCTGGGCCCAGCCGGAAACTCCCCTCTCCGTGGGCTCCCGGCAGACCCCAGCCAGCCAGGGAGGTTCCGGGGTTCCGGAGGTCGGTGCAGGGTCAGGGACCTCTGGTGGGGAGCAGGGCCTGCTTCACGGGGTGGGATGTGTGCAGTCATAAGGGACTCTGCCCTCAAAGGGGACCTGAGCTCTGCTGTTGTCACCTGGGCACTCAATGGTTTTGAGCTACGTTTTTAGTTTGCACGAATGACGTGGCTTGTCTTGAATGGAAAGCCGTGATGTTTAGCTTGCTCCTCAATTTCTGAAGCACAGTTATGCTGCCGGGAGCATGAAGTTATGGACTCTATGAAGCTGGTGAACCGCAGCTTGATGTAAAAAGAAAAAAACAAAAACCCCCCACAACTTCCTGTCAGTGACAGTGGAAACACCTGTGCAGGTGCCCACAGGCCACCTTAGTGGTTGCTGATTTAAACGGCCGGCTCCATGAGGCAGGAATGGGCCTGTGGTGCCACCAGTGTACCCCCATCCTAGCCTAGCGGGGGCCTGGTATGCCCCAGTGGCAGCCAGTCTACTCACCACTCTGACCTCTCTCACCTGGCTGTGCCCTGCCCACATGATTCCGGTGCCCTCCCTCCTCTCTTGCTTCCCAGTAGCACAGGCCTGGCTGGAGAGTTTCTGGGTGAGTGCTGGAGAAGTGCAGTGGTGGTTCAGATCAAGGGCTCTGGAAACAGACAGGCCTGGTTTGACTCTAACCCCACCACCTTCGAGCCACAGAAACGTTACCTGGCCTCCCTCTGCCTCAGTTTCCACATTTGCAAAAACGGGAATAATGACAGCACCTAACTTGTTTTTGTGTGAATATCGAATTAGAGAAGAAAGGCGTGATTTTTTGAATATTAAGTTTTATAAGATGTCATTTTGTATTAGTATGTGCTAAGACTTGGTCTTTGAGATAATTATGCAACAAGTATATATAGAACATGAACCATGGGGCGGATCCTTCACAAGGCACAATGTACACCCCATCCCACCCCCCACCTCCTCCCCTGCGGAGCTCAGGGAGGGAGGCTGAGTAGGAACTAAGGTGGAGCCAGAGGTGTGTGAGCGGGGGCGGGGGTGGGGGCGGAGGGGGGGGAGTGAAATTTGCCCGTGGTTACTCAGATAGAAGGGTGGCATTCACAGCGTCTGTCCTGGATTCTGTTATCCCACCGGACCCTGCCTGGCACAGAGTAGATGCTCAGCGAACGTCCGGCGAATGGACGGGTTCCATCATCAGGTCCTGTAAGACACCTGCCGAGACAAACAGGCCCCGGACGGCAGGCGGCGTGGAGGACGGCAGCCCGCACATCTGCACGCCTACGCGGGGAGCGGACGCCAGCCCAGGAGCGGTGCCGCCGCGGCCACGCCCTCCCGCCACCACGTGGATTTAAAACCCACGCTGCCCCCGGGCTCCTGCCCCTCTCCCGTCATTGGGCGAAGCCGCCCGCACTTGTGTCCAATCAAATAGCGGCTCCCGGAATCCGAACTTGGGATTGGCCGGTCCGCTGTGTCATTTCGGGCTGCCCGTGATGTCAGACGTGTCTGGCACCCCCGCCCCTCTGTGTCTTGACTGGAGTTAAAGGAACCACAGGGAAGACGTGGGCAGGTGTCGCTTCAGAGGCGCTTTTCAGTAACCTTTAAAAATTTTAAATTAACGTTCATTGCAGAAAATACAGCAAACAGTATAAGAGAAATGTACATTCCACAAAACTAACTACTGTTAACATATGGCATATATCACTTCAGTCTTTTTAAATATAATTTTATTTGTACAAAACTGGGACCAGGTCTGCAGCCTATTTTAAACTTTATAAAGGACTTTTCTCTCTCCCACCAAATAATCTGTGAAAGCATCCTTTTTAACAGCTGGATTATCTTTGACCTTCTTTGTTTACCACCCTCCCCCTCCCCCTTTCATTAATTTTATTGCCTTTTTGCTTTCAAAAATGAAGATAGGATCAATATTTTTGTCCTTAATACTCAGTTCTCATTATTTCCTGAAAATGTGTTGTAGAAAGGGAACTAGAGGGTGAGGACACTCACACTTTAAGGGCCTCATTCCCACTGCAAAATGGTCCTGCATTCCTCCAGCAGATGTGCATTGAGCCGCTGATGCCCCCGAGCTGTGGGTCCCCAGGGCCCTTTCAACAGGGCAGTGACATTTCATCACCTTTGAGGTTGGTTCCCAAGCCCCATAAGGGCACAGGGCGCCCTGTGCAGAGGGGAGGGGACCATATCTCTAACTCTGGCTGGGGACTGGACATGATGGCAAGGGTGTTTTCTGTGTGCCACTCCCTGGTAGGGACTGATGGGGCATCATGGCTGAGAGTCAGGAACAGGAAAAGGCTTCTAGCTCAACTCTGCCTTCACCAGCAGCTTGACCTTGGTTAAGCCTTGTCCCTGACTGGGCCTCAGTCTACCCATCTGTCAGAAGACAGGATTTGGCTCTAATGTTTCCACTGTCCTCTCCTTCTGCCTACCCCTCATCTCCCCGCCTCGGTCCCAAAGCCCTGTGTTCTCTGTGGAAACCAGTTCCCTGCTGGCAATGAGAAGCTGGAGGGGAGAGAAGAAGATGGCTCCCGTGGGAGGGCGGGGGTATGGGCCTGTGACCGTGTGGCAGAGCTTGTCTGGCGCTGCTGGAGAGCTCAACCATGTGGCCTTTGTCCAAGAGCTAAGCTGTGTTAACACCTAAACACGCAGAGACAACCAACAAAACACACAATGCACATATACCCCCCACAGCACGAGTACATATACACCCCACATATATATGCAACACACAAATGGGCACCCATGCACCCATGGACCCTCAACACACAGTACACACACACACACACACACACACACACACACACACACACACACACGAATCAACTTCGTGGTTAAGTCTGTGTGGCTCTGCTCTGGTACCAGGCAAGTACCTGTTCTTGGTAGGTGCCGGCCCAGGTGCCTGGCTTGCCAATACTTTCTTAGAAGCTTGTCATTAGGAGGGTATTCAAGGGACAGGACAAAAGGAGATGTATGGGGGTGGAGGGAGTGAGCAAGCAAGGAAGACAGAATTATCAGCAATTAAGGCAGCCCCAAATGCTCATGTGAGTGGGTGCTGCTCATTTACTCCCCCGAGGTTTGCCGAGCACCCACGGTACAGCAGCCCCTAATCATCCCACCCACTGGGATGCATTGGGGCAAGCCAGGCTGTCTTGGCCCTTGGGGTTGCCAATAAAGGGCAGACAGACAGTGAACGCACACACGCGCACACACACACACACACACACACACACACTGTGCAATTCTGTTTCCACCCCCATTTGGCATGGAGGAGATTCAGGATTGTCCAGGCAAAGTGACCGGCTAAAGTCACTCACACAGGTTCTGATACCAGTTTCCTCTCTGAGTTGGTCTCCACCTGAGCCCACTTCCACCTGACCCCTCCCTGCAAAGGTCAGCTGGGAACCTCCAGGAAGCCCAGGGCCAGTGTTGCCTGAGGCCAGCAGGCCCCAGCAGAGGTGAGGAGGACAGAAAAAGTACCAGCAGTCACAAGCCACTCCACCTCACTCATGCCTCAGTGTCCCCGTCTGTCACATGGGTTGCGGTGGGGATGCACTGAGGTACTGCGGACTGGCGATAGGACCCCAGGCATGTATGTTGAATGATGAAGATGACCAATATGCGAATATGCAGGGCCTAGGGCAGGGCCTGACACCCAGGCAGTATCCAATGAACATTAGCTCTTGTTACTGATTAAAAGCAAAACAAGACAAAAAAAATAAAACATGAAGTCCAAAGATGCAAATCTGGGAACGTTGACAGGCCAATTAAACCACAGGCAGGACTTGGGTGGGGGAAATGAGTCAGCTGGCCAGATTTCCAGCGCTGGGAAGTCAGCAGGAGAGGTCCCTAAACCCTAGGGCTGGGATGGCTTCTGAAACAGCAGCTCTGTCCTCAGGCCTGGGGCTGCAGGAGGTGAGGGGACATGGCTGGCCCTGAGGAGGCTGGGATCTGCTTTGTCCCACTGCCGCCCTTTGTTGACTCAGCCCAGCACTTTCCACAGTGCCCAGCAGGCGCAGTCCTACGTGGCCAGCCACCCCCAGCAGGGGCCAAAGCCCATGCTGGCTTCCCCAGCTTCCCGCCGGCTGCCAGGCTGCCGAGGGCCGGCATCCCAGTAGGACTGACTACAGGATCTGCAAGTCTCCTTGTTAAAAAATGATTAATTATTAAGAATTTCAAGATGGTGACAGTAGAGCATTAAACAGCACAGAGTGTGGTACCTGCACCGGCTGGCCTTGCCCCCAACCCAGCAAGGCCTCCTGACTGGCTGAGACTGGACTTTCTCTCTCTAAAGGGCTCCCTGTGGCAGATCCAACCCACACTCAGGGCAGACAGGGCACGTGCTGTCTGGAGGCCCAGAAAGGCGTGTCCCCAGCAGTCGTCTGGGGACACACGCGCTTTTCACAATCCCATGGCCCGTAACCAACCTGGTTGGGCAATGTGTCCCCAACCCCAGACTTCCTGGGACCCTGAGGATTCCTTCATTCCTCCTCCACCAAGGGCTTTGTCCTGGGCACCTGTGCCCCTGGCATGAGACTCCCTCTCAGCTGTCCCACTTCCCCAGAGAGGCCACCCTGACCCGTTGGGCTCCAGCTGGGTTCAGCCAGGGCCCTTTGTATTCTTCCCAGCTCTTGTCCCTCCCTGAAGCCATCACTTGGACTTACATGTTTACAGACTCACAAGAATGAGTCCCAGGAGGACAGGGACTTGGACTGCCCCAGACAGATGCTCCGTAAATACGAGTGGAATAAAACACCTCTTCAGGTGTTTCCTGATCCCCACCCCCCAGGCCTCTAGCTCATTGTCTCCATATCTGAAGTGACCTAGTGTAGCTACCAGTTTGCATGGGGGCTTATAGGCTCTCCTGCCCCCCAAAATGCCACATGAGAACAGGTGCCCCGTGTCCAGCACGAAACCTGGCCCTGAATGGGGAGCATAATATTTACTGACAGAATGAAGGAAACTTCTTTTTCTGATGTGTGGCCTCCCTCCCATATGGGCTCAGGCTGGCTCAGCAGAGGTGGGCCAACACCCGTACTTCCCCAACACCCCAACCCCCTTAGAGTGAGGCTCTCCCATTGGGGCCAGTAACACCTCCTCGTGTGCCTGGTCTGACGGTGGGTGTGCCCTTGCATCGCTGATCCCTAGCACCACACAGGGCGGTGCCTGGCACAGGTCTTTGGAGATACAGTTGTGACCACCGTGCCTGACACCCTGTGTTAGGCCTCCGGGCAGAACCAACTTTGGAACCAGGGCTGAGACCACTAACCAGTTCCAAGTGCCACCATCAGAGCAGTGGTGTCACATTGTAGGTACCCAACAAATATGGCCAGTGCTCTTCCCAGGCCCATCGACCAGAGCTCTATGTGGGTAGGGTTTTGTTTTTTTGGGGGGGTGGGGCGTGTTTTAATCTACTAAATTCACTGGTTATTTTTGCCTGCTGACGGTTTAACCTGGATTGCCTCATTTCCCAGACGATCGATGTGTGTGTGTTTCCGCTTACCAGACAGGACAGATGTCTGCCAGGGACTTGGAGGAGGGCAGGGGTTTTGCCTGGCATGGCTGAGTTCCCAGCACTCAGGGGTGAGCTCAGGGAATGTTTGTTGATTGAATGAATGGCAGAATGGCTGAAAGGAGGGGCCGTGGTGGAGGTCTCCTTTGGCCTCAGAAATGAGTGGGGTCCAAGGTCGGCCCCAGGCCCAGCCAACATTTTCAGGGTCCTCCCTCCTTCATCTTTTCTCCAAGCTGCAGAGGCCAAATTGCAGCAAACCTATCCCCTGCCCCTCTGTGGACCAGCAGGTGAAGTTGACCCCTCCTCAAGGTGGGGGCTGAGTCTGCCCTCAGTGCTCTCCCCATCCTGGTCTTGGGCTCGGACTTCTCCAATCTAGCGATGGTAAGTGCCTTTGACCTCTGCTGTACCCGCACTTGCGGCTCCCCTAGAAAGCTCCTGCCAGTCCATCACCCCTCCAAAGTTTCTTGCTCATCCTGATAAGAGAGCAAGAGGCATCCTGGGGAGCAGTGCAGGGAGAGAACTCGCCCACTTCCCTGGCCTCTTTCTCTGCAACACTGTTGGTTCCAGTCTGTGGAAAGGAAATAACTTTTAGAATCCTTTCCCCCTTCCACCCCCCAACACAAAAATAATCTCTGCTCATTACTGACACTCTAGGCATTACAGGGGCGTGTGGCTATTTAAAGAACTAGATGTGTGTGTGTGTTTTGGGCCGAGGAGGGGGGTGGGGGGAAGAGTTTGGGGGGGGGAGGTGAGGGGGCAGGTGCCCCAGGGCCTGGGTCTCCTCAGGCTCCACCATTGTGTGAGCTTAAATTAAGTCAGGGACTCCAGGTCAGTTTCGGGCCTGTGAAATGGGATAACAGCCCTGCCTCCCCAGAAAGTGCCAGGTTGAGTTCCTACTGGGTAAGTTTTTGGCACCGGGTAGGCCTTCCATGTAAAATACAGACTTAGGGAAGCGTCTAGGAGGGGTCACCCCAAATTGCCAAAAGGTGTGGGGGGCCTCTTACATAATATTTCAACATTTTTTTTACACCAGGAGAAGGTGTTCCTGGCACTTGAGTAATTAAAACTTAATGAAACAGAAGTACCTCTGCGTCTCTGCCGGGCCTCCCCACAGCCGGCGGCCCCCGGGGCGGCAGACAATGGGTGTGGATTCGCCCGGGCCCCTGCGGGCGGGCACTTCACACCGGTCCCCGACTCGTATTTACCTGACAAGGGCGCTGGGGCATTTACCGGAGCCGCCCGGGGCGTGTCTACGGGATCCCGTTTCCCAGCCGACCTCCGTGGGATCGGGTTAAAGTGCGCGGGGGCGAAGTGGGCGGGGGGCCTCGTGGGGCTGCAAACCTGGAGGTGGGAGTTTCCTGCGAAATCAGGGAACAGGTGGTCTGGAGTGCTCCCCCTTCTCTAATTGCCCTGCCCTGAGCCCCAGGAACCTCATGCTCCTTCGGGGGACCCAGGCTTCCTCCCAAACTCCAAGTCAAGAACCCGCGGGGCCGAGGAATGCACCCCGGGCCGGGGTGTGCGGGGCAGGGGTCTCCAACTGACCCCGTTGGAAAGGGGACCGAACGCCCCTCAGCTGCGCGGGTCCCGGTTCTTTGCGGGCCGCCTCACTCTGGCCCTTTAAGAACCCGCCCCCTTCCCCGTCACCCCGCCCCGCGGCCCGGGGAGGGGATGCGGGGGAACCTCGGCGGGGATTGGCGCAGCGCGCGCCCCCTCCCCGGCCCCCGCGCGGTGGGAACCGGCAGCCCCGTCTAGCGCTGACGTCAGACCGTCTGCCTGCCTCCGACCGCGGTCTCGGAGCGAAACCCGATCTCCTTGGACTTGAATGAGGAGGAGGCGGCGGCGGCGAAGGAGGCGCTCGGCTGGGGGAAGCCAGCAGCGGAGGCTCAGCTCCGGCGGCAGCGCGCGCCCCG
Source organism: Myotis myotis (assembly GCF_014108235.1). Lineage (NCBI taxonomy): Eukaryota > Metazoa > Chordata > Mammalia > Chiroptera > Vespertilionidae > Myotis > Myotis myotis. The sequence continues at coordinate 87,971,677 of NW_023416401.1, read as the reverse complement.
GCTGCCAGCCCATTTCCCGGACGCCACCCGCGGGCACTGTCGACGCTCCCGGGACTGCGGAGGGGCGGCCGGGGGTTGCAGGGGACCGCGGCCCCACGCACTGAGTCCCGCGGCGCCCCGGAAACTTGGCGGCGTCCCGAGCCCGGCGAGCCGGGGCGCGCCTTCCCCGCCGCACGCCTCCTGCATGCGGGGCCCGAGCACCGGGCGTCGGCCGGAGCCCCCCCCGGCCGCCCCCGCGCCCCTCGCACCCCGCGCCGCGCCGCCACGCCGTCCATGCACCGCTTGATGGGGGTCAACAGCACCGCCACCGCCGCCGCCGCTGGGCAGCCCAATGTCTCCTGCACGTGCAACTGCAAACGCTCTTTGTTCCAGAGCATGGAGATCAGTGAGTGACCCCGCGCCCCCCTCCCCGGAGGCCCCATCGGGCTCAGACCCCGAGTCAAGGCGCCGCTGCGGGCGGGGACCCGGGCTGTGCGCGCCCCCTCGGGCCGTGAGCCCTGCGCCCCGGCTGCGCCCGCCGCGCCCCGGGCGCGCCCTCTCGGCTCGCGGCAGCTGGCGGCCGGCCCGGCTTTGTCCCGCGGCGCTGCGAGCCTGGCACGGCCCCCGCTGCCCGCGCCCTGCCCGCAGGGACTCGGACCCGGGACCGAGTGGTGGAGGGCGGCGGGGCGCCAGGCGAGAGATAGCGGGGTGGATGCGTGAAGTTTCCATTTTATTTCCCTAAGGGGCAGTCGCGTTGGAGCAATTAGGCCGGCTCTATATCAACTTTGGCTGGGAGGGGGTGGCGGGCGTGTGAGACACTGTCTGGCCTGCGAGGTGTCTGGGGCTCCGAGCGGCTGTGTCTGGAGTGTGCGTGGCACTGTGTGTCTCGGCTTCTGTAAGTGGGTTTCTGTGCGTTTATGGGGTGTGCGTGTCTGTGTGTCTGAGTCGCGGTCTGTCCCAGGAGTACGTGTTTGTGAGTCTTCTGAGGTCTGTGTCTGGGGCTGGGTGCCCCTCTCGGGGGTCTGGGGACCGTTTGTGTCCAGGTGTCTGGAACCAGGGTTCGCGCTGGTGGGTCTGGCCCAGCGGTGGATCCCGAGTATGTGTGTCATTGTGTGAGTGTCTGTCCCCGACGTACCTATAAATATCCTGTCTGGACAGCTTGGCTCAGTCAGACTGGGACGATGGTTTCAAATGAGTCAAAGTTTGGGGCTGTTTGTATTTGGGACTGCCTTGCCCTGACAGGGGGAGGTAGAGGAGGGTAGGGAGGGGGGTGTTTGATGCTCAGCCTGATTGGCCCTGCACTTCCCTCCCATAGCCCACCCAGGTGGAGGCATGGTTGGATGGGGAATTGACAGCCAGCCCCTGGGGCCTGTTTTCTAGCCAACACCCCTCCCCCAGCCACCCTTTTGAGGATCTCTTGCCTCTCTGAACTTCATTTTCCCCATCTTCGCCCCTGGACACCTCAGGCGAGGGGGCACACAGCCCTCTGCATGGCCAGCCTTCCTGCTGGGACCAGGATCCAAGAGGCAGCTGCCACCGAGCCAGGGCAGTCACTAGGTGACTCATAAGCCAGTTTCCGAAGGCGGCTGCCACGGCTTTCGGCCCCTGAGCCTGTACAGTGAGGCTCAAGAGGTAAAAATAACCCATGACCGGCCCTGCTGGGGCAGGCTGGCGGGCTTGGGTGGTGGGTCCTTCCATTCACCTCCCCCCACTCCCTCCAGTCAATTGAAAGCCTTGCTCCCCCTCCCCCAGCTGCCTTGCCCCAGGCCAGCTAGGTACTTGCGCCAGGCCAGCTAGGTGCCAGGAGGACCTGCCCGGAGCCAGCGTTTTCGGAATTGAGTTGCATTTAAACCAGATTGCTTCCCAAAGGCCCTTTGTGAACTCAGGAGGCTAATGAAATGCACGAGGATATGATTAAAATGTGTTTGCACATGTTTGGAGAGAGTCTCCTGGTGCTAGGTGGATTGCTGCTGACGTCCCCCCATGCCTTGTTTTTACCCCTTCCTTCTGTAAAGCTGCTTGGGGGACCTCCCGCCCAAGGGATGCACGTTGCGTTGAACTTGTCACCTTGAGGGCTGGGCTGTGGCTGACCTTCTGCTCTTGTCCATCCTTTGGGTACAGGACTTAAAGAACACTCATTCTCATTTCTGTCCCTTCTTTGGCTAATATTTCGACTGACACTAAGGTGTCAGTAAACCCATGGCCTGCAGGGACCCGTGAGGGTAGCATTCAGAACTCTGGCCTGTGGCACTGAGCTGGCCCTGGTGGCCCATTACTCACCTGTACTTTTTACACAGGGCCCCCTACTTCCTGGGAGAAAGCCCAGGGCAGGAGGAAGCAGCTTTAAAACCCAGGTATAATGTAACAGTTTGTTGCAAGTGCTAATCAGATTTCAGTAAAGGGTCTGCTGAGGAAGCCCAAGGGCCTGGAGTCTCTTTATACAAAAAACATGGAAAAAAGAGAGGGAGAGAGGGAGGGAGGGAAGAAGGAAGGAAGGAAGGAAGGAAGGGAGAAAGGGAGGAAGGAAAGAAGGAAGGGAGGATGGAAGGAAAGGAGAAAGGGAGGGAGGAAGGAAGGAAGGAAAGAAGGAAGGGAGGATGGAAGGAAAGGAGAAAGGGAGGGAGGGAGGGAGGAAGGAAGGGAGGGAGGGAGGGAGGAAGGAAGGAAAGGAGAAAGGGAGGGAGGGAGGAAGGAAGGAAGGGAGGGAGGAAGGAAGGAAGGGAGGAAGGAAACTGGGCAGTGGCCACCTGGTAGTTCACACAATAGTCCAGATGCGTCCGGAGGGGGCTGCCAGGCAGCATTCAGGTGGCTCTTCTGTGAGAGGGGATTGCCCCTGTTCGGGCCTTTGAGCCACCTGGGCCTCAGTTTCCTCACCTGATAAAAGTGACCATGAGGTTGAAATTCTACCATCTTTCAAGAGGGGGCCTCTGCCCTCCAGACCCTGGCTGGCGGCTTCCGTGTGAGAAGTGGCCCTGCTCCCGTAGCCCTGGGTCCTCCGTGGGGTCTGCAGCGGCCCCATTTTCAGACCTGGGAGGAGCCGTGGCCGCTCAGGACCCATGCCATCATTTTCTAGATGAGGGGAGGCGGCGATGGAAAGCTTCCCCCCAGGCCCCCCACCCGCGCTAGACCCCGGCCAGGCTTATTTCTCGTGGAGGGCACACACTGTCCCTTGAATTTGGAACTTGGGCTCCAGAGTAGGCCCACCTTGAACTTGGGGGGCTGGAAGGAATCTGTGGCATCCCTTTTGCAGCATGGAGGGAGGGGTGGGGGGGAGGGAGGAGGGGGGATCTCTGAGGCCAGACATCTGGAATGGGCTTGCCTTGACTTTAACAAGACACTCCATTTTTTCTGAGAGTCGAGAATCTGATGGCAGCTAGCTGTTCCCAAAACACACTCCACAGAGAAACGCGCCACTCTTTAAAAGGCGGGGGTCTTGAGGTTAAAAACCGCAGGCTCAAGGGACAACCCACCAAGATGGCAGCCAGGGAGGGGGTTCGCTCTGCTGCCTTTGAGAGAAGGATTTCTCCGGGTACGAATTTTTCTTGGCGTTCTTGTTGACCTCTTTTCTGTGTCTCTTAGAAATGACCTGTCTTTCTCCACCTGCTTCTGCTCTTAGGGGCAGGTAGAAGCTGACTGCCCTCTGGGTGGACTGAATTGTTTGCTTACAGCTGCTGGCTCTTGTGACAACATTTCTTAAAGGCCCTGGGAGGCGCCCCTCACCCCTGCGGGCAGTGTCTGCTTGGCAGTTTGGGTTTTTAACACCGTCCGAGTCTTTGAGCCTCTGATTCCTCTTCTCCAGCTGGTTCCAAGCCAGTAGTCCAACCAACACAGCTCTCAGAACTCAGGACGCCCAGGGTTCTGGCGGTTCTCCTGACACGCTGTACCGCTGAACACTGAGGTCCCGGTGTGTCAGCCTCGCACTGGGACGCCCTGGGCCAGGTGATTCCCGTCGGGAGGGGGGAGGTGATCCTCTGTGCTGAGGTTCAGCGGCATCCCTGGCCGGTCCCCACTGGATGCCATTAAGAGTAGCTTCTGCTCCCCCCACCAAGTTGTAACAACCCAACTATCTATAGACTTTGCCCAGTGCCCCCGGACAGGGCCCCTGGTGAGACCCAGGCTCTAATTGGTCTTGGTTTCTGCTGGCTGGGGGGCAGGAGGGCAGATCTGAGTTGCCAGATCCCTGTCCCCTCAGAAGTCAGTCCCTGTGAAGACTGCGTGGCTCCCCAGTTCGGCACCTGTTGTGCGGGAAAGGCTGGGGGTCCCTCTGGGTGAAGGTCCACTTCCCATCCTGGGTTTGCGTTTCTTGGAAGGAGAGGCTCTGGCATCTGTGGCGAGTGGGTATTTCAGGATTTGGATTCATCTTGGCGCCGAGGGCCTGCTGTGCCCTCTGTGGGCCCTCTCAGCAGGGCTTTTCAACCCACAGCATTTTACGGCTGATCTTAGCTTGAGGTGTGATTAGGGGTTGAGTTTTGGTGGGACCTCAGATTGGGCAGGAGGTCTGGGTTAAGCCAGCAACACTGCCCCGCGAGGCCCTGGGTCAGGGAGGGCTTAGTGTTTATTAAGACAGAAGATCTAATTGCTCCTGCTGCACAAGTGCCCCCACGTGCCCACCCACATATACATGCATACCCGTGTGTGCACACACCGCTGCTGCACCCAAACACACGCACACATACATGCACACACACTCCTCGGCCTTTCCTGCCAGCTTCTGTTTGGGTGTGGATGGTTACTTCTCCTGGGCATGTAGTAAAAGAAATGGGGAGGAAATGCACACACAGCTCCCCTAAGAGTTTGCCATTGTATGCACTCTCCCTTCAAGAGAAAGGGGAATGAGTGACAGGAGGAGCCGCCTGGAGAGGAGGCTGCTGGGAGGGTGGGGGGGGGGGGCGCTGCTGGCCTTTAGTGCAGGAGGATGCGCATGCCCCAGTGCCCGAGCTGCGGTTCAGGTGCACCCAGGTGGCTGCCCCGCCCCAGGGTTTTCAACGTTATGGTTTGTTCAAACCTAAGAAAGGGTTTGAGAGGAAAGTCCTGGTGGTGGGGCCCAAACCAGAGGGTCCGGGCGGCTTTTTGTCTCAGGTTCTGTCTCCCAGAGATAAGTTTGCGGGCAGCTTGGCAGTGGGGATCCTGCCCCAAGAGAAGCCGCCGTTTCACACTGGGTTTGGGAGCTGTGTGCACTGCGGAGGGAAGGAGAGCAAAGCTGAGGGCCCATTTTGTGCTTTTTAAAAGATGTCATGTGCACGCACGCGTGTGCACACACATATTGAGGGACACACGTGGGGCTGTGCTGGTGTGCCCTCTGCCCTGTGTGTGCCTGTGGAGCAGCGGGGCACAGCGTGTGCGCCCAGGGCTCCCGGAGCCGGGAGCATGTTCCCGTGCCGCCGTTTTCTCTGGGGTGGCAGCAGAGGACAGGGTCTGCCCCCAGGGGCCTTCTGCTTGGCTTACCATTGCCACCTGGGCCTCGTGTGGCCAGATCTTTCGGCTCCAGGGGCCTGGACAGCTAGATTTTGATGTAAAACTGGGGTTTTAAGTACTGGCAATAGCCTAGTTTTCTCACTACGACGGCCCACACCTGTCCCACACACCCGGTGAAGCCCATGTGCTAGTCAATTACGAGTGTGACCCGGGGCCAGTGGGATCAAGGCCCAACTCAGTTCCAAAACTCACTGGCTGCATCACTTGTCCAGTCTGTGAAGCGGGATAGCAGCAGCCCGGGTGCTGGGGTGCTGTGAGTATGCAGGCCTCTGGGCGCCTGTGTCTGGGGTGCTGGGTGCTGTGAGTATGCAGGCCTCTGGGCGCCTGTGTCTGGGGTGCTGGGTGCTGTGAGTATGCAGGCCTCTGGGCGCCCGTGTCTGGGGTGCTGGGTGCTGTGAGTATGCAGGCCTCTGGGCGCCTGTGTCTGGGGTGCTGGGTGCTGTGAGTATGCAGGCCTCAGGGCGCCTGTGTCTGTCTGCGCTGCTGCCCTTCCCCCTCAGGGCTGGCCACACCCCTCTGCGAAGTCATGACAACCGAGCATTGACAGTCAGCCTCGCCTTCCCTTTGGGTGACACTACCAAGCTAAACCCTGACACCTCGGGCTCTCATCAGGGCCTTGCCAGCCTCTGGCAAGAAGTGCCTGTCAAGCTGGGAAAGTTCTGGAATGGCTTGCCCACAGAGCGGGGGCTTCAGACCCTGGGTTGTGCCTCGAACTGTTTGGGGCATCGCCAAGCTTTTGGGGCGCCACAGAACGGCTTCTCTCTTCTGTTTCCAGGGTGACTGATGGGTTTTTGCTTCCACTCCCTTTCCTAGTTGGATACAGAGAGCTTATTATGTGCCAGGTACTAGTGAAGCATTTTTCTCCAGCTTCAAAACACCTCTGTGAGTGAGCTATTGCTAGCACCAATTTGCAGATGCAAAAACAGGATCAGAGAGGGTAAGACTTGCTGCAGGTCACACAGCCAGGAACTGATGCTCTGTTGCGATTAAGCTCCCTACACCCAGGACGTCTTTCCCATGAGGCCACACTGCCTCCCCGAGCCCCAGCATTTTCTTTGTCAGACTTAACATTGCAGTGGTATTTTCGATTTCGGCCTAAGACCAAAACCCATGCTGGACCTGCCCTCAGGGAGGAACAGTAACAGACCTCAGAGCTCGAGGTTGCCTCTGATGCCACCCTGGCTATTTCAAGTGCTGTTCCAGGTGCTCCGGGACATCCGGGGGCTTCGGCGGCAAAGCCCTGCAGTCCCAGGGCTGCCGTTTGGTGAGGACGCAGAAGACATGAGCTCGTTTCAGGGAGGGGCTGCGACCCCCAGCTCCCAGACTGGCCATCCTGTTTGGGCCCCCGAAGCCCCCGTGAGTCTCTCTGTGGGGCCTGTCGCACAGTGTTGAACACCGTGTGCTTAGTGTGCCATACCCGCCCCTCTGGTCACCCAGCATGAGATGCCCCCAGCCTGGTAGATAACTCGAATGTATAGGAGGAGGGGAGAACGTGGGCAGGGCAGGCTGATGGGCTCATAGAAGATTCCAGACAGGAGAGGAGGTAGTGAAGATACAGACTCCGAAAACCGTCCTTTTTTGGGTTTGGATGAGGGTCCCTCCGGGCCGCCACTGCCCCTCTGTGCACTGGTCCTCACAGGTTGCGGGCCAGGAGCCTGAGCACCGAGAGCACCTGGGCACAGAGGAGTAGCATGGATGCCCCACTCCTCGGGCAGGAAGCTGTGCCTGAGCCTCCGGACCCGTGGGAGGCGGGCGCTCTGAGGGGCGGCGCACAGCCCCGGAGGCGGGAAGAGGTCCAGCTTCTCAGGATCGCTGCAGTGTTGGTAAGAGCATCAGAGTAACCAAAAGGCACCGCCAGGGCCCGTCCTCGCCCCACAGGGAGAGTTTCTGGTGATTCTGTTCCACACACACTTGCCCCGGACTTGGAGTGTCGTTCGCTTACTCTCTGACCCGTTGGCACCCCTGGGTGGAGCTGGCATTTGCTCCGATGTGATGGTGAGACGCCACATGCTGAAAGGGGTTAGGCAGCCACGGGACTCACCTTTAGCGGTATTGGGCGGTGACGGGATCTCGATGCCTGTGTTTTCCATCGGGGTAGGGGGTGGAGAAGGGCTGGATGGCTTGGCTTAGGCTCCTCGCCTGCAACAAGCTTGCTGGGATGCCAGGTCATTGGGAAACCGTACGTTCCTCCCCTTCACATATGTATCAGTGGGTTTGGGAAATGGCTGTCCTGGCAGGAAAGAGAGTTTTAATTATCGGGTAACAAGTATAAAAGTGGCTCTGGGATCTGAATGCTAGGTAACGTTTGCCTCTGGACTCTACCAGCCAATCCTAGAAACGCCTCCTGGGGCTCCAGGGCTCAGTGCTGGGCTCCCCCAGGCTCGGCAGACACAGCCTAAGTCTGAATTGGAGACATCGTTGCACGGCCATTGTCCCTAGTATGGGCTTTGGTGGTGATGGGGGAGTGGCAGCGTTGGGATCCTGGTTGGGATCCATAGAACTTTTGCATGATCTTGGCACAGAGTAGATGCTCAATAAACATCGACACAGTTGGTGAAAGAGGGTTTATGATGTGCCTTGGTTTCCCCCGTGGCTTGGGAGGTGAGGGTAAAACGCAGAGCTTGCAGTGATGTTCTGCGAACTGCTGGCACGGGATGGGGTCTGTCCGGGTGGCTGCCACCCTTTATCTTCTCTGCTGGGGAGTCACCGATTCCTGCTGTGTGGGTCACGGGGGCATCAAGGGTGGGAGCGTCGCTGTTGGTCCTGAGGGTGTCCAGGAGCGAGGTTTCCATCCTGCCCTGGGAGGTGAGGGCAAGTCCGATCATGGCCAACGATTAGGAATATAGAAATGTGTGCTTTTATATATAAAACCACATGTCTCTGTGTATATAAAACATAAAGATGTATTTTATTATCCAATATGTAGACTGTTTTTAAGTGTGTGCGTTCCACTCCCCAAGGCTGGCATCCTGCTGATGTGATGGACTAAGCGGGAACCACGCCCTCCCCCCTTCCCCGGCTTTGCCCTGGGCTCCTGGAGGAAGGTGACACCAGGGTTCCCAGGCTCTGTCCTCAGAAGCAAGATAAGTGAGGAACTGAGTCCATTTCAACAAAGTTTGGGGCAAGCCCACTGCCCTTTCCCCAAAGAAGTGTTCGGCCCCAGCAGTCTGGTCGCCCACCGCTCCCCTCTGTCGACACCCTGCCTGCTGTGCACCCCGCCTGCCTTGCGTTGCCCGAGGCTGTGCAGGCAGCGAGTGGCCATGAGCCCGCTGCCCGAGAATGAACGCCAGGTGTAGGCTCGCCTATTGCGCTGGCCCACGAGGGTTGACTGTCCCTGACAGGGCCGCTCCCAGACTTTGCTAGCACTGCCCGACAGGGGTCAGCCCCTGCCCTGGGGGGTGATCCATCCCAGCCGCCACGCTGCTGTGAGGGAGGCTCAGAGTTTGCATGCGGCCACAGCAAACGCTCCTTCTTCATCAGCTGAAGTTAGAGCAGGTGAAATAGCCTTGATCTGATGCGATACCTGCAGCTGATGTCCGTGTAAAGGTGGTATGAGAGTTTGGTTCTCGTCCAAGACTGTCGCCAGAACTCTGTGTATCCATGCTTACCCCCTTTACGCTGCTCACGTGGCTGCATTAGAAAGACTTCATGAAGGTCTTGACCATCTGGAGCAAAGTAGAAAGTGAAGGTTGTGGGAGGGTCTGTGCAGGCCCCGGGAGCCCTGCAGGAATCTGGTGGCTGCCCCGCCCCAGTTTGCAAATTCCCAAACCATCCGGCTGATGTGCAGTAGCCGCTCACAGGTCTAACTCGAACTGCCTTCCTAAAAACAGTGTAGCCAGTACGAATTCTGTAAACCTATGAATCGACTTTGCGCAAACACCCTGAGTAATTTCTTTGTTCTTTTTTTTTTTTTTCTACTTGGTAATTGGTGTCTGTAAAAGCCAAAGGTTTGGGCTTGCAGGAGGCATGATTCATTTATTGGTGTCTGCGCCGCCCGCCGTCATTCAGTCATTTCAGGATGCCGTCGCGGTGAGCCAGGCGTGATTCATCCTGGGCTGGGCTCAGCAGCCGTGGGGTCATGACCATCGGAGGAAGCGGTTTTTTCCTGATCTATTTATGGTATGGGAGAAAGAGGTGGGTGTATTGAGATGATGGAGAGGGTGTCCATTACATTAGTGAATATAACCGATTAAATAACACCAACCAGCCCTTTAAACACCACTCCACTTACTGCTGTGGATCGTTAAGATAGCCCACAGCTCAACACGCCACTATCGGCTGCATCTCGCCGTACCGACGGATCCCGACCTCCCAGCAGGCTGCGTGCAGGGATGCCCCGTCTAACCTGGAGCAGGGTTTCAGGCCGCAGCCACTGATGCAGGGATGTTGCCTTTTTAAAAAGTCTACCAACTGCATCCCCCTTGGAACAGTTTAAATGTCTCTGCTTCGGGGTCAGGGGCCGCTCCCCTCGCCCCTCTCATTTGCTCACACGTGGAGCTGCTGGTTTTACCTAATTTTATTAGTTACTTTGGACTCTAAATAAAATTGCCCCCGTCCTCCGATCTAGAGGTCATTAGTAGTGCTTGCTGCGTGGCCGAGGTGTAATTATGAGCCCCACTTCCAATCCCTTGTAAATCTAGGCCCGACCCACAAATCACAGGCCAGAGGTGCTGGTGTTTAGTTGAAGAATGTTTCCACCTGTGGCCACTTCTCCCTGCCGTCGCCTCCGGCTGGTTCTCCGCCTGTAGAATGAGCTCCGAGGTGCCCTACCCTCGGCATCACTGAACGGGGGTCTGGCTCACATTCGCATGACGCCTCGGCTCCTGTAAACCGTTAGTCGGGGGAGCATCCAGCCAAAGTTTCTTGAGCTGCTTTGTGACTTTAAGGTATGGAGCGGGAATGAATGCATGGCATTCGGTCCAGCACATCCCTTCCTGCCTGAGACAGACAGTGCCCATCCGTCCCGCGCCCACTCCTGCTGGGCTCCCGTTCCCTCCGAGGCGGTGGGCCCTCGTCCACTCCCAGCCGGGCCAGGGTGGGCTCCAGTGGGGAAATCACAGGGTAGGTGGTCCTCGCCGGGAACGCTGGGCCTTGTCTGCAGAATTGGCCGCGGGAGGGCGGGCTGCGGGACTCCTGGGAGGAGAGAAGCGGCTCCTGCTTGCAGCCACCAGGACTCCCTGTCTGCCACTTCTCCTGTCACGGCCAGGGACAGCTCCTTCTGTGAGTTCAAGGGCGTGCTAGCACCTTGAGGGACCCAACCCGCCTTCAGCTGGCAGGCCTGGTCCCCCTCGGACCGCTGGGCTTGCTCGTGGGGAGATCGGCAATGAGACCCCACCTACTGCAGTCAGCCCCCAACAGTACTTCATTTGTCTTTAGAATCACGGTCAGCAACTCTAATGCCACAGAAGCCCCCATTTCACCTTGCAGTCTCTTTCCCGATGTCTTGAGCCCTACCTAAGCCCAGTATAGCATTCCTTTACACTCTAGTGAGAATGAGCTCCGGACCCTTTCCCCAGAAGAGGCTGAGGCAAGTGGGGGTGGGGTTCTGGAAGAAGACAGGGAGGCGCTGAGAGGCACCAGCACTTTTGCTTGCTTACCGCTTTCTGGGTGTTTGCTGGTGACAGCGAGGCTTTTCGAACCCCAGCGGATCCTCCTGTCGGTCTTGTGGCAGCCTCGTGCACACGGAGCAGAGCTAAGGCACAGCATGTGGCTGCGGAGATCACCCCGCCAGGAGCAGAGCAGGATTCGAACTGGAGCTGCGGGGCCCCAAGGCCTGTGCTTTGTCCACCGTCCCCTAAGCCTTAGAACCACCTGTCCCCCAGGTGAGGCTGTGACTGCTGTCAGGCCTCTGCGCCTTTGCCCTCTGGCTTTTCCAGCTGGGCCTGTGTCCTGTCCAGTCCCTCCTCCACACTCCCCTTCTTGGAAGGGTCACCTGGCTGTGGTCCTGAGGCTTAAGCTGCAGAGAGCAAGAATGTGTCCAGCATCGGGTTGCAGCTGAGGGGAGAAAGGGGTCACCGTGACCTGTGGGGGGCTGGGCTCCCCGAGAGGTGCCTCCGGAGAGGGGTGAGGGGAGCCCTGAGAACATTAGCCCTCTGCAGCCCCTCCTTGGTGTGGCTGACCAGGAACCCTAACCCTCAGGCTGCACCTGAGCCAGTCCTGGGCGTGGGGCAGGGCAGCCGCACTAATTAAAACTCGCTGGTGATCCCAGGGTTTGGCGGAGGGAGGGCTCGAGGGGAAGAAGGGCCCCAGGCCAGCGTGGGGCTGGCCGTTCTCATGTTCCGGACCAGGTGCTGTAACGGGGTGGCCCTGCCAGCGTGGGGAGGAGGAAACTGGGGTTGGTGGGCAGGTGGCAGCCTGGGCTGTAGGTCTTTAGTTCTGTTATGGCAGGGACAGCCTGGGTGGGCACACGGCTCCACCAGGACTGGACCGGACTTGGATGCTGGCCTCCTGCTCTGCTCCCGGTGGCTGGCAGGACACGGTCCTGAACCGGGCCCTTTGTTGGAGCTGCCCCCACCATGGTCCTCTGGGTTCTCGGCAACCTCGCTGGCTCTCTGCTCCACTGGGAGGCTCACCGCTGCTTGCAGGGTTTCTTTTATTCTTTTTCTTTCTTTTTTAATATATTTTTATTGATTTCAGAGAGGGAGGGAGAGGGAGAGAGACATAGAAACATCCATGATGAGTGAGAATCATGAATCGGCTGCCTCCTGCAAGTCCCCACTGGGGATCGAGCCCACAACCCGGGCATATGCCCTTACCAGAATCGAACCTGGGACCTTTCAGTTCGTAGGCCGACGCTCTATCCACCGAGCCAAACCAGCTAGGGCACAGGTTTTCTTGGCACAGGGGCGGAGGGGGACTCCCAGAGGCAGGAGCAGGGCTGGCGGGAGGCGGAATGGTCAGAACACAAGGCTTTCCTGTCCCTGACGAGCCCATGCTCCTCTCTGTCTCCCTCACCACCACCCCCTCCTAACTTTCTTCTCTGTGAAATGGGCCTAATTGCACTCAGGGCTCTTGGGGGAAGAAGGAAGGCCTCACAGCTGTCCCTCTCTCCCCTTCAGTCGTCAGCCGTCCTCGGGGCCTGTGCTTCCTCGCTGTGATGGTGTGTTGAGGTGTAATTTGCAGTCGCAGTGCGCAGGCATAAGTACTGTAACGGGTTGTGGCAAGCCTGTGTGGGGGGCAACTGTGCCCAGATGTGCCCCCGCCCCTCTCCGTCCGCCCCTGCGCCTGAGCCTCCCACCAGAGACCACATTTCCTGGGGGAGATGTTGTGTAAGTGGGGTCGCCCTGTGCTCCCTCCCTGTGCAGTCTCCGACTCAGGCCCACCCGTGCCACGTGCCAGGGGTGGCCCTTTTCATTTCTGAGTTTTCACAAGGGCTGAGGGACCGTGTGTGACACGGCCAGGCTGGGCTGGGCCCCGAGGAATGACTGTCTCATGGTGGGAATCCAGGCGCTTCTCTGGGGAAAGGTTTTGTAACCTGACTCTGGGCCCAAACACAGGTACTCGAGACCCGGACATCTGTCCAGCCCCAGCTGGGAGTTTCGGGGTGGTGGCAGAGCCCACGGCCAGGGCCCCGCCAGCTGCTCATGCCCGCCGCCTGGTCGCCTCACCTGGCCTGCATTCCTTTTCGGGGAATGAGGATGTGGGTGACTCCAGACAGGTATGAATCATGTCTGGGGGAGGTGGTTACTCACAGGCAGTGAGCTTGGGGCCGAGTTCCTGGGGCTGACGGTCGACTTGGACCTCAGAAGGGAGCTGTGTGTCCTGGGGGTTGGGGCCTGCATCTGGGATGCGAGGAGCTGGCAGGCTGTGGCCCCGGTTCCCTCGACTCTAGAAGTCTCTGGAGAACACACGATAGCCAGATGGCTGCGGAGCCAGGTGGCAGTCTGGAATCCTGGCTCCTTCGCTTCCCAGCTCTATGGTCCCCGGTCCTCACTTCTGCATCTATAAAACGGAGATATTAGCATGTGTTCTGACTTCTTTGGAAGGTTATGAGACAACATAGGGTTCACTGCTCTTGCTGAATGCCTGCTGTGCGCCAGCCCTGCGGGAGCTACTGTATCAAACCCATTTTTCAGATGGGCAAACTGAGGCTCAGAGGACAGAAGTCACTCGCCCAAGGGCACGTGAGTGGTAATTGGCTGAGCTGGCACCTGCATCATAACTACCCTACCTTGTAGGTTTGGAGGCATCAAGTGACCCAAAGCAAACTGTAGCCCGTGAGAAAGTTCTGGAGGGCCTGTGCATGGGCCTTTCACATTTAATAGTCCCGCACTCAAGTGTTAAATGTACATTAGGAAAAAACAGAACAGGCACCTCATTGATTTCCTGAATGTTATTGTTTAAGACAGAGCTCAGTAGTCAAAGTGAGTTGATTGAATATTTATTGGAAATTTAAAATGAACATATTGAGGAGTTGTAATTCCTTTCATGGGGTTTGGAAATGGCAGCATTGGGAAGGCTGGTCGGCAGCAGCGTCTAATGTGCCTCCACGGGGTCCTCAGGGGCCTGAGTGAGCAATCACAGCTCCTGCAGCATGGAGGCACTTCACTCTTTGGCCTTCTTAGGTCACCCAGCCATGGAAGGTCAGGGTCAACTCGATTCTAATGACATCAAGGTGATGGGATCCTGTCACCCCCTGGGCCTAAGGGGAAAGTCCATGGGTGGCAGTTCGGATGGAGCAGGATCGCCCGTGCTTCCTCCAGTCACTCAGCCCAGAGCAGCTTCCCGCAGGTGATGGGGTCCAGCTTCATTCCCAGGACGGTGCTGATGATGGAGACACCAGCCCTTTGGCCCCTGCTGAGGCTCGGAGTGTCGGTGACCTGCCCGGTCACAGCTGTGTGTCGTCTGGATTCTGTGTGTGGTTTCTTTGTCATCGGAGGATCTTTTCCCATTCATTTTTAGAGAGAGTGGAAAGGAGGGGGAGGGACACAGAGAGAGAGAAACATCGATGTGAGAAAGACACGTTGATTGGTTGCCTCCCACACGCCCCAACCAGGGCCGGGGACCCATCAAGCCTGCAACTGAGGTACGTGCCCTTGACCAGAATCGAACCTGGGACCCTTCCGTCTGCAGGCCTGCGCTCTATCCCCTGAGCCAATTGGCTAGGGCTGGACTCTGTTTTAACCAAGATTTCTGCGTTCTTTTTTTGTAATGGAAAAAAATCTCCTTTATTTAATTGCCTCAGTGCCTGACATGGTTTGATATTTCGCAGAATAGATCTGTGACTTATTAGCCGGCTTCCTAATGTACCTTTTGGCTCTGGGGAGAGGGCACGGTGGGAAGCGAGTGAGCAAAGGTGTGTTCCAGCTCCGGGCCTCCTGATGGCTCCCCACCGTCGGTGGTCCTGCTGGGGAATGTCCCGGCGTGGGCGTGGGCTGCGCGCTCGGGGGCAGTGCCGGCCACCTGTCTGGCATGGGGGTTGGCAGAACTGTGCTTGCTTCTACTATTTTCAGAATGGTTTGCGCGAGATGGGGGTAGGCGTTGGGGGTGGTGGTGGAAGAGCTGTTTGAAGACCCCATGGTGAGACTGGAATGGAACCTCTGAGACGGGGGCAGAAGCTCCCTGGGGGACCCAGCCTGTGAGGCCGGGCTGGCTGACTCATAGACCTTCCTGGTCTGGGGCTGGTCCTACGGAACTGAGAGGAAAGGGCAGGAGTTGCCTCCCTCCACCCACTGGCCTTCCCTGTGGGGTAAGGGAGAGCACAGCTCACCGGGCCTGCCTCCTGCCTGACTACCTGTCTGGGAATTTTTATTGCAGCCCACAGAGGCCTTGCAGCCCCGCTGGAATGTGAAGGATCCTGGCCCAGCAGGTGGCCGTGGTTCCGCAGCTTTGGGACTGTCTGGGCTTTGTGTTTAATTCTGCCTGGTTGGTTCTGGTTAGATTTGGGTTTGGCCACTTCCCGGAGACCTTGGCCCACAGCAGGGACTGAATCAACAATTGATATGATGAGGTGTGAAAGCCAGGAAAGTGAGCTCCTAGGGCAGCCCCATTGTGTCACTAACCTCCCCATGGTATGGAGTCCTCGGTACCCCTCCCCTGGTGGTACTTACTACAGTCGGTCCCATTGTACAGGTAGGTGTGCACACTGAGGTTTAGAAGGCGCTTGCCTTGGTCTCGTGGCTGTTGTGACAGCCCAGACTCCCACCCCGGGAGGAGGGCTGCCCGGCTCCCTGATTTATGAGTGTGGGCTGTGGACTTGGCAGGGACAGTTACGGTGCCTTACGGATCTGGTCCGCCTTCCCACTCAGCTGTCTGTCCCTGGGAGAGGGGGTGCTCACCCTGCGTGTCTGGTGAGGTGGGGTGGACAGAGGGCCCCGGGCCACAGACTGACTGCTGCTTCTGCAGGCCACCCTGCCCGTGGGTGCTGGGCCAGCGGGCCTCCAGGCCGCTCTGCCTCTTCTCCATCTGACAGCCTTTGCCCTCAAGGAATTCCTCCCTGTGGCTGCAGCCAGAGATCCGGCTCCTGGGAAGGGACAGGGCTGAGCAGAGCAGAGGGTTTGGGGAAGAGGACCAGGCCCAGGGACAACCAGGCGCCAGGACAGTTAGCCCGGGAGCTCCCTCCCCTCTCCTGTCTGTCGGTGTTTCCTGCCCCTGCCCCACCCCATGGTTTCATGGGTGCCCTGATGGGGATCCAGCCCAGCCCTGGCACCCTCCGAGAGGCAGCCCTGTGTGCAGGGAGTGAGCGGGCGCTGAGGACCTGGGCCCAGAGGGGATGGCAGTAGGCAGGCGGGCGTGAGCCGAGCAGCCAGACCGCCCCCCACCCCCCACCCCAGGAGAGTGTCCTTGGGGCTGCTTCCCCTCTGAGCCTGCTGCTTCGTCTGTCAGCTGGACGTCCTGAGAATCAGCTGCTTCATAGCTCAGAGTGAGGATCGAATGAGAGAATAGAGCCTGGCTCCCTGCCAGGTGCCTCGGACATGCTCAGGAAATGCCACCTGTTCTGCTACAAAGACGTGGTCCGAGGGAGGGAGCCACAACTCCGGAAGCCCTGGGACCTCCTGGCCGGGGACCTCCTGGGAGGGGACCTCCTGGGAGAAGGCAGGGAGGGAGGGCTGGGGCCCCTGGCTCCTGGGGGAACGGGAGCTGGGCCTTGAGGCTGGAGCAGGAGTCTGCCCCGGAGGGAGAGGTTGCTGAGTGAGGTTACAGGTACCAGCCCCTCCCCATCACATGCCGGGTGGGTCTGTTCTCCCCATTCCCAGATGGTGGGGCAGGTGACTGAGGCTGAGGGCACCGGAGGTGGGTACAGGTGCCGTGGACGAAGTTGAGACCAGGAGACGGTGAGCAGGGCTCTAGCCCAGGCGACCCCGGCGTCCCTCCCCTGCTCTGGGAGGCTGAATGGAGGCTCCTGCCCCTCTCCACTCAACCTGCTGAATATTCCACAGCGGGCAGTGGTTTCTCTTGGGGAGAAGTTCGCCCCACCCCACTCCGAGTGACCAGAAGAGGAGTTCTGGGGGTGGGAGCTGCTGCCATCCCCTTGGGCCTCCCCTGAGCACCCTTCCCCTCCCCGCCTGCCCAGGGCCCCCAGCCCAGCCCCCTGGGCACCTGCTGCAGAGGAAGATGAGCCAGGGAAGGGGGGTCTCCGTCCCGTAGTGATGTGGGGCTGGAAGGCTGGGCAGGCCGTGTACGTCCATGCTGATTCGGGGACCTCACTGATGGACAGTTTTCCTCCATATTTCACTCCTTCACTCGTGAGCTCATGACATTCATGAAGCACCTACTGTGTGCTGGGCCTCGGGTTCTGGAAGTGCAGCCGTGAGAAAGACAGACGCACAGTGGGGAGAGGTGGCAGGACACCCCTTGTAAATGAGCCGGGTCCCAGCTGTGGCTGCATGGGACTCACCAGGTGCCGCGGCTCTGAGCTGGATGCGCACCTGCAGGGCGGCCCCGCGGCTTCCTCTGCGGGGCTGACCCCTGGGCCTGGTGGGCCAGGGGCTGCATTTCTGCAGTTTTCTTGTAGGAGAAACGGATTCAAGAGCTCCAGCTCCTGGGTCCTGTCGGCTGGGGCCCCCGTGATGCGATGGTCCTGGGGGTGCCCTGGAAGCCTGGCCTCTGTTTCTGAGAGTGGGTTCCCAGCCCGGGGACCCCAGGACTAACAGGGGCCCCGCAGCACGCCCAGGGGCCCGGCCACTACTCCTAAAGAGACCAATAGCATTTTAGCCTCTTGTGTCACAATGAAAACAGTGCGACTCTTCTGATTGTAAGGAGTGATAGGTGCTCCTTATTTAACCAAAATTCAAAGAATTTGATAAATGGCAAAGACAGAAGTCAAAATGCCTGCAGTCCTCCCGGGAGGTGGGGTATTCGGCTGATCACTCCCGCAGGCCTGTCTGCAGGCATCTGAGCTGAAGGCTGATAGAGGCTGCACAGTGGTTAGGGAGATGGGTGCAATCCTCCCCCCTCCCCCCAGCCCACACAGGTGCCGCGACCTCTGGCTGCATCAGCCCTGGCCGGGCTGCTCTGTCATCCGTTTGATATATTGAGCTCCTAAATCCGAATTTCATTCAACGTGGAAAGCTTCTGCTGGTAAAACAGGTCTGAAAACCACAGATGTGATCAGCCGCTCTTCACAGACGGGGCCCTGAGACCAGAGAGGGTGAGCAGGGCCTGGGCCACACAGCCAGCAGCCAGTCACGTGTCCGGGAATGTGCCACCCACTTGAGCAGGGCCTTAGCTTTGTTGTGTGTGTGCGTGCACACACACACACCCATCAACAGGAAACACACACACGAACCTTCTAAAACGAACCTTCTAAACCGATTGTCACAAGGAAACAGCCGAGTTCACGGATGCGCCTGGGTCCTGGCGTCCGGGACGTCCTGAGGGCTTCCTGTGCATCCGTTCCTGTGGTGGCGGCTCAGGAGTCCCCGAGTTTCATTGGGGACCATGTGCCCAGCTTTGTGGCCCAGGCTGGATCCTGGGTGCTGGGCTGGCCACCTCTGTCCCAAGGGGGACAGGAAGTGCAGGGCACAGGGCGGTGGGCCCAGCCAGCACCTCCAGCTCCCGCCCCTGCGCCCGACCTCCCCACCCCGGAGGCCAGGCCTCGGTCCGCACACAATGCCCCCTCTCACGTTCAGACGGGCGGTCTAGACGCTCATGCTCCCTTTTGTGCTGGAGGGTCAGGGGTTGGGGAGTGGCCCCAGAGAGTGGGACTGGGGCCCCAGCAGGAAGAAATCTCCCTGAGAGAAGAATGGGGTGGGGGTGGGCAAAAGGACACCAGTCTCAAAGGAGGCGGCCAGTGGCCAGCCCGACCAGCAAAGCCTGTGCTGATTGTAATGACCGGGCAGCTCCGGACAGAAATGCCGGTGAAACCCAATCCGGCTGATGCCCACACAGGCCTGTGCCCAGAGCTGCTCAGCTGACACGTCTAAATAAAACCTGCCGCCCGTGCCAGTGGTCTGGGCCAGCGGCAGCGCCCAGCCAGGCCGGAGCCCAGGAAACCCCGTGCGAGGGGGTGCAGCTGTGCCACATCCCCCACCCCAGCGCCCAGGGATCCCTGCCATGTCCCGGTGCTTTGTAAAGGGCAGGCAGACAAATGTCCCTACGGGAGACCCCCAAATCACCCTGTCCCCTGCCCTTTGGTGTCACGCCTGGGAGCTGGCACTGACCAAGGAGAGATGCAGACCGTGCGCCGTCCGGGACGCTCTGCTTCCAGGTCTGTCACCTTTCAGAGCCTCGGTTGCCGCATCTGTGAAATGGGGACATTCGTGGCGACAGGAAATCCTCGTGGGGATGACCGGGGTGATTTCCTGAGCTAATCGCCAGCCCGCCTGGCACAGGTAGCGCCCCCCTCCTGGTGTGGACACCTGGCATGTTTGGTCTGGGACAGGAGAGGAACGGGCAGACGCCCCTCCCTGCGGAGTCCGGTAGAGAGCACGGGCCGCAGCTAGTGCAGTGGGCAGCCGGGTGGGGACCGGCCCAGGACTTGCTGTGCGATGTGGCCAGTCGCTCTCCCTCTGTGAATGGCCAGTTCCTACCAGAAGGCCCCTCCCCGTTCTGTCCTAGGGAAAGCCCCCAGAATGGGGTGCTTTATGGCACTTACCAGGCCCCTGTGCCTGCGGCCCAGCCTTGCGGGAGGAGAGGCAGAGTACATCTCAGGGCCGGAGACTTCCGGAGGCAGAGGGAGCGGGCAGTGCCTCCCGGGCCATCAAAGCGCCGCCAGTGGCTGCCGCTGATGGGTGAGGTATGGCCGGCAGAGACAGCTGCCGGGTGTGGAGGCATTTGGAGTTGGTGCTGGGGTACTGGGGAGCCCTGTGAGGGTGTAGAGCAGGGGAGGGGGATCGGGGCCTGATTGACACTGGAGATGGGGCTGGAGGCAGGGAGAGCAGCAAGGGGTGACCCTGCCAGGGGCCAGGCACTGGTGATGTGCTAGATCAGGAAGGGAAGGTGGGTTCGAGGTTGTGAAGACAGGTTGCAGTGGGACCTGGACCAACGGACCTGACCTCACAGCGCTCACAGCAAGAAGGAAGATAGACAGACACGGAATCCAGGAAAGGCCAGGGCCAGCGGCCAGCGGCCAGCGGCGCCGAGGAGGGACCGGCCGGCAGAGAGCCCGAGCGGAGCGAGCTGCTCACACTGGGGAGCTAGGCTGTCCGGAGGCCCTGTGGGTTTGGGTGAGTTTGGGAAAGCAGAACCGGACCCAGAAAGGCAGGCAGGGTGGGGTCCCGTGTGGGCAAGGGTGTGGGCGGCTGGACGTGGTTGTGGATGTTGGGACGGCCCCGGAGCCAGCCCTTCCGTTGCGACCCGGGGCCCCCGACCGTGTCTGCAGGACTTCAGTACTCTCCTCAGGCTCCTCTCCGCTCACTTCCTCTCCGGTCAGAGCCCCACGACTATGTTTGGGGAAGAGCCGGCAAGAAAAAGATTCGCTCCTTTGATGGGCAGTCGTCCCCTGGCTGGTGGGGGAGCCCGCGCTGGGCCGAGAGGGAGCGCGCTCATCGGTGAGTGGGCCCGCCGGCTGCCAGGGAGAGCGGCCTCAGGTGTGCGGAGGCCATCACCAGTGGGTGCTTCCCACTCCTGCTGGGTGACCTGGGCAAGTGGCACCCCTCTGGCCTGGGGTCGGCTGGTAGGAGGTAGCACTGGCCCAACTGGCCTCTGCGGCTCTAGCATCTCACAGTCCACTCCCGGCCCTGCCCCGGGTGCTGGGGACCGTGCGGGGCCATTCCCATCGCCCGGTGGAACCCCTTGGGCGGAGAACACTTCTAAATCAGGGTGCTGCGGCCGCTGTCTCCCAGAACCAGACGTGCGTGTGTCCGGGGGAAGCCAGAGGCTGTGCCCAGACTGGAGCCGTGGCCGTGGCCGCGGGAGGAGCGGCCTTTTACCCACGGCTACTAAAAGTGAGAGCGCGGAAACCACAAAGGAACACGGGGGAGCGCTCGAGTCCTTGGTCCTGGCAGGTGGCCCATAGCCTCCCTCTGCTTGAGTGGTTTGGGGTCATTGTAACGAGGGCTCTGACAGGTCGTGTCGTCAGGATGACCTCCCTGAGGAGGTGCAGACAGTGTGTGTTCTGCCCGCTCTGGTGTTTGCCCGAGCGCAGCTCTGCCCCCTGAGCTGTTGCCGCTGCCCATTCACGGATGAGGGCAGGGAGGCCCAGAGCGGGGCTGCAGGGTGGGAGGGGGGCCTGCAGGGTGGGAGGTTGGCCTGCAGGATGGGAGGGGGGCCTGCAGGATGGGAGGGGGGCTGCAGGATGGGAGGGGGGCCTGCAGGGTGGGAGGGGGGCCTGCAGGGTGGGAGGTTGGCCTGCAGGGTGGGAGGGGGCCCTGCAGGGTGGGAGGGGGGCCTGCAGGATGCGGAGCCTGCGGTGGACCCACCCAGGCATTGACTCCTCACCACAGCTCCTCAGGGCAAGTGGCCGGGACCCCCTTCACAGTTGGGGAAACTGAGGCTCAGAGCGGTGACTTGGCTTGGGTGCCTGGAAGGGGTGGAGCTGGAGTGTGGTCTGTGTCTGGCTCCAGCGTCTGACTGCACAGCATTGGGGAGGGGCCTGAGAGGGGGTGGGCGTGGAGAGGAGGTGGTGGTGTAGGCCGCACCCTGGCAGAGCGGGCAGTGAAGGTGGGTGGAAAGAATGACCCCGGTGGGCACTCATCAGGCCTTGGCAACCCCAAATGGAGAGAACAGAGACCCCCTTTGAGGGGGACCCGTCCCTGTCAGCCTCTCCGAGTTGTGACCTGGCCAAGGGGTGGCCCACGAGCTCACGGGTGTGTTTCCTCCTCCGTTTGGCCTGACCACGCTGAGTAGAGGCACATCCCCTGGTTCAGGGCATGTTTGGGGTCACAGTGAGTATGTCCCAGGGTGCACCCCTGAAACTAGCACCCCCCCAGGGAGAACGGCCCATTTGCAGTGTGCCGTTGTGAGCAGGGCCCCCTCCTGCCAGTGCATGTTGGAGGTGGCACAGAATTCCTGCTCTCCCACTTATTTCTCTGGGTGCCCCCCCCCCCCCCCCCCCGCAGGGACACATCTCATCCCCGAGGATTTTAGTTTAACCCCTTTGAAATTGAACAGTGCTACCCTGAAGCTACACGAGGTGTGAGAAACACTTTAACAGTCGACCTCTTAGAACAAGAAGAGCGAGAATTATCTGCAGGTCAGCCACGCACAGTCCTATTTTAGGAGCAACTTGGAGTGCGGCCCAATCAAAGATGATCTGTTTTCTATGTCTCCCCAGCAGCCAGCCCCTCGACACCCCCACCCGCCCCTTCCTCCGGCAGCCCCCAAACCAGACCGATAACTTAGCATTTTCATTTAAGTCCATCTGACAAATCATTCTAGACGCAGAGAGCAATACTGCGTCTTTAAATGGCTACTTTGTCAGCGAGTCTCTGGGCGCTGTAAAAAGTCCTTTGTTATCTGTGTCTAGACAGCACGCCAGCGGGATATTTGGTCTGCGCGAGGGAGAAAGCTCTGACAAGGTTGAATTCATTTACCGGCGTATTTAAAGCAGAATTTCAAAACACTCGCTCATAAACTGCGCGGCCCAGACGCCCTGGCCTCCCCCAGCCCACCCTGGCCTTTCTCGTCTCGTCCGGCGGCTTGCAGCCAGGCGCCCTGCGAGGAGCAGACGCGGGGTGACTGGGGCTTGCAGCTTTCTTCTCTAATTGTCCTCTTTCTGCCGGTCCAGACACCCTGCAGATGTGCATTCTCAGGGGCTCTCCCGTCCGACGGGACACAGTGCGGAGGCGCAGACGCTGCCCCTCCAGCCACTAGACCACCCTCCCCCTCCCCAAACTGTCCGCCCTTCAGTTAAGTCGCTTCCCCGCCTGGCAGCCGCCTCGTATATGGTCACCAACAAAGAGAGCAAGTGCCATCCCAGGCCCTCGTCACACGCAGAGGCCCCTCATGCCCTCCGCAAACTTACACCCTTTTTGTCACTCTTTTGCAGTCTTTTTATTTTTTTATCTTGGTGGCGAACATAGACTAATAAGGCACCATAGGTTGGCTTCTTAAAGATGAAAATATTGGGGCCACCTGAATGGGTCTGAGGTTTGTGTTATTCCTTTAGATCAGCGGTTCTCAACCTGTGGGTCGTGACCCCTTTGGGGGTCGAACGACCCTTTCACAGGGGTCGCCTAAGACCATTGAAAAACACATATAATTACATATTGTTTTTGTGATTAATCACTATGCTTTAATTATGTTCGATTTGTAACAATGAAATTGGGGGTCACCACCACATGAGGAACTGTATTAAAGGGTCGCAGCATTAGGAAGGTTGAGAACCACTGAAGTAGATGCGTCAATTCACCTTGTTGCCGGAGTGAGTAGGTGACTGTTGCCCGATGAAAAGGGGTGAGCAGGGGGAGTGGAGAGCCCCCACTGGGCCCAGTCCACCCACCGCCTCAAGTAGGCACTGTTCTGCCAGTGACCAGGAAAGGGACCGCTTTGGGCTTCCCCAGCTCTGCAGTGTGTGGGAGTCCCTCTCCCCTTCCCCTGGGAGCAGGGAATGGACTTGTTCCTGTCCGGGGTGTGTCAGGCCCGCCAGAGCGCCTTCCGGAGTGGGAGCTGCCCGCTGGAGGGGTGGCCGGGCCTGCTGTGCCCAGCCAGTCCTCCTCCCACCCCCTTGAACACCAGAGCCATTGCAGTTGACCCGGCTGCAAAGTGCAACACTTCCATCCTCCCCTGCCCAAGTCATCAATCTGCCCTCCGGGGTTTACGTGGCAGGGGGCACAAAAGGGGAGGGGGGCAGGTGGAGCAGGTGGCCCAGATGTCTCCTGGGATCCCCACACTGCATCTCATTACTGCCTGACCAAGCCAACCCGGCACATAGGTTAGCTCTCCTGGAGGTGGGAGGGACCGGACGTTTCATCTGCACAAGTAGGAGATAGAGGAAGCTTTCTTGGCCTCATCCTTTGGTTTCTACCCCCAAAACAGTCCAAACCCACCGGCAGAGCCGTCTGAACCCTGCACCTCCCGTGTGCGGGCACAGGCTTAGGACCGGCTTCGTGCAGGCAGCTCAGCACGGAGCTGAGGCCGAGAGCTGGGTCCTGTGGGGCTCTGAACCTTTTCATCGTTTTAGCCTGAAAACCTGCAATTCCTGGCCTGCGAGGGGAGAAGTCGGTGACTGAGTCTGTAATACTTTGAGTTACACAGTCATTTTCTCCCTCCCCCCATTTCTGTAATGCCCTCGTTTAAGGAGAAAAACCCTAAATGTAGCTTTGGAGGTAAGGATCTTTTTTTTTTTTTTTTTTAAATATATTTTATTGATTTTTTACAGAGAGGAAGGGAGAGAGATAGAGAGCTAGAAGCATCGATGAGAGAGAAACATCGATCAGCTGCCTCCTGCACATCTCCCACTGGGGATATGCCCGCAACCCAGGCACATGCCCTTGACCGGAATCGAACCTGGGACCCTTCAGCCCGCAGGCCGAAGCTCTATCCACTGAGCCAAACCGGTTTCGGCAGGATCTTTTTTAAAAAGAGGGAGAGAGAGCCCAGCTGGTGTGGCTTGTGAACCAGGAGGTCACAGTCTGATTCCTGGCGAGGGCACATGCTTGGGTTGCAGGCTTGATCCCCAGGAAGGGACGTGCAGGAGGCAGCCGAGCGATGTTTCTCTCTCACTGATGTTTCTATCTCTCTATCCCTCCCTCACCTTCTCTCTAAAATCAATAAAAAATACATTTTTTTTTAAAGAGAGACCAAAACAGCATTGCCAAGTTTGAATGGGGCGCGTGCTGGCCCAGCCCTGTTAGCAAGTTCCAGGCAGGAGTGATGGGCCTTGAGGAGTGGCGCCTCGGGCTGCGGGCTGCACCTTAATTGGTCTGTCTTGGAGTAATTAAAGGAAATGGTGACAGGGACCCGTCACCAAGCCAGTGTGGCACACAGAAATCAGTGGCACCAGGATTGATTTTTCCTTCCGAAAGCTGGCCTTTCTCAGCACGTAAAAAAGTGCTCTTAGCCTGAGTTTGGGAGACTTTTTTTTTTTTAAATAATTGATTGTATATCTCCTGGTGTTCTTTTTCTTTCGAGAGAGCAGTGGGGGGGGCACCCCCACCCCCCCGCCCCTGTTTCCTCTAATCCAGCAGCTTCAGTTTCCCCGGGAAGATGTGACTTTGAAGCTGCCAAGGATGGGCACAGCACAGCTGCCCCCGCGGCCCCGGCAGTGGGGCAGGGACACGTCTCCTTCCTATAGCTCCCATCTGGAGCCTGGACTCCTTGCTTTTCTCTTCTGAAGAGTCGGCGAAGCCAGACTTTCAAGACGGCCTTGGTGTGCTGCCTTTTTTAGGAGGCAAATTGCTGCTCGTTTGTCAGACAAAACAGATGTGGCCAGGAGACAACATCTATTTCCATAATACGAAACAAATCTGGTGAGCCGCCTTGCCTTTCAGTGGGGCCCGCTCATGCGGAAAGCCCAGCCCGCCGCAGTTAGCAGAAATATTTATAGCTTGTCGATTGCACTTCCCTCTGTCCAGGAGGAGCCGCTTGCTGTGGGGACGGGAACGTGAACTTTGATAGGCAGCGGGCGCTGTTGCAAGGGGCTGAAAAGTCTTTTTACTGGAGATATGGGGTTCCTGGCTTCACCTCTCAGTGGGTCTTCTCATCTTCCAAGTGTGTCAGGTGCTGGCCAGAGACCCCTGTTTTCCCATTGTGTTAACATCTCTTTGCCAGGAGGGGCAGGTGGAGGGTGAACTTGGGGGAACCCTGCTGGGTAGGCAGGTAGCACCCCTGACTCTCCAGGAAGACCCAGGACCTGGGCCCCTCGTCAATGGGGTGTTTGCGCTTTGGTTTGCAAGGGAACTGGGGGTCATTGCCCCATTTTATGGATGAGAAACCGAGGCTCAAAGAGATACACCTTGCCCCTAGGTCATGCGACGACTTGATGGCAGGGCTGGTCTCCTGCTTTGGAAGCAGGACCCAGAAAGAACCCCGACCGGCAGGTTCTGCTCAAGCCTTCGGTCCCAGCGGCACCTGCCTGGCTGCACTCTTCAGCCGCGTGCGTATAGGGACTTGCAGTTATGCAGGGAAGAAGATGGGCTGGGCATTCGGGGACTTGGCCATCACCTGTTTGTCCATCAACTAGTTACGCTTCTGCTCTGTGCCACAGGGAGCTGAGATGGATGGTCGTAAAGGAGAGGCCCGGGCCGGCCCACACGGAGCCCAGACTCTAGTGGGGGGGTGGGGACAGGCAGCTGATGTCAAGCCCTCGCCCAGATGGGACAACCACAGATGTCTCCAGACACTGCTAGCTGTCCCCTGGTGGTCAGAATCGCCCCCAGTGAGGACACTGCTCTAACCCCACGGGCCTGCCTTTTACTTAGCTGTGAGTGTGGGCAGGCTGGCAGCCCCTTCATCTGTCAGATGTGTGTGAGGACAGGACTCCCCACCGTGGCTGGTCGGGAGCCTTGAATGATAGGATGCACTCAGAGCTTTTAGCACAGCCGGGCTGAGCCACAGCGGCTGAAACGCTCCCTGCTGAGGTCTGAGGGGCAGAAGTCGCTCCTCCGTTCACTTGTCCACCCAGGGTTCCTGGGGCTTTAGGTGAGCATGAGCCAGGCTCCATGCCACAGGCCAGACCCACCTCGCAAAGGCTCTCGCCCTGACCTGACTAGGTACTCCAGGGTGGGGGGGCCAGTATCCAGGAGACTGGAGGCTGTCCCTGGCTATCCAGCTCTGAGCCACTGTCTTTCCCTCTCTGGTCCCATCCCTTTTGCATCTGATCCATGTCAGGGGATTTCCAAGTTGCTGCCTCCCCCAGACACCCAGCACCCAGTCGGCTTGTTTTCCCAGGTTCATTCAGGAGCCCAGTTGCTGCAGGGATCCCTGAGCCACGGGAGGTGCCTGGCGCCCACCACCATCTCTCCCTTCCACCGAATGAGTTTAAATGTTAGACTCCAGCATTTGCTTTTATGTCTGGGGCTGCAGCATAAGAGTTTATTTGTCTCTTTTTGTTGTTTTTAATCCTTACTGGAGGATATTTTTCCATTGATTTTTAGAGAGAATGGAAGGAAGGGGGAGAGACTGATAGAGAGAAACATCGATATGGGAGAGACACATCAATTGGTTGCCTCCCTTACATGCTCGACAGAGCCGGGGATCGAGTCTGCAACCGAGGTACATGCCTTTGACCAGAATCGAACCCAGGACTCTTTAGTCCACAGGCTGATGCTCTGTCTACTGAGCCAGAGTGTCTAGGCGCGTAAGAGTATATTTCTCCACTAGGGGAGTGAAAGCCTGCTAGAGATCATTTAATCCATAGCGGGCCGCTTGCAAAAAATACCAGATCCGGCAGGTCCCTGGCCCGGCCACTGACAGATGTCGCCAGTCTGTTGGATGCAGAGGCCATGGGCTCAGTGTGCTGTGTTTAAGGAGCTGCTGCAGCGATTCTGGTAGTGGCCTTGTTTGGAAATCACACTGGAAAGTGATACCTGGATCGTTTTCAAACTCACCTTTTCTGCACAGCCTCTGCTGGCATGCACGCACACAGGCACCCAGGAGTCGGATGTACACTTGCCCAGAAGCGGCTAACTCCTCATCACACCCTCATTCCTCATCCCGGGGCATCAGTCTTCGTTCTTGCCCTTGAATGTGGCCGACATTCCTACCTGAGGACATTTGCACTGGCCATTCATTTGGCAGGAGTGTACCTCCTCAGACACGCCAGCCCTGACAGCCCACTGAGGAGCCCCCCCATGCAGCACTCTGCTTAGCGCCCCTGGCGTCACCTTTCCAGCGTGAGAGCTACTGGTACTTAGTGCTTGTTTGTGTATTTTCTAGGGTTAGTGCCCCCCGAGCTAGCACAGGCCCTGGCATGGACCCCCAGACGCAGAGGGACAGTACCCGTCACAGACCAAATCCAGCTCAGCCCAGGTTTCCTGAGAAGGCAGGTGAGCGGTGCGCGTGTAAGTGGAGGGCGCTCAGGTGTCTTCAGCTGCGCGTGCGGCTCCTGACGGCTGGGCCTGCGGTGGCCACTGGCAGCAGAGAGAATGTGTCGTCACTTTATCATTGGCGGCGCATTGATACTTGACGATGCTATAAGGACATTGTATTGGGATATTTGATTGTGTTGGGGATACAAGGACACTTGGATGCACTGGGTGTTTGATTGTATCAGGGATATAGGGACGCGTTGGTACATTGTATTGGATATTTGATTGTATCGGGATGTAACGATACCTTATATTGGGGAACCCAAGCCGCTCTTCCTGCCCTTGGGAGAGAAGCCGTAGGTTCTTCGCTAAAGGGGAGCCCATAGGAAACCATGTTTAGAGGTCACTTAAAGTCTCCTTTCGTCGTTTCTAAATTTTAAATGGCATGTTTAGTTTTCAAACCTGGGAGCCAGACCAGCAAGTTGAGAGATGACAGCCGAGAGATGGTTTCATTTGGCTGGCTGCGTGGCCAGGTGGCAGCTGCTGGGGGAGGCTGGCGGGGGGGGGGGTGGGGGGGGGCGGCTTCTGCCCCGGCTCTTCCCTCCCCTGCTGTAAGCCATCCTCCCGGTGCCAGGCCTGGGCTGCACCCCGCGGATCACTTGAAGCTGCTGGCGGTGCCCTCTGCCAGCATGATTCGAGGCCCCCAAGGGACAGGGCCCTCCAGACTCTTTACTTTTGTTTAAAAAAAAACAAACAACAAAACCCACCTTTATTTTTGGATGATTGTGGCATTGCATGCAGTTGTAAGAGTTTTTGTGCATATCACTCAGCCTCCCCAGTGGTCACATGTTCCCCAGACACAGCCAGCAAATTGACGTTCGCTGCACCCCCGCCCCCCCACTCAGGCTTCCCCTTCATGTGCACCCACTGAGTGTGTGTGTGCGTATGTTTAGTTCTGTGCAGTTTCATCACATGCAGGTTTATGTGACGCCACCACAGTCTAGACCAGCCGTGGGCAAACTACGGCCCGCGGGCCAGATCCGGCCTGTTTGAAATGAATAAAACTATTGAAAAAAAAGACCGTACCCTTTTATGTAATGGTGTTTACTTTGTATTTATATTAGTTCACACAAACACTCCATCCATGCTTTTGTTCCGGCCCTCTAGTCCAGTTTAAGAACCCATTGTGGCCCTCGAGTCAAAAAGTTTGCCCACCCCTGGTCTAGACACACAACAGCCCCATGACAAGGATCCCTCCTTTCTGTCCACACCCATCTCCTTCCCACTCCCTCCCTAACCCCTGGCGACCGGCATCTCTATAAAATTTTGTCATTTCACACACATTGTATACATGGAATCATAGGCTGTGCAAGCTTTTCAGATGGGCTTTTACTCTCAGCATAACTGACGATCCACCAGGTTGTTCATTCCTCCCGTGGGAGGCAGCACGCTGTGATGCAGACGTGCCGTCAGCTTGCCCATTCAGAGTCCAGGCTGCTTCCGGCTGGGGCTGTCACGGACGAAGCTGCCGTGCGCACGCACACGGGTTTCTGTGGATGTAAGTCTCGTTTCTCTGGGAGGAAGCCCAAGTATGCAGGCTGGGTTAGATGGCCATTGCATGTTTGGTTTTGTGAAAAGACCCTTCACTTGTCAACACTGCTGTGTTCTCTGTCCTCTGGGTAGAGATGTGAGTCCTGGTGAGTGGACCTGGGGCTTGGATCTCTTCTGCCTTCACATAATAACTGAGGGCAGCATATTGTGTCCGGGGTGGTGCTAACCACCCGAGAGGCAGTGAGAACAGGAGAAACATGGAAGTTTCTCACTGGAGAGGTGAAGTCGGTAATAAACAGGCAAGCAACTTCAGAAGATAGTTTCTCAGAGTAGCCAATAGGTACACAGCGCTTTCCTATACTCCAGGCACTTCCTCGGTACTTTAAGTCCTCAACCAGGCCGTTGAGATGGGGCTAACATTTTCACCATGGCGCAGATAAAAAAGCAGAGGTGTTGAAAGCCAGAATACAGAGCCAGCACGGCCCAGGCTTCTCACTGAATACGGTGTTGTCCCTTGTGGCCAAGACAGGCGAGCAGGAGATGCAGTGAGGTGAGAGGCGAGTACGTTTGGGATGGCATGACCAGGAGGCATCCCTGAGGTGGGCCATGCAACGATACCAGGACAAAACTGCATGTGCAAAGGTCCTGGGGTAGGAATAGGAAAAAGGCAGGCATCACCAGAGAGTGGTGAGCAAGGGAAGGAGGTGGAAGATACAAAAATGAGGTTGAGTGGGCCTTGTAGAGTTTTAATCTGAGCATGAGTCAGTAATTCAATAGATGTTTAACAAAAAATGCTGTGGCTGCTAGGTGCAGAATAGATGGGGGAGGGGAGCCAGTGTGCAGGGAGGAATCAGAAGATAAGGGAGGACACGTAGGCAAAACTTTCGCTTTTTTTTTAAAAAAAAATCTTTATTGTTGAGAGTATTACAGATGTCCCCCATTACCTCCCCCCCACACCCGATCTCCCCCACCACCCTATTGTCTGTGTCTGTAAAACTTTTGCTCTTTTTTAAAAAATATATACTTTATTGATTTTTTTTACAGAGAGGAAGGGAGAGGGTTAGAGAGTTAGAAACATCGATGAGAGAGAAACATCGATCAGCTGCCTCCTGCACACCTCCTACTGGGGATGTGCCTGCAACCCAGGTACATACCCTTGACCGGAATTGAACCTGGGACCTTTCAGTCCGCAGGCCGACGCTCTATCCACTGAGCCACACCGGCTACGGCTAAACCTTTTGCTCTTGAGGGTGACTCCTACGTCTGCCCAGCCTCAGCCTGGTGACACGCCGGGGCCCCTTTGGAGCAGAGTCCAGGACGAGGTCTCTCTGTGGCTGGGGCCCCTGAGTTGCCGTCCGAGGCTCTGCCCTGCCAGGCGGGAGAGAGCCCCGGCCCCCCCCACCTTGGTCGTCTGCCTCTGCACCTTGTATTCCCAAGTAGCTCTGTCTCCTGACGGATTTTCCGGTTTCTCGACTTTTCTTGTCGCGTCGCTCCTCTCCCTCTGCCCACACCGGTTGTTCGTTCGGATAGGCATGGAGCTCCCTGCGCGGCACCAGCCGCTCCGATCAGCCGCTCCGATCGATGGTGAATGGAAGTGGGCTGGTGTCCTGCGGCCGTGCCTGCCTTTAGCGTGTGGTGGCCGCCACCAGCTCAGTGGCTGCTCGGCAGTCCTGGGGGTTATACTGTGGGGGACCCATGCTTTACGATGAGGAACTAAAGCAGGGGCGCCACGGTCTCACATCAGCATTTGAATCTGGAGCCGGGTCACTCCGGCCCACAGCTTTGCCGCGTCCCCTTCTCGGAGCTCCCCCGCCAGCTGCTGTTTCTCTCCGGGAAAAGGTTGGCGGAACCAGGGGGGCGGGGGGGGGGGGCGCTACCAGCACTTGGCCTGGAAAATGCTGGAAGATGCTCTCCTGCCTCTGGAAGATGCTGTGTCCAAAGGAAGTGATACCGAGGCTGGAAGTCTCAGCCTTGGCGGGGGGGGGGGGGGGGGGGGGGGGGGGGGGGGTTGCTGCGGACGACCAGGAGAGGCGCCAGGGTGGGAGGCTCGTAACTGCCCTCTGGGTATTTCGCGTTGCCTGTCACCTGGAAAAGGAAGAGGAAGAGACTCGAACGGGGTGTAAAGAAAAGACCCCGGACGGGCATACACAGAGACGCCGGAACAACAGACCCCGAGAGAAGGAGACACACACACAGATGCCCTGGGACAGACATTCGCTTCCCGCCTGCTGGGTCCCGGCAGGCCACTCCGGGGCCCCACTACCCTGCCCTGTGTGTACAGAATTGAATTCAGTTCCTGGGGCCCAGGGAGCCTGTTCCCCACCTTCTCCTGCCTTCTGACCTATGACCTTGGCCATCAGTCCACCTCCTGGCTTCTGCCCTGGCTCAGACCCAAATCACTGGGCCCCTCTCTGTCCTGAAAGGGCAGGGCAGCCCTGGGGCAAGTGGGGAGGCCCTGCAGATGGTGGCCGCCCGGCCGACCCCGAGGCGCCCAGCACGTGGCCGGTGATTGAGGAGCTATTGAAAGGGGCTGAGTAGGGACCGCATTGTGCCCGGCTCAGAGCGGCGCTTGCTTTGTGTCGAGAGGCTTGGAGCCACAGCCGATCCGCCTCCCCTCTCCTGGCTCATGTTGGGAAACACCAGCTCTTGGAAAGGGGTCATTGAGGAGGGGAACATCTGCTGGTTTGCAGGGAGCGTGCCTCGCACCGTCGGCCGCACTCGGAGCTCACACACAGGCACATGCACCCTGCGTCTTTCTGGGATGCTATTTAAGATTTTTTTTAAAAAAACCAAAGTGGCCAAAAATATGCAAACTATAGACATACAGAGAGTAAGAAGTACAGTCCCCCTCTTCCAGAAGTAGCCATTGTTAACAGTTTGCTGTTTATCGTCATGTTTGCTGTAGCAATGGGTCTGTATGACATACACTGTTCCAGTCTCATCACTTCTGCCCAACAGTAATTTCTAGCACATCCACCAGCACCCTATGGGCCGTGGGTCCCAGCTGGGGCGATTCTCAGCCAGGGACACTGGGCGACGTCTAGAGACAGCGTGGACTGTCACGCCTTGGGGGTGATGTGCTCCTGGCCCCGGTGGGCAGAGAGCAGGGTGTTGCCAGGCACCCTGTGATCCCAGTGGAGAGTGGCCCAGCCCGAGGCCAGCAGAGCCCAGGCTGCGAGCCCTGCTGTGGATTTGTGTCTGTTCTTCGCGGCCCCATCATATCCCACAACGTGATGACTGTGTTTAGTGGGACGGAGGTGGCCTCGGGTTGTTCACGTAAGAAACACTGCGTGGTGGCCTCATGCACCCATGCTTCCCAGCCCAGCTGTGAATTTCCTGTTAGATACAGTCGTGGAAGTTAAATTCATTGGGTTAGAAAGGTAGCATGCGTTTTAAAAGAATGTTTAATCCTCACCCAAAGATATGTTCTTCCTGATTTTAGAGAGAGAAGAGGGAGAGAGAAACATCCCACATGTGCCCCAACTGGGGATCGAACTTGCAACCTAGGTGTGTGCCCTGACCAGGAATCAACCCTGCAGACTGTTGGTGTACCAGGCGATGCTCCAACCCACTGAGCCACCTGGCCAGGGCAATTTTGGTAGGTACTACCAAGCAAGATGATTATGGCCAATGGCAGGCAGCTCCCCCCATACCCACCCCCTCCCATTTGTTCCCTACTCTCCTGAATTAAAATGCATTTGATTTATTTTATTTTTTAATTTTATCATTTTTACAAATATTTTTAAATTTATTTCAAAGAGGAAGGGAGAGAGAGATAGAAACATCAACGATGAGAGAGAATCATTGATTGGCTGCCTCCTGCACACCCCACATTGGGGACGGGATTGCAACCGGGCATATGCCCTGACCGAGAATCGAACTGTGACCTGCTGGTTCATAGGTCAATGCTCAACCCCTGAGCCGCGCGGCTGGGCTGTCTGGTGCATTTTAAGTAACTTTCCATTGCACCCCCAGCGGGTCCATTGACGGAACCAGGTGTCTCTCTGCAAGTTCACTCCATTCTGCCGATAGCTCCCGCTTGGTGAGTGATATCCTGCTGACAGTGGGTGTTTAAAGATGTTCGATGTCGGTGACAATAGAAAAAAATCCCATTAGTTCTTTCCATTTGGATAATAGCAAGAAAGATAAAAGCACTGCTTTGTCTTTCCTGTTGAAGGAGCTTTTAATCATGAGGTTCTAAAATGATTACATAGCCCTTTGCGGTCCCTCGAGCCCACCAGCCAGTTCCCACAAGTGCTTTCGGACCCACATCCGCCCCTCCACCCCCTCCCGAAAGATAACCTGGGACGAGGGAGGCTCCGAACAGCTGCCACGTGGGCGTCGGCAGTCAGTTCTGGGTGGTCCCTCCCCACCGAGGAAGGTGTCCCACCAGGTGGGAGGAGGGCGCGGCAGGCAGCACAGGTGGAGGGGATGGTTTGCCGTCAGAGTCCTTTAAACGGGGCCCATGTTGTCGGCTCATCACTCACCTTGACTGTGTCTGGACCCTTGGGCTTCCACCTGAGCTGGGGCAGCCTCGTGTGGCACCTTCTCTCTTAGTGGCCTCGGGAGCACAGAGCTGAGTCCTGGGTGCCCATCCCGAGACGCCAGGACCAGAGGGGAGACGAGTTAGAATTCAGTGTGGTACCCACATACTTGGAGCCCGGGGGGTAGGGGTGGGGACAAGCCCACAGGGAAGTCCATTGTGTGCACGTGCACACGCATGTGTTTGACCAAGGAGGAGGGAGGGGCAGAGGCGGCCGGCCAGGCGAGGGGAGGCCAGGAAGGGCCTCGGGGTGGAGGGAATGGGGTGCGCTGGGCCGTCTCCGGTTGTCACATTTGCTCTCCAGGAACACCCGGTGGAAGGAGACTGCATCACTGCCTCGCAGCAAGCTGCACGTCTGGCCACACGCATCTCCCCTCCAGCAA
The DNA here is from genome assembly GCF_014108235.1 of Myotis myotis. NCBI lineage: Eukaryota > Metazoa > Chordata > Mammalia > Chiroptera > Vespertilionidae > Myotis > Myotis myotis. The sequence continues at coordinate 87,937,457 of NW_023416401.1, read as the reverse complement.
GGGGGCAGGTCCCGGGGACTGCCTGGCACCTGGATGCCACCTCAGGCTCCCCAGCCAGGGTCACCTGATGTCTGAGCTTTGCCCCGTCCCCCCAAAGTGCTGGGAAGCGTACGTGGGAGGCCTCTGTCCGTTCTGGACACTGACAGGTGCTGCTCACGTCTTGTCTCTTTTACTTCCAGTGGAATTGTATGCGCATGCAGCATGGGTGCCATGTGGAGGGGTGGTGCCCGCTGGCCCCCAGTCCGTACACACCCATAGACGTAGGTGTGTAACATTCACTTTTATGTTAAAATATATATATTTAGATTTTCTTAAACAAAAGTGGGCTCGTCCTATTTGGTGGCTTCTTTCTCATATCCGGGCGGTTTTCGAGTTGGTGCACACGGTCTCCCTGGCTGTGCCCGCCCCCCACCCCCCCCGGGGGGACGTTGACGTGGCTCCCGGTGATTTTGACCTTCCATGCAGACCCGCGTGGGCCTTGTGGACACTCAGCTGCGCTCCAGAGAACAGCTGGTCATTTATTCTGTTTATGCTGTGTACCTGCCCCTGGGGAGGCGCTGTCCTAGGTGCTGGGGGCGCGGAGACTGAGTCGCTCCAGGTGACACGGTTGTTCTAGGAGGGGCGGCAGGAAGTAAGCGGTTAGCCGGTCACAGATGGCGTTCCAGGTTAGTGCCACAGACAGCAAGGGGCAGGCACAGGACGCAGGTCCAGGGGTGGGGACAGTCAGGGACACGTCCTGGGGAAGTGACGCTGGGACAGAGGCCGAGGGGGAAGCGGCAGCGAGCACTTGGGTGTGGGGAAAGGTGCTTCCAGGGGAAGGAAGGGCACGGGCAAAGGCCCCAGGTCAGCCGGGGCCAGGTCCTGTCACAGAGAGCGTGGGGTGAAGGGAGAGAATTCCAGGAGAAATGCACGTGGAGGGGAAGCCCAGAAGTTGCTTTCCCTGGCCAAGGCTCACACTTGAAAGGTCCCAGGAGTTGTTTTGCTCTGCAGGGGGACGAGCCCCAGCTCACGCTGCCGTTAGCCCGGCCCTGGCAGAGGACACCTCTCCGAGGGCCTTCTCCAGCCACGCGGATTCAGGCGTCCGGGGCTCCTTCCCGGAGATACTGACTCCAAAGGAGCTCGCGTGCTTCTTGCACAGCGGCGTGAAGTGGGGACTGGGTCAGCCCTCCATTCCCCCCCAGTCGCGATTTGCCTGAAGTCACAGGAAGTGGCAAAGCTGGGATTCAGACTCATGGACCTTGGGGGCAAACCTCATGCTCTGAACCTGAGCCCTCAGTTCTGCCATGAGCAGCAGGGCAGGGAGCCTTGGGCCCTGGTGCCAGGCACGGTCCGGCAGGCACGGACTTGTCCCCTCCTGGACACCGGCACACCAGGCAGTGTCTCAGGCTGCGCATTCAGGTGATGGGGGCCCGACACGCAGCTGCGTGCTCGGCGCCAAGTGAGCACTTGATACACAGAACAGTCTGTTTTTTATTATTATTACTAGAGGCCTGGCACACGAATTTTGTGCGTCATTATGGTCCCTAGGCCTGGCCTGTGATCAGGGCCATCTTCCCCAGCTGCCTGCAGCCGGTCCCCCCTACCCCCCCTCCCCCCCCACCCAGGTTCCCTGTTCGCCATCGGGTGATCGGAGCCTGCCGGCCGGGGGAAGGGACAGGGAGGTCGTCTGTTCCCACCTGCTCGCCGGCCCCGCCCCCGCCGTGGGTTGCCCTCTGTGTGTGGGGCGACTGGTGGGGCAGGGGCCTTGGCCTGGCGCCACCCGCGTCCCCCACCACCCACCCCCGGTTCCCCGTTCGCCATCAGGTGATCAGAGCCTGCCGGCCGGGACCAAGAGGTGGTCAGTGCGCCTCATAGTGACTGGTCAAGCGGTCATTCTGGTGGTTCTGCCATCAGGGTCAATTTGCATATTACCCTTTTATTATATAGGAGTTCTTTTTTAATCCTTACCCAAGGATATTTTTTCCATTGCCTTTTTTTTTTTTAAGAGAGTGGAAGAGAGGAAGGGAGGAGGAAGGAGAGAGAAAAACATCAATGTGAGAGAGACACATTGATTAGTTGCCTCCCTAATGCACCCTAACCAGGACCGGGAATCGAACCTGCAACTGAGGTATTTGCCCTTGGCTGGGAAGCGAACCAAGACCCTTCAGTGTGTGGGCCGCTCTGATCACCGAGAAACACTGGCCAGGGCCGGTACATTTTGTTTTAAAAAAACAAGAAAACTGGCCAGGTTTGTTGCTCACCCCCAAACCTCAAGAGGAAGATACCCATTTTTTTGTAAACTATAAATGATCATACCCAAGAAATTATCGTGCCGTGGAGGTGTTTGAAGTGAATGGCACCGGGAGTATACAGATGACGTGTTAAAGAATTGTACACCTGAAACTTACATAATTTTCTTAACCAGTGTCACCCCAATAAATTCAATAAAGAAAGGAAGAAAGAAAAGAAAAGGTTCCAGGAGAGATCAGAAAGTTATTCCTTTGATGTCTGGTTTGATTTTATTTGAAAGTTGGGGGTGGGGGGTGGGCTGGCTCTCATTCAAATGCAGTGGGGGTAGGGGAGGGAGGAGAGACAGTAAATGAAGTGGCTGGAACCCAGGCAGGCTGGGGTGCCGTGGAATGACAATGAGGCCTTCCCTGGTGGGTCTCACCCAGGCAGGCCTAACAAGATTAGATTTTCATAAGTTTCAGACAGCGCCAGTTTCTAATTCCTCAGTGTGCGGCCGGGAGGCCAGACAGGGGCAGCTGCACGGGCTGCTTGTCAACCAGGAAGCGTGCGGGCTGCCCCTCCGCCCGGAGCAGACACGGGTGGTGGGGGGTCGTCTTGTCTGGTCTGGAAGCTCCCGTGGGCTGGCCGGAGCCAGCGAACTCTGGCCTGGCTCCCCAGCTAAGGAGAGAAAAATGAGCCCCAGCACCCCACTTCCCCTCAAATTATTCCCCAAAATCTCAGTGGCCATCACACCCACTTATATATAACCAGTGGCCTGGTGCACAAAATTCATGTATGGGGAGGGAAGGTCCCCTCAGCCTGCCTTGCACCCTCTCTCCACTCTGGGACCCCTCGGGGGATGTCCCACTGTCCTCTCACAATCCAGGACTGCTGTCTCCTAACCGCTCGCCTGCCTGATTGCCCCTAACCCCTCTGCCTGCCTGCCTGATCGCCCCCTAACCATTCCCCTGCCGGCCTGATCACCCTTAACTGCCCTCCCCTGCCAGCCCAATTGCCCACAACTGCCCTCCCCTGCCGCAACCTGCCTCCTCCGCGCTACATGGAGCCACGGGACCCCCAGGCCTCAGGGTGTGGAGCGGCCACCGGGCCCCGCCTCCGCTGTGCGCACGGCCATCTTGTGACAACATCGCGCGAGGGCCACCTAGGCTTTTGTTAGTGTAGATACTTGCACGGCCAGGCCTGCTCTTGGCACAGATTAGCCAATCCTACACCAGCCCCTCCCCGTTTACAGCTGGGAAGTGGCCCAGGCTCCTGCCCATAATTCAGGTGGCAGCTCTGTCACCAAGAACAGGGGGCCATAAACTCGGACTCAAAAGAATCACATCTTTCCCTCCACTCCCCCCTTGGGAACACGTGCTCCAGACCACAGCGGTGCCAGCCACACCCGCGCTGTGGTCATTGGGGAGCACGGGTCCGAAACCCACTGAAACCTGCCAGGCTCAGTTTCATGCGATCGTGTCGAAAATGTAACCCTGCGTATTCTTCCCGTGTCACAGATCTGGTTGAGAGTTTCATAACTATTTGAAATAATTGATTTCTTTTTAAGCCACGATTTAATGGAATCTTAACAACCAGGTTCTGAGAGAGCATCCTGGCAGCCGTGGCTTCGGGACGCTCCTGGCCTCGGCTCCTGGCCGTGAGGGGTTGGCACGCACCCGGGTGGTCGTGGGAGTTAAAGCGGGAATCCTGTCCTGGCGAGGCGCTTGGCACCCAGACGGTGGCAGAGGCGAGGGCAGCTGCTCGTGTCTTTGCGAAATGTCCTGGGCGGTGCCCACAGCTCCCTGTGCCTGGCAAGAGGTTCCTTCCTCACTGTCCTCACTCTCCTCCGTGTTGGTGGAGAGAGATGGGCACCACTGGCCACAGACACTGGCTTCCAGGACCTCGTGTGGGTGACGCTCCAACCAGGTGGCCAGTCCCGTTAACACGAGGCCTTTGCCTGAACCGGGCTGTTTGCGACCCTGGAGCCATGGGACTCAGGCCTGGGTGTGGGCAGTCGGCCTCCCCGGGGCCCGTGGGCTGTGTGCCTCCAGCCAGCCCACACCTCTGAGCCTCCGTGTCCTCATCTGTCAAGGGGGAGGGAGGTCACAGAATGACAGTGAGAATTCCATAAAGCAATGTCTGTGGGATTCGGGCCGCGCCGGACACCCAGGGGATCTGGGGTGCGTGGACCTCACAGCGACCGCGTCTTGTCTGTGGCAGAGAAGACAAAAGCAGGGGGGTCCGACCACTCCCAGGCGGCGGAGGGACCTGTTCGTGTGGAATTAATTATTCACAAGGAAAGAGGACGCTAAATTAAACTAGAGTGGCCTTACTCTGCACGTGGGAGAGGGGCCCGATCACCCCCGGAGCCTGCCCCATGCGCCCCCACCCCAAGGAGCGTACAGAGTGCAAGGACAGCTGCTCTCGCCCACCCACGGAGCAGACCTGATGCCCACACAGTGAGGGGAAGTGCTGTGTCTTTCCCGAGGGCTCCGTCTCACAGCCGGGTCCCCGGAGCAGGGACCAGGGCCATAGTCCCTGGTGGCCTCGGACCCAGCTGCCAGCCTGGGTGGCCTTTTGGATGACCTTGCCCCAAACCCTGAACCCTGGGACAGCCAGCATTTCCAGGGCGCCAGCCCGGGGGAGGGGTGCCATTGGTCCCCACAGGGGTGTCGGGAGGCGTGATGACAGGGACCGCGGAGCACCTGCTGTCCTGTCCTCTGAGCTCTTTCCAGGTTGTAACTGGGGCTCACAGAGGTGCATGTGCCCAAGGTGTCACACCTTGTAGCTGGCAGACGCAGGTGTCCTCAGGTGTCCTTAGAAGTGCTCGGGGTGTGGGAGAGCCGGGAAATCTGCGCAGAATAAGGCCCTTTCCCATTTCAGCTCTCAGGGAGGCTCTGGGTTCAGTACCTGGCCCTGCTTTTTCTAGGTTTGGCCCAAGGCAACTGCTCCCTGAGCCTCAGTTTGCTGGTCTGCAAACTGGGGATGGGGATGGCATCCACCTCATCCCTCGGGGAAACAGCTCAACGCTGGGCCAGCACATGCTGCGGCTGTTAGCACCGTCACCATGGTTACAGCAAGTAGTTACCATGAGCACCGCGAGTGGGGCTGTGGACCAGCCCGCCCACCCCATCTCGCTCTGTCCCCTTTGTGACGACCGAGCTCTGGCATTGAGTCCTGTGGTCACTGGAGCTTGGGGACTAAGGTCGGGGCTCAGTGTGAGGTCCCACCTCTGCCTGTACCATCCAGGCCACTTGGCCTCCTGTCCAGGTAAAGGGAGGTCTGTCGGGTTGGGGAAACTGAGGCGGAGCCCTGCATCTGCCATTGGCAGCTGAGTGACCTGGGACTCCGCCTTGGCTGGAGGTCCGAAGCCGCCCACCCTGTGCTTGGCCTCCCAGTGCCTTTAAAGCTCTTGGCGAGTTGCTGGCACTAGAGGCGGGGCAGCTTCCCGGAGAGTCCCTAGGTTCTGGGGAGATGGGGAGGTGGGTCCACTGGGGAGCCGCCCGGGCACTGTCCCCTTTGGCCCATGGGGTTCCAGCAGCAGCGCCTTCCAGAGGGGTGTGTGGCCTGGGGAGAGGGGCTCATGCTGTGAGTGCTCCCCCCGCTTTGGGAGCCGGAGTGAGGGTCACCCCCAGCTTCCCAAGGGGCCAGGCCAGTGGCAGGCCTGGGAGGGGCTTGGGCCGAGCGATGGCGCAGCCTGTGTAGCGGGTGGCCGCCCACCTGCTCCGGGGACTGTGGGTGCAGATGGCCTCCAGTGTGCAACCTTTCCCAGCAGGTGCTTTCGGGGTGCACGTCCCAGCAAAGGGGTTCATGTCCTCTGCTTGTGAGAGTGCATGGGGGTGCTGTCAGCAGGACCAGAGTCCCCTTGCCCCACAGCCAAGGCCAGCCCCCGCCCAGGGCGTTCTCTCCTATCCCGGGGAGTCCGCTGCTGGGCTCCCGCACACTCAGTGCCCCCTGAGCCTTTGTGCCGGGCGTGGCCTGCGGCATCCAGGTTATCCCTTTCTCTTCAGGCTAATAGGTTTGGGCTGCCCTTGTTTTGCTCTCGCTGGGGTGCTGGTGAATCCCCAGTAATCACAGTCACCTTAAGGCAGTGGTTCTCAACCTTCCCAATGCCGCGACCCTTTCATACAGTTCCTCATGTTGTGGTGACCTCCAGCCATAAAATTATTTTCGTTGCTCTTTCATAACTGTAATTTTGCTACTGTTATGAATCATAATGTAAATATCTGATATGCAGGATGTATTTTCATTGTTACCAATTGAACATAATTAAAGCATAGTGATTAATCACAAAAACAATGTGTAATTATATATGTGTTTTCCGATGGTCTTCGGCGACCCCTGTGAAAGGGTCGTTCGACCCCCAAAGGGTTCGCGACCCACAGGTTGAGAACCGCTGCCTTAAGGGCACGCTCCCTGCGTGCAGCACATCACCATCCACAGGCTTCCGGGGCAGCTGCCCTGGCTTGGGCAGCAGGGATGGACTGAACCACGTCAGGCCACACAGAGGCTCGGGGACCCTGGCCAGTCTCCTCCTGCTCTGGGCCCAGACCCCACAGCTTGGCTTCCAGAATATGACCCCAAACCAGCCGTACTTTCTTTTTCTGGGTTTCTCCCTCCCCCGTGCCTTCATGGGGTCGTGACCGGCACCTGGGTGGGTACAGCAGTGCTGTCAGGAGCTGTGCTCATTTCTGGACCCCAGAAACCAGGTCCTCTGGGCCCCTCTTGGCTGTCCGTGGAGCTTCATACCCACTCACTCTGTGAGGCCCCATGGGCCTGGGGGCCGGCAGCCCTGTGCTGCAGCCACTGTCGCCATCTGGGCCTGGCAACACCAGCAGGAGGGCAGAGCCTGGCCTGGGTCCTGCGAGCCGCCTGGGCAGGGACAAAGGCAGCCCACACCCCCCTCCAGGCCCAGCGTGGGCAGGGCCCCTGGAGACAGCGGGGGAGGGGAGACGGGTGCCCACCGCTGCTGTCCGGCTGGGTGCAGAGTGGGCCTGGCAGGGGGCGGGGAGTCGCAGGCCCCTCGGGGAGGCCACGGTGTTGCACACAGCCGGCCTGTGTGTCCCTGAATGGGTGGCTTTATCCTGGGTCCTAACCGCCAGGACCTGGCCCTATGGAATCAAGCCAGGCTGCCAGGCCCGGGACCAGCCTGTCTGGGGAGGCAAGAGGTGTGGCCATAGTTCCTGGGTTGAGGCCAGACGCCTGGCCTTTGCCCAACCCAGGCCCGCCCTCCTGGCAAGAACTCAGGGTGTCCGGAGGGTGGTGGCGGCTGCCGAGTGTCTGCCTGGCGGGGCCCCAGCCTTCTCAGGGCTCCGTGTCTCACCAAAGCCCCGGCCATCCTCCTGCCGGGCCCCTCCAGAGCAAAAAGGAGACACAGTCCCACCCATGGGCCAGAGCCGAGGCCCAAACTCCAATTAAATTCCTGGGTCAATGACTGTGGGAGGAGCCACCAATTCTGGGCCCTTGGGCTACAGGAGTCGGTCACCTGACCTCTGAGATGGCTGACGATAGTGGCCTGGGCTGTTCTCAGCCCCACACAGGGTGCCTGTGCCACTGTTCCTGTCGCTGGGCATTCTGTACATGAAAGGAGGTTGCATAGCACTGCTGGCACGTGCCCACCACATGCCAGGAGCACCCCCTGTTGTGACTGTCACTCCTGTCCCCAGATATTGCCACATGTTCCCTGGGGGGCGGACTTCCTGACTTACTAATGGTGCCAAGTGAGCAGATATATAAGGAGAAGGTGGGCATCCTGGAAACCAGATGAACGGGCCAGGGCTCCCGGAGGATGTGGCTCAGTGTGGAGAGGCTTCCGTGGTTGGACCAAAGTAACGTTCACTGCTAGAATCCTCCGGAAAACAGACCAGAGTCAAGAGGGGCTGGCCCTGCAGAGCTTGGAGTTTGGGTGGACCCAGTTGGGGGCAGAGCGCTAACACAGCCACACCTGACCTGCAGCCACAGCCACGCCTCACCTGCAGCCACAGCCACAGCCACGCCTCACCTGCAGCCACAGCCACGCCTCACCTGCAGCCACAGCCACACCTCACCTGCAGCCACAGCCACACCTCACCTGCAACCATACCTCACCTGCAGCCACAGCCACACCTCACCTGCAGCCACAGCCTCTCCTTACCTGCAGCCCATCCCACCCTGCCCACTCCACTCTGTCTTGGAGGAGAAAAAGCTGAGCTGAGTGGCTCTGGAGTGCCTGGTGGCGTGTGGAGTCTTCCTGTCCGTTGGGTCTGGAGGCACAATCCCCTGCTTGTTGGACAGGGCATTCTGCCCAGCGGGCTGGGGAGGCTGACACCTGCTGGCTGGTGGCCCCTCTGCATGTCAGTACCCAGTCCCAGCAGGACTGGCACCAGCGTCACCTGCTGGGGGCCGGGGGAGGGGATGGGGGGGGCTCTGCTGGCACCAGCCATGGCCACCTGCCAAGCCCCTCAACAGGGACCCACTAAGTCAGCAGATCAAAATACCCTTCCTTTCCCAGCACTTGAGAGCTTTTCTGTTTTCGAGGGGAAACGAAACGAAACCAGAAATAAGAAATGAGATTGCAGTGTCTGCGGCCACGGGGACTGGTTGTTCTGAGCCTCTTGGCCAGAGGGTGGTGCGTGTGGTGTGATTGTTCGTGTCGTCTCTGAGAGTTGGGGCGTCTGCAGGAGCCATGGCGTTTACGGGCCGGGTGTGTGGGGCCGTGCCGGGCTCCCGGGTCTCACGCGTCCCCTTGCTGTTGCAGCGGAGCTGGAGTTCGTGGAGATCACCATCATCGTGGTGGTGGTGATGGTGATGGTGGTGGTGATCACGTGCCTGCTCAGCCACTACAAGCTGTCCGCGCGCTCCTTCATCGGCCGGCACAGCCAGGGCAGGAGGAGAGAAGACGCCCTGTCCTCAGTAAGTGCCGCCCGCGGGACATGACGGGGTGCCCCACGGCGGGGCCTCCCAGGAGCTGCAGGGGACAGAGCTCCGGGTTCAGGCAGAGGCCGGGCAGACGGGTGGTGGCTCAGGTGCCGAGCCCTGCGGTGACCCAGCCAGCGCCTCCGGGCGTCGGGCAGGGACTCAGCGCCTTGGCGGCAGCAGGTCACCTGGGGCCGAGTTTAATCCCAGCTCCACCATCCTGGCCGTGTGCCCTCGGACCAGTCCCTCCTTCGTGAAACGGGGCTTCAGTCCCACTTGTGTGAAGGCTGGGGCAGGCGCTGGGGTCCAAGGGCAGCTGGGAATCGGGGAAGGTGGCACCTGGCAGCCCCGAGACTGCGGGCGGCGCACATCTCTGAGTCGGCGTTCTTTGGGCACCGGGAGGACAGCGACAGGACAGGAGGCGGTGCTGGGTGCTGGGTGTGGCCTCCCGGTTCCCGGGTCTCGGGCTGAGCCAAGCCCTCAGGCAGGCCTGTCCCGGCAGGTTCGGGCCTCTCTGCCTGCCTCAGGCGCAGCCTCTGTGTCTCACCAGGTTGCCAGGGCAAGGAGCGGCGCTCTGGTCCCTTCCGCAGGAACACTGGGTGCTCAGCCCGAGCCCCCCGTGTATGCAGAGGGCACGGCTGCTCGGAAGGGGTCCAGGCTTCTGCAGCCAGGGCTCGCCTGTGTGCTTGGTCGCTGCTGCTGTTACCCTAGGGACGGGCCACCAGCTGCAACGCACAGTCTGGTCTTCACTTACCGTTTTACAGAGAACAGGCTCAGAGAGGTGGGAACACTAGCCTGAGGCCTCACAGCTTTTAAGTGGTGGTTTGAGAGGTTTGAAGAGCCCACAGCCGTTTGTTCTCCTCCCTGTTTGTTCTCCCTCGGGGCTGGAGCAAGTGAGGCCTTTTGCACAAAGGAGAATACGCCAGCCCTATAGACATGCTCCAGGTGGGTCCCCTTCCCTCCGAGCCCGCGTGAGCATCTGTGGAAGGGGTGGAGCTGGCCTTTCTCCCGCTGCCCCATGTGGTCCAGCCGATGAGGATGAAGTTGGCGAGAGTATGGAGGTGGAGGTGCAGAGGCTCCCGGGGGAGGCGTGCCTGCTTCCAGGGAGGGAGGCAGCTCTGTGGCAGCACCTAGAACTTCACGCCCAGACGGAGGTTAGGACTCAGGAGAGCCAGGGCTAAAAGAAGGGTGCCCCTCCCCCCCGCCCTCTACCCAGCCACCTGCACAGGTCCCCAGGGACGCCTGGATGGGTAAACACAGCCTTGTTAGGCCTGATGTGAGGGTGGCAGCTCCCCTGGGGACCCCCTGCCAGACAGGGCGTGTCTGAGGAGTCTCCGGGCCCAGCAACCTCCCAGAGAGACCCAAACCCTGCCACAGTCTGCCGGGGGCTGGGCCCAGCTGGCCTGGCTGCCCTGCCGTGGCCCCTTTTCGGGGTGACTTTCTGGGTGTTTGTTTCCTCACTGGCATGCAGTCAAGCCCATTCCCATGGAATCTTCCCTGGTGGCTGTGCTTGCCCCAGAGCAACGTTGTTAGTGATGTAACAGACCATCCGCCCCACCAAGCAGGAACTAGCTCACTCTCTGGCCCTTTAGGAACCAGTTTGCAGACCTCTGGTTCTACATGGAGAAGCCATGCCAGGCTGGACGGGCTCACCACAAGGAAGCTTCTAGAAAGAAAAGGAGCCAGGTGGAGCCTGGAGTGTTAGGGATGGGAGGGAGGCAAAAAGGAGCTGTCAGGAACAACCCTGGGGTCTGGCATTTGATCTGGGAAGATGTTGGGGCCATTCACTGAATTGGGGAACAAGGCCAGGAAGACCCGGCCCTTGGCAGGGGTTGAGTGCAGTGCCGTCCTGGTGGTGGGTTTCTGTACTCGGGGCCAGGCTGGGGGGGGGAGCTGGGCTTCTGTGGGAGCCTCCAGGCAGGTGTCTGGCCCGGTGGCTAGTTCCCGGAACTCCCGAAGGAGGAGGCGACCTCCAGGTGCAGGAGTTGGAGGTAGTCGGTGGCAGGGCTGGTGGGTGGTTCTGGGTCTGCAGTGGGGCACCCAGGCGCTGACGGGTGTTTCCTAACCTCCCTGGGTGGTGCTACTTTGCAACCAGGTGGAGAACCTCCGGGCTAGGGCTCCGCCGGTGGGGGTGGAGGTGGGGAAGAGCTGTTGGCAGCCATGTCCTGCCGGGGCTTGGCTGGAGGGCCTCACAGGAGGCTTTTAGAGGGGCTTGTATGGGTCACATTTCATCCAAGACGCCTTGGCTGCTTGCACCCCTCCCCAGGGCTCCCGACTCCACTTGGGAACAGGTGGTTGGTTGACTAGGAGAATTGAAATGATGCTTTAAAAGCTTATGACAGTGCCTGACACCAAGGCAGCAATTGATATGGCATTAATATTAGTCCCAAAATGGCCATTGACGACCATATTAACAGTAACAGTGTGTGTCTGCTCTCTGCTTCCCCACACCTGGAACATACTAGGCCCCATGAGTCTTCCTGGTTTAGTCAGTGCATTCCTGTTGGGACAGTTTTGAGAGACACAGGGCCCCCTAGTGGCCATGTCGGAAGTTGCAGCCCTCCAGGGAATCCTCAACTGGGAGCCCTCCAGAAAACGTGCCCCCAATGAAATGAATGGGATGATGGATGAGTTTGTTATTCTGATTGTGGTGATGGGTTCCTGGAATATACATGTGCCAAAGCTTAACCCCGTTATATACTTTGAATATGTGCAGTTTATTATATGTCAGGTATATCTCAATAAAGCTAGTTTTAATTTTTAATTTTTTTGCCCCTCAGATGAACTGATCCTGGTGTGGAGGTCCCACTTTCCTGGCCCTCGGGTCTCTCCGCATGAAACAGGAGTCTCAGTACAGAGGGAGGGGTCTTTCGTCAGATGATAGAGGTCCCAGGAACCCCAGGCAGGGTTTCCAGCTCGGTGGGAGCTGAGGGCCCCGATGTCTGCAGAGCATGCTGTTCCCTGTCCCCTGGCCCCTCTGTGAGGTGGGCTCACTCACTAACCTCCGACGGGCCAAGGTCAGGGTGGCCAGAGCAGGGCAGACGCTGCCCGCAGCAGGTAGTAGGTATGAAGGAGCCAGCAGTGTGGCTGGAACTCACACAGAGCCGGTGCAGCCTGGCTGCCCATGCGCAGACTGGAGTCCAGAGCCAGCCCTCTCCATTCCCCAGGGGAGCTACAGGTCCCACCCAGAGTTTCAGGGCAAAGGGCATAAGCCTCATGAGGTGGCAGCGACATGCCTGGCACCTGGCCCGGAGCTTGGCACAGAAGTGGGGTCACATCCACATTTGTTGACTCACTGAATCATGTCGTGGCAGAGCAGCTAGGTGGGGCTTCCCTTACTAACTCTTGTATTTCTTCACCTGTAACCTGGGCTCACAGTGGGAGGCCAAGACAGTCAAGAGCTAAATAAACAAGTAGACAAGATGTTCTTGTGAGGGAAGTCATTAGAGGACAGGATTTGTAATGGGTGAGGGCCCTCTAGGTATGGTGTCAAAGGAAGTCTGCAAGGGGCACTGGGATTACAAAGCAAGGAGCCTGGCTGGGTGGCTCAATTGGTTGGAGTATCATCCCGTGCAAAAAGGGTCTTAGATTTGATTCCCGATCAGGGCACAACCTGGAAGCAACAGATCAATGTTTCTCTCTCACACATCTCCCTCTCACTCCTCCCTCCATCTCTCCCTCCCTTCCTGTCTCTAAAAGCAATACACGTATCCTTGTGTGAGGATAAGGAGAAAAAAAACAAGACGTTGGCCATGCAGTGGGGTGGCCAGTGCAAAGGCCCTGAGGTGCACACTTAGCATTTCGACGCACTAGATAGCAGTCAGCAGGGCTGGAGACAGCATGGTGATGGCGTCCGATGTGTACATATGCTCGCAGAGGGCGCACTCGGAGCGGTTTGCACGCTCCACTCCTTCAGCTGGAATTCAGCCACTCGCCCACGGTGGCAGAGCCAGGCAAGGGTGGCCAAGGCCAGGGGGGCTGGATCCGGCCAGGCTTTCTTAGCAGCCAGTCCATGGGTTACTTTGGATTGATTCTAAGGTCCACAGGAGGCCCTGGAGGGTTCGGAAAAAGGAGATTCAGCTGCACGTTTTAGAAAGTGTGGAGGGTGCATTTTCAGGGACAGAGTGGGAGCCCAGAGCTGGGCGTCTGAGAGGTGTGCAGGCCCGGTGGGGAGGAGAGAGGTGGATAGTGCAAGGTCTCATTCCAAGTGGAAGGTCCCAGGGTCAGAACCGGGTGGACCCTGGCTCTCAGCTGTCCTTCATCCCCTGACCTGCCTCTCTCCTCCCACACAGGAAGGATGCCTCTGGCCCTCAGACAGCACCGTGTCCGGCAGTGGAATCCCAGAGGTGAGCCCCAGTGTGCCTGCCCCCCCCTTCCCTCCTGCCCTGTACCTGCCCTCTCAAGTGCTTTAGTGGACCCAGAAGCCCCCAAGCCCAGCGGTGCCCTTCCCGGGCCTGAACCGCTGGCTGCTACAGGCTCACACGCTGCCCTTCTCAGAAGAAATGTGCGGTGGCTGGTCCTCCCTGCCCGGACAGGATGCACCTACCCCAGGGAGCACCCCGTGTCTGCCCCAGACCAGCCAAGGCGGCCCCCCTTGAGCTCTGTGATGATCCCAGGCCCATGTCAGGTGGAGGCCAGGCTCCAGGCTCCCCTCGGGCCTGCCCTTCCCTCCCTTTCCCCAGAGGGCAGAATCGCAGGCAGCCATCCTTGCTTGGGCCCAGCTTCTGGGGACCCTCACTCTGCTCTGCTCCCTCCAGCCTCAGGTCTACGCCCCACCGAGGCCCACGGACCGCCTGGCCGTGCCCCCCTTCGCCCAGCGGGACCGCTTCCACCGCTTCCAGCCCACCTACCCCTACCTGCAGCATGAGATCGACCTGCCGCCCACCATCTCGCTGTCGGACGGGGAGGAGCCGCCGCCCTACCAGGGCCCCTGCACCCTCCAGCTGCGGGACCCCGAGCAGCAGCTGGAGCTCAACCGCGAGTCGGTGCGCGCGCCCCCAAACAGGACCATCTTCGACAGCGACCTGATGGACAGCGCCATGCTGGGCGGCCCCTGTCCCCCCAGCAGCAACTCGGGCATCAGCGCCACGTGCTACGGGGGCGGCGGGCGCATGGAGGGGCCGCCCCCCACCTACAGCGAGGTCATCGGGCACTACCCCGGGTCGGCCACCTTCCAGCATCAGCAGAGCAGCGCGCCGGCCTCCCTGCTGGAGGGGGCCCGGCTGCACCCCGCGCACCTCGCGGCCCTGGAGAGCGCCGCCGCCTGGAGCCAAGAGAAGGAGAAGCAGAAGGGACACCCTCTCTAGGGTCCCGGCGGCGGCCAGGGCAGCGGTGGGTGAAAAGGCAAAACACTCCGCACTTCTAAGAAGAGAGAGGAGGCCGGGCCGGACACGCGCGTCGCCATCCCCTCCCCCTCCCTGTGTATAAAAATAGTTCCATGTCTGTCTGGTCCGGATGCACAAGCTAAGAAAGCTTGCAAAACAGAACACACACACACACACACACACACACACACACACCGTGTTTCTTTGTTGAGCCGTGTCTTGAAGGCAAAAGAGAAAAAACAATTCTCCCCTAGTTTTTTCTGTTGCTAGTCGAGCTTCGTGAAGGCTTCCTTTCGTTTGTTGATGATGATTTCACTTAACTTTAAAAACATATTTGCACAAAACCTTTGTTTAAAGATCTGCAATATTATATATAAAAGTATATATAAAGTAAGAGAAACTGTATGTGCGAGGGCAGGAGTATTTTTGTATTAGAAGAGTCCTATTAAAACACACACAGGTTGTTTTCTGAGCTGGAAGAGAAAGTGGCCCCTTTGGCGTGCCATCTCAGAACGTGTGTATTACCTTGTAAAGAAAGCAATGACAAAGCAGGGGTCTAGAGTTATTTATATAAATGTTGAGCTTTTGCACTATTTTTTAATATAAATATGTCAGTGCTTGTTTGACGGAAACTTTTATCACGTTTGTCGAGACTCTAAGGGAGAGATGCCGAGCCCGGCGGCGGGCAGAGGGGCTCCGCCTGGGCGCTGTGCCTGGGGTAGGCTCTTCCCTCCTTACACATTCCTGCCCGAAGGGGACACGTTTCCTCCTCGGGGTCAGAACAGCCTTTGAATCGCATGACATAGAGGCACCGAGTTCCAGGTGGTGGCTTTGCCTTCCCCAACTGAAAATAAACTGTTACTGAAGGAATTTAAGTTTTCCCTCCTATTTTTTTTAATCGTGAAGGTCCCCATAGGCAGGGGCGAAGGTGCTGCTATTGACACGCCGAGGGGTAGAGATGGCTTGTTGTGCAGAATTCGATGGTGGCTCCAGAGCTGGTCGGTTAAGGTCGGTGCAGTCCGCTGGCTACAGGAAAGGCCCAAAGTCCTAGGACTGTGGCCCTGTCCCTGTCTTGCTCTCTACGGATGATTCCCACTTAATGGGCCAAAAACAGAGGACCAGAGGTGAAAGCGACACTCGCAGGACATGCGGAAGGGTTGAGACAAAAGACGGTCACACCCCGAGCTCGAGGCTTTAGGCCAGGGCTGGGGACGTCGGCCCAGGGGCCCTGTAAGCCCCGCAAGGTCATTGGGTCTGGCCCTGCCACGGCAGTAGGGGCGAGTGAGTCAAATGTCTGAGCGAGCACAGCGGCCCAGTTTTTAAGGTGGTGATTCTGTACGGCCCGTGAATGGAAAGAAGTTCCCCACCCCTGTTTGCAAGCGGGTCCTCTGCCTTCTCTCCATCCCCGTTCCTCCTGGAAACAGTCCTGTTCCGTGTGTTTCTTTCCCTGTGTTCCCATAAGCATCTTCCTCAGACACGACTCCTGTTCACCGGGGTTTCACTGAGTAGATTTGGGTGTGAGGAGACCCCTCGTGGGTGTGCGTGGGCACGCGTGTGTGCGAGTAGAGATGAGTGGCAGGAAGTGGAGTGGGGGTCTCGGCATCTGCCGAGGACGGTGGCTGGAGCTGGAGGCCTTTCTCCGGGTGAGGACTCGCTGATCTCCATGGTGGGTGACCCCCCAGCCTGAAGAGCAGCCCCCCATCCCCCACCCCACGGAGGTGTCCTCATTTTCGGCAGAATGCCAACTAGCCGACTGACATAAGAGAACGATAGGAGGCAATAACTATTGTTTTTAAGCAACTATTTTATTACTTGAAAAATGAAAACCTGGGAACAGTTTTGAAGTCCTGACCATTTGAACTCTGTTTATATACAAATTTTACAAACAGGCGAGCACCAGGCAGGGGCCACTGCGTCCTCGGCCAGCCTGGCAGAGGTGTCCGCCCTGACCACAGCACCTGCCTCTCCGTGGGTCTTCAGCCTGAACCTTGCTGCCCTCAAAGAGGGTTCTTTTCAAAGGACGAGCGGAGAAGCCCCTGCAATCTGTGCTGACAGGACGGGGACAATTTGTAGGGAACAGTTTTAAAGGTAACCTTTCCGCGGAGTCTCCCTAGTGCCTTACTGAGGAAACACTGGGCTCGGTCGCCAGGCTGGCGTTCCTGGCGGTGCCTGGCTCACCCAGACCCGCCTCCTGCTCCTGGCCCGCAAAGGGCTGCTGCTTCTCAAACCTCCCTTTGTCCTCCCTCGTCCCAGCCCACCTGCCCTCCACCCTGCACGTCCTCCCTGGGCCGGGCGACCCCTCCTGCCCCAGCCTTCCTGGCCAGCACTGTGCTTACTGCCCCCCTGGGTGGAAACCTGGAAGTGGGCCTCCTTGGTGTGAGCAGCATCAGCCAAAAGCCAGTGCACAGCGCCCCCAGGTCCTCTGAACCTCGTTGCCGGTGGCGCGGTCCGATCTACTGGATCTACTGTACTTTTCGGAGTTAGGAGGAAGCCGGGCGACCGAACTCAGCCGGCTAGAGGGCAGAGCTCTCCCCTCTGATCAGCCCCAGTCAGGGCTGCAGGCCAGGTTGCCGTGCGGCCTGTCCCTGGGCTCGTGCCCAGCAGGTGACCACTGCGGGCGTGCATCTCAAGAGAACGGTGTGTGTTTCCAGAAATTGGTGCTGTAGCTAAGTTCTGGGTTTCTCTGTGGACCCCAGAGCTGGGGTGCAGGGGGCACGAGTTCCTCTAGGTCAGTGGTTCTCAACCTTCCTAATGCCAGGACCCTTTAATACAGTTCCTCATGTTGTGGTGACCCCCAATTTCATGTTACAAATTGAACATAATTAAAGCATAGTGATTAATCACAAAAACAATATGTAATTATATATGTGTTTTCCGATGATCTTCAGCGACCCCTGTGAAAGGGTCGTTCGACCCCCAAAGGGGTTGCACCCACAGGTTGAGAACCTCTGCTCTGTCGACTGTCAGGCTGTTATCTTTGAAAAGCCTTTGCGCACCCCTCAGGAGGCCCCTGTTGCCATGGAGGTGGGGGTCTTTAGAAGTGGCTGGTTGGAGGGGGACCAGGTTGGGCTCAGAAAAGGCAGTGGAGCTCAGCTGTCTGTCATGCTCACTGTTTTCCTGCTTGTCAATCATCACATCCCCCGCACCCCGTTCCCACAAAGCCCGGTCCACGCACACGGACTGAGCAAAGTCCACCGTGAGCTGTCCACGTTCCCTCAAAGCCCAGTGTTTGTGCAAAGAGCTAAGAGTGGCCTCTTCCCCGTCCAGCGCGCACCAGGGCCAGGCGAGCACCGAAGCCGCCCCTGTCCTTGTCTGTCTTGTCTGTGAATTCTACGTTGCAGAGGTTTCTTTTTCCTACGTGCAGCGCAAAGCTTCCAGGTCCATAGAACATCCCGATGGCAAGGAAAGAATTGTTATCCTCCGGAACCTGTGCTTCAGATGTTGCTGTGACTGTGGGGCTGCGAAGGCCGCGCGCCCCCCTTGCCGTCTGACTCCGTGGTGGCGTGCGGATGGCGGCGCCCACGGTTGTCCCTGGCGCCGGAACTGCTCGCCTTTGCCGCCCTGTGTCACGAGTTCGTTAAACTGCAAACTGTCCATGTCACCCGGGCCGTGCTCACGCCGCTGCTGCGGCAGCCGCTGTATTCGATGCCAGTCCACGGGCCTGATGAAATTGCTTGTTGTTATCAATAATCGTTAGTGGCAAGGATGACGTTCTGAAGAGCTGCAATACTTACACAATAAATTTTACAATCTTTGGAACGAGGCTGGTTTGTTTCTTTGGTCGTTCCCCTGCCCCCACGCCCTCGGCAACAACCCCAGGGTCCCACGGAGCTGAGGGGCCGTGAGACCTTGGCCAGTTCCTCGCTCCTCTGCTTTAGGGCAGGGAGCCCAGTGCTAACGCGAGCTCGGGCGGGTGGTTTTAGCAAGAGAGGTGGTGTTTGGGTTAAAGGAGTTTCCATAAATCACCAACGCATGACTAAGGCTCTGATAAGGTCTGCAAGAAAGAAACTGTCTGAGGTAGGATTCTTCTAGAAGTAAACTCAGACGTGCCGCTGTCTGAAGGGATGTATCACGGTCGTCTCCCAGGGGAGACCAGGGAGTCAGGAAGTGGATACAGAACCCCACAGTGCCCATGACAGAAACTCGTGTTTATTTTTCTTTCATGTCTAAGTGTTGTTGTTTAATCAGTCTAAACCAGGGGTCCTCAAACTTTTTAAACAGGGGGCCAGTTCACTGTCCTTCAGACTGTTGGAGGGCTGGACTATAGTTTAAAAAAAAAACTATGAACAAATTCCTATGCACACTGCACATAACTTATTTTGAAGTGAACAAAACGGGAACAAATACAATATTTGTATTTGCATGTGGCCTGCGGGCTGTAGTTTGAGGACCCCTGGCCTAAACAGAGCCCATAACCTGCAGCGATGACCAGTTTGGTCTCAGCCGCAAGGTTCCCTGAGCTTTTGGACCACAGGTTTACAGAGCTGCCCACTGCATGGGGACAGAACTCAGCACGTGTCTGCACTACCTGCTCCCTCTCTCTGGTGCACACAAACCTCAGATCACAAAGACTGGGGGGAACCTAAGAGCTTATTTATGCTTCAGTGCTAGGAGCACGACGGGCATCGCAGCGCAGTGCCCAGCGGGGCTCTAGAGCCCCAGTGCCTCCCTTGCTGACCCTCAGCCACCTCATCTGTAGAATGGGTTGACGGCGGAACCTGTGAGCTGGTTGCGCTTGGTGTCTGATACGATAAGTCCTCAGAAGGGTGCCTGCCACATGCAAATGTGAGCCGCTTTTATTACTAACAGGCTCCCAGGATGGGTTTCCTGTAACCCAGTCTCCTGGAGCTTCTGGGCCGGTTTGTAGGTCCTGGGCTGAGCACACAGGCAGCACCTCCCCCAGGGAGTCAGGACAGAGGAGCCTTTCCCAGCGGGGAGGGGAGCCCTGGGTTCCGATGGGAAGGAGACCCCACACACACTTTTGAGAACAGCCCAAGCAGTGCAGCCGTCTCCGTCCAGAATAATGACTGAACTCAGAACAGCTGATGTTTTTGGAGCATCTATTAGATTACAAGCGTGATGCTAAGTCATGACAGAAGGTGGCTGCTCATTGGGGCGCTGAGGAGGTTCCTGGGGTACCAGTGCATCAGGCCCAATGCCAGACCTCAAAGAACTCACCTGGGACCACAGCACAACTCCGAGAGGGCGAGAGTGGGCTGTCAGAAGCGAGAGGGAGGTTGCCGACGGCTGCATTATTGCGCTCAGAGGCACGAGGAAGGAAAGGAGGGAGAGGGTGAGCCAGGCGGCTGCGTGAGCACAGGACGCCAGGGGGTTTGGCAGGGCAGCCCTGACGGGCAAAGCGATGCCCTGGAGGGGAGGCTGAGCCTCGCTGTGCACAACGACCAGGGAGGGCGGTGGGTGTGGCCTGGTGTGGAGTGGGGCACTGAAAAATGGTTAGGAACATCGCACAGGCCATCAGAATGCGCCTGGAAAAGGGCCGAAGCTTCCCCTCAGAGCCGGTCCAATGAGCAGGGCCCCAGGCCAGCGCCCGGACGCAGCTCAGCTGTGACCGTCTGGACTCAATCGTCTGCAGCTTTCAGGTGGAGGCTTGTCCCGTGGCCTCCGTTCTCTGGTGGGTAAAGAAAAGTTGTTGATTTTTAGTTGGTCCACCTGTTTTATCTTGTGAGCATAAGAGTGATGACTTCCCCACTGTTTGCACCTCAAACCGGAAACAGAAGTTCTCTGTAAAAAAAAAGTTCTCTGTTTTTAGAAATTGAGATAAAATTTTCATTCTCTGAAACTCACCTTTAACATCCAGTGGGCTTAGTATCGGCACAGAGCTGTGCAGCCTCCCCAGGATCGCATTCCAGGCCGTTCGCATCATCCCCAGTAAAACCTCGCTCCACGCCCTGACCGGTTTGGCTCAGCGGATAGAGCGTCGGCCTGCGGACTCAAGGGTCCCGGATTCAATTTCAGTCAAGGTCATGTACCTTGGTTGCGGGCATGTCCCCAGTGGGGAGTGTGCAGGAGGCAGCGGATCGATGTTTCTCTCACATCGATGTTTCTAACTCTATCCCTCTCCCTTCCTCTCTGTGAAAAATCAATAAAATATAAAAATAAAATAAAATAAATAAAACCTCGCTCCATTCCAGTCCTTCCCCAGCTCCGGGCAGCCACAGTCCACTTCCTGTTTCCACGGATTTGCCTACTTCAAACATTTCGTGTAAGTGGAGTCATGCAATATGTGATCTTTTTCTTATACTGTGTGTCTGGCTGCTTTTCCTTAGCCTAGTGTTTTCCAAGGCTCACGCATGCTGTCGCAAGCATCGATGCACTTCTCGGTTGAGTACCACTCCGTTGTCTGGGTGGGTTATTACAGCCGTTTATCCATTGCTCAGCTGACGAACTTGGGGTAGTCTCCAGGTTTGGCTAGTCTGAGTAACGCCGCTCTGAATGCTCATGTACGAGTTTCTGTACGGACATATGTTTCCACTTCTCATCCTCGGAGAGGAACTGGCCTGTTGGGTCACATGGCAGTTTTATATTTAACTTTTTGAAGATCTGCCAAACCGCCTTCCTCATCAGCGGCACCGATTCGCATCCTACCAGCATGTACGAGGGCCCCCGTTCCCACACCCTCACCAGCATCTGCTCTTTCCCTTTTTAAGTTTTTATTATTTTTAAGGTCATCCTGGTGGGGTGAGGTGGAATCTCATTGTGGTTTTGACTTGCATTTCCCTGAGGATGAACGATGGCGGGCATGTTTTCACCGAATTCAGTGGTTCTCAACCTTCCTCAGGCCGCGGCCCTTTCATACAGTTCCTCATGCTGTGGTGACCCCCAATTTCATTGTTACAAATTGAACATAATTAAAGTATAGTGATTAACCACAAAAACAACACGTAATTATACATGTGTTTTCCGATGGTCTTAGGCCAGTGGTTGGCAAACTGCGGCCCCTTGAGTGTGGCTCTTTCACAAAATACCACATGCAGGCTCACACGTACAGTGCGATTGAAACTTCGTGGCCACATTCAAGGGGCCAAAGAGCCGCATGTGGCTCGCGAGCCGCAGTTTGCCGACCCTGTGAAAGGGTTGTTCGACCCCCAAAGGGGCCGCGACCCACAGGTTGAGAACCGCTGACCTAATTATTGAATGTTTGCATTTCTTCTTTGGGGAAACGTCTATTCAAACCCTTTGCCCATTTTTTTAATTGAACTTAGAGGAAAAGGGAGAGGGAGAGGGAGAGGGAAAAGGAGAGGGAGGGGGAGGGGGAGGGGGAGGGGGAGGGGGAGAGGGAGGGGGAGAGGGAGGGGGAGAGGGAGAGGGAGAGGGAGGGGGAGGTGAGAGAGAAACATTGATCAGTTGCCTCCTGTATGTGCCCCAACAGGGATGATGCTCCAACCAACTGATCCACACCAGGGCCCTTTGCCCATTTTCTATTTGGGTGACCTGTCTTCTATTGTTGAATTGTAATATGTCTGTATTCTGGATACTAGATCCCTGCTAGATATAGTTTGCAGGAAAACTCTCCCATTCTTTGTGTTTTCTTTTTACTTTCTTGAGAGTGTTCTTTGAAGCACAAAAGTTTTTAATTTTCATGAAGTCCAGCTTAATTATTTATTTACTAGAAGCCCGGTGCGCAAAATTCATGCGGGGCAGGGGGGGGGGGAGGCGTTTCCTCAGCCCAGCCTGCACCCATTCCAATTGGGGACCCCTCAGGGGATGTCTGACAACTGGTCAGACACCCCTCTCACAATCTGGGACTGCTGGCTACTAACCACTCACCTGCCTGCCTGATCACCCCTAACTGCCTCTGCCTGCCTGCCTGATAGCCCCTAACTGCCTCTGCCTCCCTGATCGCCCCCAACTGCCCTCCCCTGCCAGCCTGATCTCGCCCCAACTGCCCTCCTCTAATGGCCAATTTGGTTCTAATTGGTCAGTTTCTATGCCAGTCAGCATCAAAAGCTCCACCTCCTAGGCAGCCATTGGCTCCTCACAGTTGACCCAGATGTGGTTCTGATTGGTGAGTTTCTATGCCAGTCAGCATCAAAAGCTCTGCCTCCTAGGCAGCCATTGGCTCCTTACAGTTGACCCATATTTGGTTCTGATTGGTCAGTTTCTATGCCAGTCAGTGTCAAAAGCTCCACCCCCCAGGCAGCCATTGGCTCCTTAAATTCACCCAGATTTGGTTCTGACTGATCAGTTTCTATGCCAGTCAGCATCTCTGGGCCTATCAATGGGGCCTGATCAGAAAGGTGGGGCTGATCAGCAGCTCCGGTGGAGGCCTGGAGAGAAATGGAGACACGGCTGTTGGCCAGGCCAGGAGAGAAAGAGAGGCAAGTTCTGATCAACGGCTGCCACAAAGGCTACGGATCAGACCCTGCCTATCTCTCTGCAGGCCTCTCTCTGCCCCTGATCTGCAGCCCCCTTGGTAGTCAGTGCTAGGTCGGGGCTCCCAAAGCGCCCACAGTCAGTGCTGGGTTGCGACCCAGCACTGACTTCTGATCTGGTCAAGCCTTGGGTGGTAATGACCCTGGCTCTTCATTATATAGATTGGTTTCTTGGTGTTATATTATATTGAAGAAACCATTGCCCAAACTCAAGGTTATGCAAATTTACACCTGTTTCCTCTAAGAGGTTTCTAGGGTTAGCTCTTCTATTTAGGTCTTTGATCTGTTTTGAGTTAATTTTTGCACTTGGCATAAGGAGTGCAAATCCTTTCTTCTGCACATGGGTGTCCAGGTTTCCTTGCATCATCCGTTGAAGACTCTTCTTTGCCCTGTTCAGTTGTCTCAGCATCCTTGTCAAAATCAACCCACCACAACGGCAGGGCTTATTTCTGGGCTCTCAATTCGATTTCACTGAGCTGCGTCTCTTACATCAGCTCTACCCAGTCCTTGTTATGGTAACTTTGCAGGAACTTTCACAAATCCTCCAATTCTGTTCTCATATTTCAAGATCATTTTGCATATACCAGGATTCTTATGAATTTGAGGATCGCTTTTCAGTTTTTGCACAACAGCCAGCTGGGGTATCAATAAGGATGACCTTGGATCTGTAGAGGTCAGTTTAGGGACTATGGCTGCCTCCAGGATATTAAACCTTCCGACTCATGAGTGCAGGAGGCCTTTCCACTTACGTAGAATTTATTCAACTTCCTTTCGGTGATGGTCTGTTGTTTTCAGTATAAGTCTTGAACGGTTGGTGGGGGGAGGGGAGGCTTGCTAAATTTATTTCTAAGTAATTTGTTCTTTTTGATTCTTTAGTAAATGGAATATTTTTTTCCCAAATTTTACTTTGAATCTTTCACTGCTAGTCTGTAAGAATGCAGTTGATTTTTATATGATGATTAGAGGCCTAGTGCTTGAAAATTCATGCACTGGAGGGGTGGTCCCTTAGCCCGACCTGCCCCCTCTCACAGTCCGGGAGCCCTCAGGGGTGGGAGGCGACCTGGTGATCAGGGGAAGGCGACGCTCCCATCATGCTTCTGCTGCTGCCACTGCCAGTAGCACAAGCCTTGGCCGGCCCTGGTTACCTGAGCCTCAGGAGGCCTTGGGCAGCTGGGCAGCCACCATCCGAGGCTTGCCTGCACCTCGGGCTGGCCCTGGGTGGCTGCGGGGCTGAGGGTGGGTCCAGCTGCATGGCACACCTGCTACCCCCTCAGCGGGGTTGAAAGGACTGGGGGACTCTGGCAGAGCTGAGGGGACTGGGCACCGCCATCTTGTGACTATGGGTGCCGCCATATCTGTGATGGCATGATGGTCAATTTGCATATTCCCTCTTTATCCTTTAGATAGGATATTGTATCCTGCAACCCTGTTGAACATGTTTACTAGGTCTGAATTGTTGACTTTTGTAACTGAAAAGCAACAGGCCAGAGCTGGGCTAGATCACACACCACCAGGTACAGATGTGCACATGCAACATTAGGAAGGTGTCTATCCCCCACCATCAAGCTTCTCACCTGTCACTGGTTCCCCTTTCAAGCAGATTCTCCTGTCCTGGTGGCGTCTTCTTCCCAGTTCAATTCTGAGAGCTCTAAATCAAATGAGAAGAAATTGGTTTCCAATTCTTCCACCAAAAGTCCCAGAATTAAATCCCATTGGCTTGGCTTAGATCACATGCCCATCCCTAAACTGAGCCACAGAAGCAAGTGCTCTGATTGGCCAGGTTTGGGCACATGCCCTGTCCTGAACCTGGAGGTGAGGTCAGCTCCTTCCCATCCACATGGATTGAGAAGGGAGAGAAGTGATTCTCAAAAGGAAAATTGAGAGTCCTTGCAGGGCAGCTCAGTTGGTTAGAGTGTCATCCTCATATGCCAAGGTTGTGGGTTCAATCCCTGGGCAGGGCACATACAAAATCAACCAATGAATGCATGAATAAGTGGAATAACAAATCAATGTCTCTCTCTCTCTCTCTCTCTCTCTCTCTCTCTCTCTCTCTCTTTCTCTCTCCCCCCTCTCTCCCTTCTTCTGTCCCTCTAAAATCAATCAATAAAAAAGGAAAATTGGGGCAATTTTACCAGAAGAAGGAGGTTGTGTGCTAGGTAGCTAAAAACAGCAAATGCCACCCAGCTGGCATGGCTCAGTGGTTGAGTGTTGACCTATGACCCAGGTTACAGTTCGATTCCTGGTCAGGGCTCATGCCTGGGTTGTGGGCTCAATCCCTAGTAGGGGGCATGCAGGAGGCAGCCGACCGATGACTTTCATTATTGATGTTTCTATCTACCTCTTCCTCTCCCTCCCTTTCTGAAATCAATAAAAATATATCTTAAAAATAAAAACAGCAGAGGCCATTACACTGGACAAGTGGATGCGTTAATGCTGAAAAATAAAGCTGTTTATAAACACGGCAACTCTCGCACTGCACAGCCGAGCTGTCTCCTTCGCACCGGCGGGGAGGCAGAAGCGCCTGCACCAGCCCTGGGAGTTGGTTCTGAGTTGGTATTTGTTGAAATTGTTTCAGCATGTGTGTCTGGCTTCCTGTCGCAGGCATCGACGGGACGCTCAGAGCGCGAGGAAAGTGTGAGCCAGCAAGGGAGGCAGAGCACACAGGGCGTCTGCCAAGCGGCTTGCGTTTTCCTTCGCACTCTGTACAGTTGTCCCGAAGAAAAAGAGCTGCTTCCAAAAATAAAACAAAATATTATAAAAAGCTTCACAATCAGATGCTTTGGAACAAATGATGGGTTTAAATGTGCAAACACATTTCTAAAACAAATGCCCAACTGTGTGTGCACATGTGTGTCTGTGTGCGTGTGCATGTGCGTGTGCGTGTGTGCGCGCATGGGGGTCTCCTGCCGCAACCCTGTGCCCCTCCCCCACATTTCCTCCCACATCCCCTCCACCTGCTCCCCTCCCTCCGCTTTGTGCTCCCGCCTTGCCTTGACTGGTGGCCCTGCGGGCAGAGACTGGAATCATGGTGTTCAGCTTATTAAAAGGCTTTCATTGAGCTCAGAATAATTAAATTTGTCTTTAAAAGCATCTAACTTGATTGAGTGAACAAGTTTAAAACCGGATTGTTTTAGATCCATGGTGTTTGGCTTCTCCAGCCTGCTCTGCACAGGGGTGGCCAGCGGAGCCACCAAGCAGCGGAGCCATTTGGCTGGCGCTGTGGCTATCTGATCCAGATTCAAATCCCGCCCCTCTGAAACCGCCACCAGCACTCACCCTGGGCCACAACCCCAGGGACTCTTCTCTCTTATGATGTGTCTCCCCATTTCCTTCATTTTCCCTTCTGGGCGTGACAGTCTCAGCACCTCTGGCTTCCAGAAGCCTTTGAAAGTGTTTGAGCTGCAAAATATAGGGGTGGGGGAAGCATCGCACATTCGGGATCCATACGTGTTTAACTAAAAGGCTACAAAACCTAACATGTCAAGTTCACTAATTGTTCCATTTAATCATCATAAAAAAATTTCATTACACTTAATTGTTTGAAACAAATTTACAGGTGAGGTCGCCCCACTTTGAGAGAATTCCCAAGACTCCTGGACACTTGGTGAAGGATTTGTGGGCAATTGCAATTAAATAAATTTCTTGTAGGCAAATAATTTTGGAAATAAAATTATTTTTAGAAATCATCTACACTAATAAAAGAGAAACATGCAAATTGGTGTCACTCTGCTACGCCCACCAGCCAATCAGGATGAGTATGCAAATCAACTCAACATATCCAGGCACGGAGCAAAGACTGAAGGCTCCAGCCGGACTGAAGACTGAAGACAACTGAAGACTGAAGAGGCTTGCCTTCTCCGCTGTGGCTGGAGTGAAGGCCTGGGTCCCCGGTGCCGGAGGAAAACTGGTGCCGGCAGCCAGGAGAAGGAAGGCCTATTGCATGAATCTCTTCATGCAACGAGCCTCTAGTTTGATTATAAAAATAAAAGTTAGATGTGAATTTATTCCAGTATATTTGTTGACTTTCCGAAAAGAGTTGGTGGGAGAGGAAAGGGCCCGAGCAGCCCAGGGCTGGCCACACCCCTCTCCCTTGCCCACTTTCAGCCCCAGGACACCTTTCCAAATCCCCATCTCCCCTGGGGTGAAAATCCTCCAGTTCCCCTTCCTTTGCCCCTGGGGAAAATCTCAAGTTATACTACCACCGCTAATTCCCAGCCCTGCCCAGCTCCCTAACTCAGTACCACCTGCCTATCCATCGCTGCTGAGAGTTGGGGATGGGAGGATCCGGGACTCAACCGGAACCACCTGTCAATCCCTGGACTGCGCAATGTGGCCTCTTCTGCAGCCAGAGTGGGAAGCGGAACCAGGAACCAGTGAGGGGGCCTTTCTCTGCTCCCCCTTCCCCAGGCAGGCCCCAAGGTGTGGCCTGTGATTAAGAAGGCACAGAAATCATTTGGTGAATGACCGGCTAAATAAGTGGGACTGCTCTGTCACCTGAGAGAGGGACAGCTGCAGATCCTATAATGATGACATAACCAGCTCCTGTGTAATATGCATATGCTACGTCAGCCGTGGGCAAACTACGGATCCGGCCCGTTTGAAATGAATAAAACTATTGAAAAAAAGGACCATACCCTTTTATGTAATGATGTTTACTTTGAATTTATATTAGTTCACACAAACACTCCATCCACTCCAAACTCCCTCCGGTCCAGTTTAAGAACCTATTGTGGCCCTCGAGTCAAAAAGTTTGCCCACCCCTGTGCTACCTGCTCAGTGCTCTGCTAGCACCTTCAGGCCATGATCTCATTGAACAACAATCCCACAACTGAGGCTCAGAACGAGTGGTGGCTTGCTCCAGGCACAGAGCTAAAAGGTGGGGGTGCCAGGACCAGAACCCCAGGTTTGCCTGACTCTGGGGACATGGGTGATCGAGCTCTGTCTTGAAGGGCAGCGAGCAGAGCCTTTGACGAAGCAGCTTTGCTTGGTCTAGGTTTCTCTCCCTCCTCCTCTACCTCCTGGGACCTTGTGCAATCCCCTCTGGCCACCTCCAGCTCTCTGACCTTTGCCCTTGACCAAAGACATGTCATTTCCCACACTGGGTGCCTTCTGACCCTCGAGATGAGTGCACAGGGGAAATGTGAAGACAACAGCCAGGCTGCCTGGGAGAAAGTAGACTGGGCTTCAACAACACGATGTGCGGCAAACATATCTCTTCGAAAAGAGGGCGAGGGAGACATCTAAAGACTCGCGATCAGTAACGTGTCATCAGCATCTGGTTTGGGCAGAGAGTTCCTAACAGTTTCTAGAAAAACACAAGCCATAGAAAACGAGTCTGCTTTTTGGGGCAAAAGGAGGTTTGGGATCCAGCAGTCAGTGGTGACATCTGGGATCTCCTGTGGCCTTTGAGGCCCTTCCTCGGGGGGTAAGGCGGAACTGGTGTCCCTGTCTCCCTTCCTCTCCCCTTTGGCATTCCACCCTGGGCGGCAGGCTCTGAGAGTGTGGAAACTGCCCTTGAACTCGGACCTATTGATAAATAGGCCCCACGAATGGCCACACCTAAAGGCACAGAGGAGGTACCTTCGCTCCTTCCACGGAGGACACCTGAGCCTCTCAATGGAAGGGATAGCTAGGTGTCCTCCAATATCTGTTGTCCTGTATTTTTAAGTACTAGAAGCCCCAATTTTAGCTGGGTGCACTTCGGCCCAGCATAAAGACCATTCCCCCAGCCTCCCTTGCCAGGACATGAGCTGAATGGGATGTCAGGGGCATGTGCGTGCAACTTGCAAATGTTCTTCAAAGGGAGACACATGCCCTTCTTCCCCTTCCTTCTTCCTGCTGGAGGGAATGCAGATGTGATGGCTGGAGCGTAAGCAGCCATTCTAGAGCTCAAGGCCAATCTTGGAATGGAGGCCACAAATGGCAGAGCAACAAGATAGAAGGGGCCTGGGTCCTAACCTCATGATGTGCCACACCAAACCTGGACAGCCCACCTATCAGACTGTTTGGGGAGAAAACAAGAAAGAAGGGTCTGGATGGCGTAAGCCACTGATCTCTGGGTTAAAGACCATCTTTAAAGTCAAAATTACCTTGAAAATCTCTTAAACTGAGAAGAGAAATAAAAGATAATCCAAATCTTCAAAAGTGAGAATCCCGCTCAGTGTGGCGAGAGGCTCACAGCAGGTTCATGGCTCCCGTGAATTCTAGACGTGCTGCGCAATGCTAGGGAACTTGGAGCCCACCCATGTTCAACTGTTTTTCTTTCTTTTTCTCTCTCGCCTTTTTTTTCTTTGGCCCAAAGTTATATGGTAGAGATGCACCCGGCACATTGTCTAACTTGTGAGAACCTACCAAGTATCACGTAGACATGCTTCTTCTTCTTATCCTCTGTTTTACAGTTGAAGAAACCAGGGCCCAGAGCGGTCCTGACCCACAGCGAGAAGCAGGGCCTGCCGGGGGAAGAAGGCGAGGCAGGACCCTTGTCCAGGCGGCACCTCCCAGGCGCGTGGCCTTTCCCAGTGGCTCCTGCCGCAGGGTCCGGGGACCGCTCAGAGAGCCAGGGCGGAGGCCACACGTGGCTTCGGGAGGGGCCATCCAAACACTGCCCGGTGGCCAGCCGTCGCCACCGAAACACAAGTGGTCCTTCCAGAAGCCAACTGGACCCTCAGGAGGAAGCTCGCCCTCAGCCTGGCCTGCAAGCCCCAGAGGCCAGGCACCTGGGTCAAGGCCTGGGCTTGCTGCTTGCACCCTGGGAGGAGCTAAGGAGCCAGAGGAGGAGAGGACGGGAGAGAAGCCGAGGTCGGGCCAGATGGACTCGGGTTTCCCCGGGGAGATGATGGGTGGGAGGTCCCCCCTCAATCGGAGGGGCCAGGGGGAGGTGGGCCAGCGCCCGGGTTGGTGAGCGGGCGCCACCTGGTGGCCGGTCCCGGCACGGCGCCTCCCAGCATCCACCGGGGCTCACCCATAGCCCTTTCCACAATCTTCCTCCACACCCGCAACCACCCTGCCTTTAAGGTTAAGCTCGTCAGTGCATAGGGAGATACGGGTTTCTAAGGATTTACATAAAAGGGAAACAAAAGCACGCTTGTGGTTTCCTGGTTTTATGGCGTAGTCTGGCTTTCCACCACTGCACCCTGCCAATGACATCACCGGGGGCGCTCGGCCCCGCCCCGGAGGTTGGAGTGCGTGGATCTGCTGTGGACTGGGCATCAGGCCTGCTTGCTCTGCAAAGGCCGCCTCTGGGCGAGCCCGGGACCCGCTCCCTCGCTGCTGTCGCTGTCGTTCTTGGCCCCGGCCCCGGCGTTTGCAGAACAGCTGCCCGGTGAGTGTGCCCCGAGGGAGCGGGGCTGTCCCTAGCCCGCCCAGGCTCTGAGCTGGGACCTGGGGCCCAGGGACTTCCCGGGCTGCGTTCTTGATCCTCGTGGCTGCCTCACACAGCGCCCTGCATTTCTGGAGGCCTGTTTCCCCTCTATTACCCGAAAGAGAACATGGCTCTGGCCGGCTTGGGGATCACTCAGGAAAGTGATGGGTGTTTCGCCTGACACATGCGGGCACCCAGTGGTGCTCATGACTGACTGGAAGTAAGTGGAGACAGAAAGCTTAAATAACGTGCCCACGGTCACAGAGCCAGGGGCTGGGTTAGGGCCCAAGCATGTCTGTGGCCTTGAACAAGTGACCTCGCTGAGAAAAGAGGCCAGTGCTAGTCCCGACCCTGTAGGTGAGTACAGGGCCCATGAGATTTGACAGCACACAGTAGGTGCTCATCAACGACAGTTGTCATTTCGAAGTGCACACGATCATGGGCACCCAGGGTCCTAGCCTCTGTGGGGGGCGGGGGCGGGTGGACATCAGTGGGCACCTGGAAGTCACTCAGCTCTACCCTCCAGCATCTAGTCCACTGCCTCTTACTCATCGATTCTGCTTTCAATTTTGTTTCTTTCGAAAGCCACACACGAAGTTTCGTTTTCTTTTTCTCCACAATGCTGATCAGTCCCGGCTTTCTAGGCCTGTTTCCGGGGTGTAAACAGCTGGTGCCTGCCCGTGAAGCCAGCCTCCCGTCACAGCTGCCAGAAGCCCCAGCCTCAGCCACACAGGGACACCAGCCTCGACCAGCCCACCTTCTCAGGGCCCCCAAGTCTCCCCGGGCTCCTAGCCGCTGCTGTCAGCATGGCCCAGGCATCTGCAGACATAGATGAGACAGGTACCCGTACTCCCTCCCAAGGGATGGTGGGGACCTGGGCGGACTGATTACAGCAATGGTAGCGACCATACCCAGGAGAGGAGAGAGTGTGGGCTGGGCTGGGGGCTGGCTCTGCCCTAGGTGCCAGGCCACACGCCCCAGGCTTTTCACAGTCACCTCAGTGGTGAGTGCTGCCATGTTCCCGTTTCACACCTGAGACCACCAAGGCTGTGAGAGGCGAAAACCTCAGGGCATCCGGCTGATGCTGGGGGCTGAGCGCCCTCTTCAGACTCATTTTGAGAAGCAGCACAGGCCGCTTTGATAAGAGACATACATTCCCCAGCTGCCCTCTCCGCTGAGAGCTTCACTCCCAAGGCCCCAGCAGAGGGGCCGGCACTGAGCAATCCCTGGGTTCTAGGGTGCCCATGGGGGCTGCGGGCTGGGGGCTGTGGGCTGTGGTCTGGGGGCTGCAGGCTGGGGGCTGGGGGATGGGGGCTGCGGGCTGCGGGCTGGGGGCTGGGGGCTGTGGGCTGTGGTCTGGGGGCTGCAGGCTGGGGGCTGGGGTTTGGGGGTTGGGGGCTGCGGACTGGGGGCTGGGGGCTGGGGGTTGGGGGCTGCGGGCTGGGGGCTGCGGGCTGGGGGCTGGGGGCTGCGGGCTGGGGGCTGGGGATGGGGGCGGCGTTTTGGTCTCTAGTTGCTGTTTCTGTTCTCATTGGCTCATTCCATCCTCACCACAACCTTTGAAGGAGCTGCTGTTACCCCACTTCACAGGTGGAGAAACTGAGGCCCAGGGTCACACAGCCAGGAGGTGGCAGAGCCGGGCTCACACCTGGGAAACCAGCCTCGGAGAACAAAAAGGAGGCAAAGGGGGTGCAGGGAGGGGAGGGCAGGTGTGGCCTAGGCCCGTGGTTGGCAAACTGCGGCTTTCGAGCCACATGCGGCTCTTTGGCCCCTTGAGTGTGGCTCTTCCACAAAATACCTTGTGCGGGTGCACGTACAGTGCGATTGAAACTTCATGGCCCATGCGCAGAAGTCGGTTTTCGGCCTGGGCGAGTCTATTTTGAAGAAGTGGCGTTGATATTTGGCTCTGTTGACTAGAGTTTGCCGACCACTGGCCTAGGTGGATTGGCTCCCAGGGTCCTGACATGCTCCCCAAGGGACAGGCAGGTACCGGTCGAGGGGACAGGCAGGTACCAGCCGAGGCCACTCGGTAACCACGGCTACGTCTTCTCTGGTGGCTTCCCCTCCTTATCACGCACCCCTTGTACCTCGTCCATTTCACAGCCTCCCAGCTGCTGGGGACTCGCTCCCTTAACTTGCCTTTGCAGTCAGGGTGGAGGGGGCGGGTGGAGGCTGACCAGGGGCCGGCTTTTCAAGAATCAAAACTCTTTTTAGGACACGGCAGAGCCCGTGTGTGGTTGACTGGAGGAGGGTTTCTGGCGGCTGATGACTGCTTGGGTAGCAGTGGGTGAAGGAGTGGGCGCCCCAGGTGCTCTAACTGCGCTTCACCTGCCGGCAGGTGACAAAGGCTGTGACAAAGGCGAGCTGCAGCCGGGCTGTAGCGCCCACCGGAGCCGGAGGGTCCCCCCCACTAGTGCTGCCGCCGAGGAGCCAGATAAACCAGAGCAGAGGACCCGCTAGGGCCGCCTCCCTGGAAGGGGCCTGGCTTCCCAAGAAGGCCCCGCGTCCATTTCCCTCGGGGTTCCTGGGGCCCAGGTTTCCTGCTGATGGGTGGCCTGCCGCCCACAGCGCCCCCTGCATCCTGAACGCATACCCCCTTGGTTGGGGGGGTCCTGCCCGGAGGAGGTGGAAGCAGAGAAGAGGAGATGAGGGGACTCAAGGGAGCCGGGAGCAGTATTTCCAGGGCAAACCACACAGGCAGGGAGGGCAAGCCTGAGGAGGGCAGATTTTGAAGGGAGGAGGTGGCTGGGATCTGGGAACAGAGTGGCATGCCTCCCTCGGGCCACGGGCCCACTGCCCCTCCCCCCCCTCCCCTGCCCCCCCTGCCCTCACTCTCCACATCCTGCCACCTCCACTCCCCTCTGCTCTGAGGACACCTGAGAGCTAAGCACCCACCTGCCTTCTAGCCACTCTCAGCAAGTGGAGGACCCGTGAAAGGCCCGGACGCCTCCTCTGGCCACCAGGCTGTCCAGCCAAGGTCATTTCTGAGCAGCCCGTGAGCCTCTCACTGAACAGAAGTGTCCTTGGGGGATGTCTGCTCAGGCTCTGCTCGGGCCCCTCCCCCGAGCCTCTAGCCCAGGCTCCAGCCTGGGCACTCAGCTCTCTCCCTGCCCCTCTCTCCTCTCCCAGACCTTGAGCAGAGGATCCTGCAGGTGTTGAAGGGCGCTGGCACCCCTGTGAAGGCTGCCCAGCTGGCAAAGGAATGCCAAGTGCCCAGGAAGGACATCAACCATGTTCTCTACCGGATGAAAGATAAGTTGCAAGTGGATTGCGATGACTCTGCGAAATGGCGCTTGAGAGAGGGTGGGCCTGGAGAAATGGTTCCCACAGAGCCGGCCCGGCCCAGCCATGGTAACCTGCCAACCTTGGGTGGGGGCGGTGTACCCAGCACCAGCAGTCCTGGCAACGGACAAGCCTGGGTTTGGGCCTGGGTTTGAATACAGGCTCTGCCCCTCGGGGGTGCACAATGTCCCCTCTTCGTGCCTTCACTTCCTCTTCTGGCCAATGGAGACAAGAGCAGGGCTGCTTTGCAGGGTTTCGAGAGGATTAGATGCAAAGGGTTCAGCCTAGTGCCAGCACATAGTAGGTGCTCAGCAAAGCACAATAATAACAGGAAGTAATGATGACAATGATGATGATGGTAGAACAAAGTTAACATCACACTAGATCAGTGGTTCTCAACCTTCTGGCCCTTTAAATACAGATCCTCATCTTGTAATCCAACTGTAAAATTATTTTCGTTGCTACTTCATAACTGTCATGTTGCTGCTGTTATGAATCGTAATGTAAATATCTGATACGCAGGATGGTCTTGGCGACCCCTGTGAAAGGTTCGTTTGACCGCCAAAGGGGTCGCGACCCACAGGTTGAGAACCGCTGCCCTAGATCCTCTTAGCCAGTTCTGTAGCCCACAGACCAAAAGAGCTGACATTGGTCAAGCGCTTACAATGGGCCAGGGCGCACCCAGGGTTCCCTGGATGCGAAGAGGCGGCACCCAACCCCCTTTTCCCAGAGAAGTTAGGCAGCAGGGCAGCTGCACAGCTGGAAAGAGGCAGGGCAGGACCAGAGCTCGCCTGGTAGAGTCCCGCCCCCTCCCTGCTCCTGCACCCCTGGCCGTCTTCCTCTCTCCAGCAGACGGGACCCTGCAAGACAAGCTGCCGTTCCCAGAAACCTGGCTCTCAGCTGGGTGACCGCGGAAGCAGTGGCTTCCTTTCAGCTGCTGGGACAAGGGCCCGTTTCCTTCGCCACAGCACAGGCTATGAGAGTTCAGGGCCGTGACCCTCCCACCCCACCGGGAGGTTCCCACTAAGGGCCCGGAGGCCGCGCTCAGTCTCTGCGGTGGAAGAAGCTAACGGCCTGAGAATCGATCCCTCCGGTCGAGAGCTGACATCACTGTGCAGCCCCGTGTGCCAGGCGCGCCCGGAGGCTCGGTGCCGTCCCCGGCCCCGGGACAGCCTCCGTGGGCACTGTGATCATGTGTCTGATGGACGAGGGAACGGGCTCAGAGGGGCTGCGGCTGCCCAGGGCCGCACAGCTAGTAAGCAGTGGAGCAGACTCCAAGTCCGGAGTCCTCCTTAACCACCCACCCTCCTGCCTCCCACAGAGCTGCAGGAACAGATCTTAAGGTTGCTGGAAGCCAGCGGCCCCCAGAGGGCCTTGAGCATCGCCAAGTCCCTGGGGATGAAGACGTCAAAGGATGTCAACCGATACCTGTATGCCATGCAGGAAAAGCACCTTCTGGACTTCGATAAGAGTTCAAAAACATGGAAAATTTATCAACCAGGTAGGCCCTTACATGCTTCCCTGGGCAGGGCAGGGAAAGACACGCTCTGATGCCCAACGTGTGTTCCTTGCTGGGCACCCTGCTGAGCACTCGGCCTGCTCCACCTTCAGAACCTCCCAGAAGCTTGCACTTGTCTTGCTGACCAGTCACTGGAAGGGGTTCCAGGAGGGAGGAGCATGACAGGGGAGTAACCAGGGAGGGCCTCCTGGAGGCAGGGCCTGAGGCTGTAGTTGCAGAAGGCAAGGGGCTGGGTGGGGCGGCCCACTCCTGACTGTATTGGCCTGGGCGCAGGGCTCAGCCTGAGGCTGCTGACAGTTCGTAGGCACTTTGCCCAGCTTGGAGTTGGCATTGCTGAAGGAGACCGGGCTGGGCTCAGATAGCGGGGGGCGGAGTCCCAGGGCGACTTATCCACCAGGTGCAGCAGTCGCAGGGCCTCGAGCCCACGGTCCTTTTACAGCCCCACAGAAATGTTCTCATTCCTCTTAAAATCAGAAGAAAACAGTGAACATTATAATCATAATAACGACTTTCGCCTAGATTATATGTCTTTATCTTAATGCAGTCATAACATATAATTTTAAAAAATATTTTTAATGGAGGAAGTGGGCCCACAAAGGCACAAGAGCCCAGGGCCCACAGAGGTGGGAATGTGGCCTGTGTGTGCAGCGGCGAAGCCCCGGGCAGGTGCCCAGCTGGCCCGCGTGGGCGGACACGCCTGCTCCAAGGGCCCTCAGCAGCCAAGGAGTGACGCCCTGCGACAGCAGCCGATTTCAGACACTGGTCACAAAGGCAAATTCTTAAACATGCCTCGGGAGGCAAGCAAAGCTTCTCTGTGGACAGCCGCCAGCCTTGGCTGGGGGGCGCTCACGGTCAGCGTGTGGCTGCCCGAAGGGAGAGGGGCAGAGGGCAGGTGAGCAGGAAGCTCCCCGATCCTCTCGGGGCAGCAGAGGACACTCAGGCAGGGTGACCTGCCATGACGATGTCCAGGAGAGGGTCATCCAAGATGCCGGTGGCAGCATTTGTCAGACATGCCCGTTCCTGGCTAGGGGCTCCGGACTCAGCACCCCGGTGGGCACTGGGACTCTATGTCCAGGCTTGCCAGGAGACCTGGTGCTGCCAGCCGGCAGTTGGAGCCCCAGATCCGTCGGGGGATGCGGAGGGGTTGAGTGGTATGTTATTCCACAGGGACTCCCAGGGCCCCCCCACCCCCCATCATTTACCAGCAAAGCCCTGTCATGATCTGTCAGAGCGGACCCCACAGCCACATCTCCATCCAGAACTCCGAAGCCGTCCAGATTGGACACGGGAACACCATCGTGAAGTTAACGGCCCCTACGGAGAGCGGTGAGTCCCCTGGGAGACGCCGTGGGAGGACCTGGGGCAGCTGCTCTGTCCGGGTGGGTCAGGGAACAGGGAGCAGTCAACCCTCCGAGGAGAAAGGGCGGCCTTCAGATCACCACGGTCCTCCTCACGGCCTCCTGAGAGCGAGGGCGTCTTTCCCATGCCTGGATCGAACCTTCCTAATCCCTTTCATTCCACTACCGTTCGCCTCATTTCCCAGGGGACCGATCTCTTCCCATGAGAAGCAGTTCGGGTTGCTCCCCTCAGGAGGATGCCACAGGGGCCACTGCAGCATTCTGTTTATTCCGAGACACACTGTGTTCTCCGCATCGTCACATCTCTAGCACTGGGCTGCATCTCGCCAGCGGCACCCTAGTCGTGATGAAATACGGCCCTGCAGGCACTGGGGTGAGAGGGACAACAGTGAGAGAGAGCATCAGCCCCCAAGTGGGAACACGCCCTGCGACGTCTAGAGAACCCTTCCCCCCCTGGGCCTCCATTTCCCCGGCTGTGAAATGCAGAACTTTGTCCGAAAATCTAGATCAACGTTTGCCCAACGTCAATCCTCTGAGCCTCCCCCCGCCCCCCGATTCCAGCCAGGCCCATGTCTGACTGCTGACTCCATGTTAAAGGGTTTCCCTTTCATTCTGCTCAAATGTATGTTAGAGTAAATTTGTGCAGCATCACCTCGTGTGGGAGCCAGGAAGGTCACCATAAACAGAAGCGCTGAGAGAAGTGCCGGAGGCTCTGAGCTGGTCAGAGATGCGCTTACACCAGAGGGACCTCCCCCTGAGGGGCTGGCGCACTGAGGCGACGCGGAGGGGAGGGTGGGCTCGCTGCTTGCGTTTCGAGTGCCCCAGTGACGCTCTGACTCCTGGGGACCCCGTGGTAACTGCTGGGCCCCCCTTTCCGATGGGGCCAGGAAGGGTCCGGAGGCCTGTCTCCTGTCCAGCCAGCACTTGGTGTGTGTGGCTGTTGGGAGGGTCAGAGGTCACGTAGCTGTGTTTCCTGCCAGGCTCCACGGCTCCCTGCTACCTCCCTCCACCACCAGCAGCGGGTCCCTCGGGTCAGGCTCCCCCGGCTGGATCCTGGGGGCCGCAGGACATCCGCATAGACAATTCTGTGATCAAATGCGTGCAGCTGGGACAAGGCAACGAGATGAACGTGCACAGCACCCCGGCCACGGGCCGTGGCCACAGCCCCCCAGGTAACGGGGGGTCATGCAGCCATCCGCCCATCCCACCCCACTTGGCTCCTCAATGGGTGGAACCTAAGCCAGTCTTTGCAGAGAGAGAGAGGCATGATGGGAAATTGGAGCAGGTGGGGCTTTTAGAGCTAGTACTCAGGCTCCCAGCCCTACTACGCCCCTCAGGAACCCTCAGTGTTTTCATCTGTACAACGGGCGTGCAGCAGCAGAGGTCGGGGCAGCTGAAGGGGGCACAGAAGAGATGGCCGACTGGGATGGCATCTAGGAGGGTGGAGGGCAGGAGCCACCGAAGGACCTGGTGCCCTACTACGCACTGTCGATGGTGACCAGAAGGCCTAGGCTGTACCCTCCCGGTCACTGGTAATCAGAGGCAGGCTGAGGAGAAAGCCAGCAGAGAGGCCTGAGAGGGAGGGGAAGCCAGGGATGCAGGTTCCAGAACGGGGAGGCCAATGAGGCCTGAGGGGCTCCATGGGGTCCAGCCACCAGGGTCAGCGGTGACCTGAGGGGACAGAGGAGTGTGGGGAGTGAGAGGAGGCGGCTGAGTGTGGACAGTCTTTTCCGAAGTTTGGGTGGGACCGGCAGGAGCAGGACAGCAGGGGCTGGGGGCCTCGAGAAGATGTTAACCAAAGCTGGAGATATCGTTCTAGAGCAGCGGTTCTCAACCTGTGGGTCACGACCCCTTTGGGGATCGAACGACCCTTTCACAGGGGTCGCCTAAGACCATCGGAAAACACATATATAATTGCATATTGTTTTTGTGATTTATCACTATGCTTTAATTATGTTCAATCTGTAACAATGAAATTGGGGGTCACCACAACATGAGGAACTGTATTAAAGGGTCACGGCATCAGGAAGGTTGAGAACCACTGGCCTAGAGCTTCTGGGCAGAGGGAGGAGGGGCAGGAGGCGGGGAGGAGGGGCAGGAGGCAGGGGAGAGGGTGGTTGAGTCCCAGGCACAGCATGGAGGACCAGGTCAGCTGGGCAGCAGGAGGAGGTGGGACCCACGCTGCCCCCTAGGGGCAGAGGACAGAGAGCCTGCAGCCCAGACAGGCTGCAGAGGCGCCAGGGGAGGTGGGGGCCAGGGCGCCAGCGCAGGGAGGGCTGGAGAGCCAGGCTGGGGGTCCCGCTCTGGCCCAGCTGCTCACCGCCCCCCCTCCCGTCTCTCTCGGGCTGACTGACAGTCTCTGCCGCCACTACTGGCCCAGACGAAATCCGAATGCCCATACCAGGACCTCACCCCGAGGGGGAGGGGGACGCGGCCCAGAGAGTCCCCATCAAGCCCTGCTTCTTGGAGGAGGACGCCATCGGCAACAGCAACAGCCTGAGTGTCTGCCGAGCAGGGGCAGGGGCAGGGCCAGAGGCCAGCCACGGGGACCCAGGGGAGCCGGCCAAGGACGCGGGTGAGCCTGGGACCTGGTGGGCCCCTGAAAGTTCTCTCTCTCTCTCTCTCTCTCTCTCTCTCTCTCATTCATTTCTTCACCAGTAGTGCCTCCCATTTCCCGGAGGCGGGGGGAGGGGGGCATAGAGGGTCAGAGTCAGGAGGCTGTTACAGGTGCAGGTCAGATCTTTCTAGCCCGAGACCTAGCCCATCCCTGGGCGCTGAGCCCGTTTCTCCACCTGGGAAGGGAGGACCTACTCAGCCCCACGCCTGTGATGCTGCCCTCCTTGGAGCCTTCCAGAACACGTCCCCTCCCCTGTCCTCGCCTGCCTGGCCTTAGCCACTCAGCCCCCTGGTTCTTCTCAAGAAGCAGTGGTGTAGCCACCCTCGTCCATCTTTCCGAGAGGAGGAGGCAGCGGCCATTCATGCACTCACGGGTCCTAGCCCTGTCTTCCGGAGGCACAGCAACGAGCAAAGCAGATAAATGATTCTGTTCACGGGGATCAGGGGCCAGGAGGAACAGGGACAACTCACAAAGCAAGCAAGCAAGCATTTCCAAGAGAGACGGGCGCTGTACAAAACAACCCTGACGAGGGGCACACGGGGGCGGCGGCAGCCTCGTGATGGGAGGGGTGGCCTGTGCCAGGCGGGACAGGCTCTGGGAGGAGGGGCACCTGAGCCAGCCACGCAAAGATCTGAGGGCAGCATTGCAGGTGGAGGCAACAGCCAGTGCAAAGGCCCTGAGGTGGGAACAAGGGGGACCTGTCCAGGGAGCAAGAGAGTCCTGATGGTGGGGGGCGGGGGGCGTCCCTTCGCACCAGGAAGCCCCGAGGAAAGGTCAGGACGTAGCTGAAGTGAGCTGGTCCCTGGAGGGGCAGGCCATGAGCTGCGCTTCAGAGTCTCCATGGATACAGGTCGGGACAGAGCAGGGGCTGGGGAAGCAGGGAGCTACTGTCATGGACCCCAGTGAACCAAACCGCCTGGTCACTGAGGCGAGGCGGCTCACGCGCTCTGGCGCCGTCTCTTCCCAGCACCCGGGTCCAGAGCTGCAGAGCCCAGAGGCAAGTTCCCACATGGCGCTGGTCGTGCTGACCCCGACATGTCCACGTTCACCTCCCACCTGGAAGCCATGACTCTTCAAGACCGGGATTCAGAGGCCCCAGAGGACAGCCCCTGAGTGGACTGGCCCCAGCACAGGGTCCGGGGGGAGGTGGGGTTCAGAACCAACAGCCAAAGGCGGACAAGGCCGGGAGGGAGCCAGCGGCGCCACGACCCCCGCACTGTACAGCTGTGTCCCATAAACGTCACTGCTGACCTTCCTGCCTCCTGCCCGTGGCCAGCATGAGTCAAGGCTGGGTCTGCTGTGCGACCCCCAGGACCCTCGGGTGCAGAGAGCAGTGGGCTGATGGGAGGGGTGCTCCGGCAGCCGCAGGGCCCAGGCCGCACTCCCCGCAGCCTGCTGGACCACTTCGCATCGGGTCCCACTCTCTCCTCACTAAGGCCTGACCTTCTCGGGGGGGTTGGGGGGGAAGGAAACGAGCGGACCACATGCGCCTGGGACTTGGGCGGGACACTGCGCTCTGAGCAAACCCAGCCACCTGCGCACGGATTCCAGGCAGACGGGCAGGTCCTGGGTTCGCTAGGGCCGGGGCCTTTCCCACGGGCTGGCGTTGCCCGGCCTTCCGGGGACAAAGTTATCTTGGCCAGCATGGTGGCCTGGGCCCCAAATCACTCTCGCGTTGGCTATCCGGTTTGCAAACATGCCGCCAGGTCCAGGGGTGGACATGGGCTTCGGCTCATTGCTCCTGGCTCTGGCTGCCCTCCGTGGTGAGCTGCACACCCACAGCTTGCCGCCACGTTGGCCCGAGGTCTGTGGTTAACCAGGTCCTTGTCAGCACGATCAGAAAGCATCTCAGAGCCCAGCCCCGGCCCCCACACCAGAGCTGCTCCGGCGAGACTTCTCTCCGTGTAATTAATTTGTCATAAACATGCTGACAAAGCGTGCGGCAGTTAATGGGGACTGGAGGTGAAGGGCAGCTCTGGCCTCGTCGGGAAGAAAATTAGCTAGCTACCGTCAGCAGCGGAGAGCGGCTAAGCCTGTCCATCCCCCACCCGCTGCCCCTGGCTCACCCACCCTCCCTCACCCTTCAGGTGCACAGAACTTGCAGCCTCCGAAGTTGGACAGCCAGGGGGGGAGGGGGCGGGTTACCCCATGAGTTAGAAGTGCTTTTCCAAAAGCACCACGGCCTGTTCCCAAAGGCAATTCTGTTTTCTCACCCCAGCTTCCCTGCTCATCGCAGGTGGGCCCAGGAGGGCTTAGGCCAGAAATAGAGTCTGGGCGGTGATTCAAGAGCATCTGGGCTGCAAGCGACAGAAACTTAGCTCGCCTGGGCTTTAAAAAGGGAGTCTGGCCCTGGCCGGGTTGGCTCAGTGGATGGAGTGTCCGCCTGCGGACTGAAGGGTCCCAGGTTCAATTCCTGTCAAGAGCACATGCCTGGGTTGTGGGCTCGATCCCAGTAGGGGGTGTGAAGGAGGCAGCCAATCAATGATTCTCTCTCGTCACTGATGTTTCTATCTCTCTCTCTCTCTCCCCCTCTCCCTTCCTCTCTGAAATCAATAAAAATATATTTTTAAAAATACATTTTTTTTTTAAAGGGAACCTATTCTCTCGTGCAATTGGGAAATCAAGGGATACCTCAGTTCAGGAATGGCTGGGTCCGGGAGCTCAAGCATTATTGTTAGGCCCCTTTCTTTCCATCTCTCTGACTCTCTCTATGTGGCCACCAGTCACCCAAGGCTTATGACCTGACAACTTAGAAAGAGAATTCTTCAAGCCAAATACTGCTGGTAGAATGTCCCAGCGAAGATTCTGATTGGTTGAGCATGGGTCACATGCTGATTCTTGAACCAATCAGGGAGAATGGAGTACTCTGACTGATGTGATGGGGGAAGTGAGGTCATCCACGTGGACCTAGACCTCAGGAAGGAGGAGGAAGGGTGCTGAGCTGGCAGAAATCAGGTGTCCACTTCAGGAAGCGGGTGTGGGGGCTTCTTCCCAGGATTCCCTGAGCATGAAAAGGCTTTCTTTATTGAAGGAAAGAGAAAGCACTTCACTTGAGGGGCGATCATGGGGTGGAGTCACTCTGTGGATTTGTGTGGACGCCCATCATTTAACCCTCTCTGTGTGTCTGCTCCTACTTTGCACAACATCAAGAATGCCTCTTCCACAGAATTTTGGGGGGACAAGATGCAATCGGTGGGCATATGTGGCTTTAAATTGGGGAGTGTGCATGGTGGGCAGGTATGGGGTCTTTAGTGGCCTGTAAATTACAGAAAAAAAACCCTACTCAGATTTTATTTTAAAAGATATTTCACAAGACATTTGAGATAAGCTTCCAACTTGAAGGTCAGACAAAAAGCAAACAAACATAAGAGAGGAATTATGAGGAACTAGAGAAAATGCGGCCCTGACTGGGCACTCGGTGCCCATCCTGAGATGGGCATCATCCTGAGAGCCATGGTTACAGTTCCATCCCAGGTCAGGCACATACAGAAAGCAGCCAATGAATGCATGAATAAGTGGAGCAACAAACCAGTGTCTCTCTCTCTCTCTCTCTCTCTCTCTCTCTCTCTCTCTCTCTCTCTCTCTCTCTCTCTTCCTCCCCCTCCGCCCCCTTTCCTCTCTCTCTAAAATCAATTTAAAAAATGGAAAAAACAAAAACGCAGTGAACAGAAGAAAACACCAAAGCTCCGTCATTAACATCCTCCAAAGAAGAAAGTATATCACAACCAGGAAACAAAAATGGTTTGCTAAAAAAAAAAAAAAAAAAAAAAAGGAAGTTTAGGAAAATGAAGAGACACTCCTTGACAGTATAAGTATGAACGCTGAAATTTAAAAAGAAAAAGCAATAGAAGAATTAGAAGACAGCGAGAAAATTTGCCCCAGATAAGTAGATAAATACTTGTTTATAAAATGGACAATAACAAAGGTGAGACATTTACAGGATTAACTGAATAAGCCCTATTGCTCCTAAGTGGAGAATATGGGTAAAGTAGGAGGCATGGATGATCAAACACAAGGAGTCCCCAAAT
This sequence comes from Myotis myotis, assembly GCF_014108235.1. NCBI lineage: Eukaryota > Metazoa > Chordata > Mammalia > Chiroptera > Vespertilionidae > Myotis > Myotis myotis. The sequence continues at coordinate 87,894,474 of NW_023416401.1, read as the reverse complement.
GATAGACGGAGTTTTTAAGTGGAAAACCCTCCTGATACTTGGCACAGTGACTACAAGCCTCAACCGAGGGACCTGTTCTAATGAAATTTTGGAAAATGGGGATAAAGAGAAGATGCCAAAAGCCTTTGAGGATTAAACAAAACAGGATCACATGCCAAAAAGTATGCTGCATTTCAAATGACAGGCTGGCTCCGTAGCAACCTGGGGGTGGGGGGGGGTGGGGGGGGGCCTGCAGGGCTCTCAGGGAGAACGCCTTCGCCCGGCTGTGCTGTCCCCTGAGGGATTCTCTTTGGGAGAAAAGGTCTGTGAGTGAAATGGCTCGTAGACTTTCTCCCACTCCGACCTCTCCCCTAAAGCCAGGGCGCCGGGAAGTCCATGGGGCGGACCCCAGCAGCAGGGGCGGTGAGAAGTCTCGTGCTGGGCAGAAAATCGATAGAGCAGCCGGGCGTGCCTGGAGTGAGAGGCTGGGTGAACGTGGGGATGAAATTTCAAGTGGAAAAACGAAACTGAGATTTAAAAATATGTATTTATGAGTTTGTTAAGTGTTGATGGACATATTGCAGATCTGTCTGTTGGAAGTTTTACATTTAAGAAAACTGTGTGCGTGCGTGTGCTCTTGTAACAGACTTCGGGTAAGGCCTCGTCCAGCACCCCGACCAATGCGGCCAGCTGTCCCCCCGCGTCTCAGTCTGGCCTCCCACAGACTCAGACACCACACGGCGATCTTCCAGCCCCAAGGAGTTCTGCTCTGGTGGCGACAAAGAGGCTGCTGTGGCTCCAGACTCACTGGGGACAAAAGTAGCTTCTAAACCAGCGGTCGCCAACCTTTCGGACCTCAGGGACCACCAGTGGTCCGCAGACCACCGGTTGGCCACCGCTGTTCCAAACCGTCCCAGGATTCATCATCTCCAGTTGGTCACGGTGATGAGTCATTTTCTGTAGCAAATCCAGGTCCACCCCTGATGCTGGGGGAGCTTAGCCTCCTAAAGACCCACTGAGCGCCCAGAATTTCCTGAGCGCCCGTCATTGTCCTCTTCAGCAGATGAGTGACTTAGGCCGGGGAGCGTGAATGACGTGACCAAGACGATAAGGGACGCCCAGGCCTGGGGCTGAGCCTTCCGGATTCTGAACCAGATTTTCCCAACCCTGATCATAAACCCACCACCCAGAGGCACACACCCACCTCCCATCTGACGGGGGAAACTAGAGAGCCACCAGCTCACCAGAGAAGAGGGCGGGCGGGCCCAGCATTTTGTATTCTGTGAAAACCCTGCTCCTGCAAGAAGGGGGTCCCGGGAACTAAGGGTTCCCTGGGCAAATAAATCAGCCCTGGGCGATCCTCAAGCAGCCCATTGCCCAGAGAGGTAAACTGAGGCTCAGGGAGGGTAGGCAATTGCCCGAGGGACAAAGACAGGGTTTGAACCCCAGCTACTGGGCTTCTAGGCCAGGGGTCTTTTTTTTTCTTTAAAATGTTTTTATTGGTTTCAGAGAGGAAGGGAGAGGGAGAGAGAGAGATAGAAACATCAATGATGAGAATCTTTGATTGGCTGCCTCCTGCACGACCCCCTCTTACCCCCCACTGGGGATTGAGCCCACAGCCCAGGCATGTGCCCTTGACAGGAATTGAATCTGGGACCCTTCAGTCCACAGGCCGACACTCCATCCACTGAGCCAAACCAGCCAGGGCTAGGCCAGTGCTCTTAACCATGTTGCTGAAGAAGCTGTTAGGGACTCAAAGCCAGCCTGGCTCTTGCCACCTGGCCCCACTTTTTGTGACTTGCTCATTCATGGCCTTCCCCACCCCACCCAGGAACCTCTGGCCTTGGCCACCGTCAGCTGAGTCTCCACCTGATGCTGGAGACGCAGCCAGCCACTGGTGGGAGGCGGCGACGAGGGCCTGGAGTGGTGGCCTGAGGCTCTGGAGGTGGCCCTGGTTCTGCCTTCCCTGTTTGTGCGCCCAGCCCCAGCGCTCACCCGTGGGCTCTGAGCCTCCCTGTGCCATGGCCGGGAGGCGACCAAGCACACGGGCAGCTTTCCACGAGGGCCAGACGAGCTGGCGGGGCAGCAGCCGGCCAGGCCACACATGGGAAAAGCTCAGTAAAGAATGACTTCAGTTCAGTGGGGCCTCCCGGGCCCACATTCCCACATCCAGCTCACCCAGGGGACATGCGACGAGTCAGGAGGCGTGTCTTGTCACCAGTGGGTGAGGAAGGGGAAGGGGTGCTTTCCCGTTGCTGCCACAGCAAATTGCCATGAGGGACGAGGTCTAAAAGCCCAGCCTGGAGGCCAGAGGTCCCGCCACCCGGGGAAGTGGGCGCTGGAGGGTCTGCAGCACCTGTTCCTCCGGAGGCTGCGGCCTTGCCCGGCGCCCAGAGCTGCCCCTCCCTCAGCTGGCCCTCCCCCTCCACTTTCCCATCCCCCTCCCTCTTTCTCTCCCCCCTGCTCGCCTCTTATAAGGACCCTCACTGTTTGGGTCCCTCCCCCCACGACAATCCATGGTGACACCCCACTTCGGGCGCTGAATCACATCTGCAAAGTCTATTCCTCCGTCTAAGGTGCAGTCCACGCAGCTGCTGGGATTCGCGGGGTGGGGGTGGGGGGCATGCATTACCCAGCCCCCATCACAGACAGTCACCCCCACATCCAGCAGTGCCCAGGTTGAGAGGCCACAGGAGATGACGCCGTCCTATGAACACCAGGGGGTAAAGGAAGGCCGGGGCCCCACCTCGCAGCCAGTGTGACCTGGGGAAGCCCATCAGCTCTGAGCCTCGGCTCCTCCTCTGTGAAATGGGTACAAGTAAGGACAGTGCTCGCCAGGCCAGGGGTTCAACGGGAGGGCCAAGAGGTCCCGCACCGTGATTCTCCGCCCTTGGGACATCCAGACCCACCCAGACCACCCCAGCACAGTCTCTGGGGGGGGGGGGGGGGGGGGGGGCCTGGGCAGGGGCATTTGTAAATGGACCATCGCATGGTCGTGACCCCAGCAGCCCCCCACCCAGCACCACCATCTGGCTGATCTCTGTAGTAGGAAGGCTTTTGGGGAAGAGGAGCCTCACCAAGTCCCAGCCGGCATCTTCCCGCCCAGCCACCAGCTGAACGAGCTCCCAGCCTTTCACAGCCTTGGGCCGAGCGCCCTCTGCTGGCCGTAGGCTGCGGCACCGGCAGAGCTTGTGAACTTCCAGGGTCCCCGCCAAAAAGAGCCAGATTCACGACATTTCTCCCGTGGTTTTGGGTGGAGCACAGCACCCAAAGCCTGTCCACAGACCTCAGGTTGAGTTCCTGCACTGCCCTCCCAGGGGGCCGCCTTTCCCGCTGATACCAGCTGATACCAGCACCCCAACATCAAAAATGCAATGCTGGGCAAGGGCGAATTTTCTTCCCTGGCGGAGAACACCAGTTTATGAAGAAAGGGGCTCTCACCCTATTTTACAGGCAGAAAATACGGAGGCACAGAGAGGTTAAGCTACTCGCCCAAGGTCACACAGCCAGGATTAAACCCAGAGGTCAAAGTGGGTGGGAACGCCAAAACCGGTTTGGCTCAGTGGATAGAGCGTCGGCCTGCGGACTGAGAGGTCCCAGGTTCGATTCCGGTCAAGGGCATGTACCTGGGTTGCAGGCATATCCCCAGTAGGAGATGTGCAGGAGGCAGTGCCTGGGGCAGAGGTAAATAGACCTCCTGACAAGGTGACCCCTTCCCACCACCACACACACATGGCACCATGGCCGCTGCCAGGCCCTCTTCCAGCCCAGCCCCGAGGGCAGCCAGGCCTGGGCCCCATCAGGGCTCAGCCACTTACCAGATGCAAGCACTTTGCCATGCACCCAACCCCTGTGTGTCCATCCATTATGGGCAGTCAGGACCCCCAACTCCAAGTCTGGGTGGGTCAGGGGCCACTTCCAGGCAGACCCTGGGGGACCCAGCGCCACGGTGCTTGTCTCCTAATGCGGATTAGTTGGCACCCCTTCCCCTCATGGTGCTGAGGGCTTTAAAGTTTGTCTCCTCCAGGGAAGCAGAAACAGAAGCAAACACTGGAAAACGCACTTCGCTCCTATAAATCCAATCTGAGTGCTGAGCCCGCCCGAGTCAACCCTGGCCACACCTGGTGTGTGCACAGCCGCTCAGATTATGTTGTAAAAAAAAAAAATCCACCAACGCAGCAGGACGGCCACACCGAGAGGTGCTCGGGGAGCCTGGCAGGTCACAGAACTCTGTCCGATTCTCTTTTTGGGTTAAAAGATAGGGGGGCTGAGTGGGGGTAGAAATCAAGAAGGAAGGCTTGCTCAGGAAAATTCTGGGGGGCCAGTTTCCTTCAGCTCTCTCTGGGCCTTTTCTCTGACCTGCAGGGCACATATATTACTTGGGTGGCTACAAACACCTACAGAAGCAGGGGTGACCTTCAGGGACAGGCCTCCTGTGCCCTGGACACTGTGGGCCCTGAACTGGGCCGCAGCCATAGCTTTGACCACCAGGTGGCGCCCCTGGTCTTCTTTTGCAGACAGCCCAAGCTTGGCGTTGCCTGGGCAGTGGGACAGGGGGTCAGTTCTCTGCCTCCACGTCAAGCTCAACTCGCTGGGGTTCTTTCCAAAACTGGACGTTTGGGCTCTAAGACCTCCCCTACTCCTTTCCTACTCCATTTCCGTGGACCCCAACTTGGCAGCTCCTGTGAGAGCAGGGGAGACCGCCCTGCACATCCACCCCCTCCACCCAGAGGTGTGCTCATCTTCAGGGTCTCACTTCCAATGTCCCCCCCTCACCCAGGCGCTCTGTGCCACCCCTCCTCGCCATCTCCTCCTGGGCACCCAGGGACTCGGCCATCATTCTACTTCCTTGTTCTTGCAATTCCAGCCCCTTCCCGATGACACTCAGCACAGCCCGCAGGGATCTGTCTGCGGTTTCTGCACTGCCCCTCACTGCAAGCACGAGGTAAGGAAGAAATGTACATTTCATGAATGAACGAATGGACAAGTGAACTCGCTCCTGCAGGTGACTGCCGCCCAGCTGGGGCTGGAAACCTGGACAGTTAGCCTGTCATTCAGGACCTTTTAAATTTTGGCCCCACCCACCTGTCTCCACTGCCTCCCTGGCTCCCCAGACCTATTACTCCCGTTCATCCTCCGCCCGGCAGCGCTGCCTTCCAGCCTCGGCCTTGGCTGGGCAGTGCCCTCGCTCCACCTGGGTGCTCCTATTCCACCACGAAGCTTCCTGGCCCTCCCCGGAGTCAGCATCTGTCTTCCTGTCCTATAAGCTCCACCCACACGTTGTCGGCCCCTCAGGGTCCGGTCCGAGGAGCCTGCTGTGCTCCCAGGGTCAGCACCACCCTGGGGGTCGGCAGCACCCCATGTGAGCGCCATCGAATGCCAACTCCAGGGCCCCCAGCCAGGGTGCTGCCTTGCAGGGCAGGTGTGGCCCAGGAATCAGCATCCACCAGCTGCCTCCCAGGCTGAGCTGCTCCTTCGGGGGCACAGAACCGGGAAGGAGCCGTGCCCAACCTGGGCCCTTCGCCGACCAGGGCTGCGCCGTTCATCGCGGCCTCGTCCACCTGGCCCAGCACAGGGGCTCTGCCCCAGGATGCCTCAGCAGCTCAAACCCTCTCCCAGGCTGTGCAACTGTGGGCACGTTGATACCCTCTGTGCCTGGTTTCTGGGCAGAAGTGAGGAACTTAACTCAGGGCCCTCTCCTCACACTAGACTGAGGGCTCCTGAAGGCAGGGCAGTGCCCGCCCCTCCATTCCCTCCTTGGGGCCTAATTCATCGTCCCTCCCTCCTGTCCCTGTGCACGTCCAAGGTGCTTCTGTCTCCTCTCCCCACTGTGGTCCCCCACGAAGCCATCATAGCAGGGCTGCATCTCAGATGCCCTGGGGCCCCAGGAAGTTCGGGGTACCCTATGAACCCCTTTGTCTCCTCACCCACTTCCCTTTGGTCCCAGCTGCCAAGCGCCCCCACACGGAGTCAGGCACATGGACTTGAACCCTCTGACGGCCGCGGACTTTGGGCAGGGACCTCACTCAGACTGGGGCGCTGCCAAAGGCCCAGGTCTCTGTCCAGGTGCTGACGTGTGGCGGCCCTGTTCCCCGGGAGGCACCGGTTAAGCATTGATTTTCCTTGCTGATTCTGGCTTCGGGCAGGGGACATCTAAGGCACCTGCCAGGCACTGGGGGGTTCCTGCCTGGGTGGGGAAGGCGCCCTCTCACCTCCTGGCCCCTTGCCCTCTCCTGGGCTGACCAAACCTCCGCTCTGCCTTCAGCCGGGACTTCAACCCCAGCCCCGCTGCCTGTGCACCCCACTGTGACCCACCCTGGCCCCCCGGCCCCTCCAGCCTGCCTCCCCTGTGCTCTGAGGTGGCCCTGCCTCCTGCGGAGTCAGAACCAGGCCTTCTGGGTCCTGACCCTTCCCAGTGTCCCAGGAACAGGAAGGCCCCAGCTGGGGGGCTCGGGTATCCCCAACCCCTGCTCATCGGGTCCTCCCAGCACCCAGGAAGATCTCTCCTGACCATGCTCACCCGTTAGTGCCCACACACCAGCCCTGCCCCCCTTCCAAAGCCACCCCCTGGCCAGCGCCATTCTTCTCCAGACATGGCAGCAGCAGCCCCTCCTGCCCACGCTGTCCCTTCTCCACTCAGCATCCAGGGGACTTGGAAATGCAATGCCAGTCCTGCCACACTCCCCTGCTGCAACCTTCCATGGCTCCCCATTGCCCCTGAACTTGGCTTTCGGGCCTGCCGGCCCGGCTCTCCATCCCCCCATCTTGTCTCCCTGCCCCCGTCCCAGCTCTGCACCAGACATGGCCGCTGCATTTGGGACTGGGCACCCCTCAGCCCTGCCCTGGCCTCTGAGCCCCTGCATATGCTGTTCCCTCTCATGGACGCCCTTCCCGCTGGCTGCAGGCCTCGGCTCGGGTGTCCCTCTTCCAGGCAGGGGGCTCGCACTGCTCTCCCCCCGAGGGCCCACCGCCCCAGGCACCGCCTCCGGGCTGTGTGTGGCTCTGGAATTGGCCTTTAGCTGCCCAGTGGTTTCTGTTGGAGACAGCTGAGTTGGGCCAACGTGAACCTGGGGTGACAGAGGCTGTGGGGGTCCCCGGGACAGACCAGATGGGGTGGTTCCAACTCGCCGCCAGGCCCTCGTGGGGACACACTCCACCTGCTGCTGGGGCCCCTCCCCTCCAGCTGGTGCTAGTGGGTCTCGGTCCTGTGCTGGGGGCAGCCCTCAGGGGGTGCATGTCCCCCAAGTCCCCACCCTGCACTGTGTCTTGGAGAATTGGCCTGAGATCCTTAAGGACCGCCCATCGCTGTCACCACCCCAGGCCTGTCCCACACTTTGCTCCGCGGTGGCTGAGGGGCAGCTCAGCTGTGTGCTGCCCCCACGGAGCCTCAGGGCCCGCACCCTGGGCGGAGAGGCTGACAGGCTTCCCCAGCCGCTGGGGCCGGCGGGAGGCAGGCAGGTGCGAGCGCTCAGGGCCTGGCGTGTAGTAAACGCTCAATAGACATGAGCACTTTGTAACTGTCTGCCCAGCTCACTTCCGTCCCCCACTCCCGTGGGCACCGTGGCTCGCACTGCCGGGCGCAGATGCTCCATGAACCAGCAGCCGCGCCCAGCCCATGAGGAGACCCCTCCTTCTAGGTGGTCGGGGATCCCTGGGGCCCCCTAGCTTCACCGCATTGGTCCCTGTTTCTTGTCTAATCTTGTCTCATCCCACCCCCCATCTTGGCTCTAGAAGCACCAGGAAGTGGTGTGGCCCAGCCCCTGAGCTCACACCGGTCCCAGGGACCCTAACCTCCAGGTCACAAAGCACTGGCTGGACTGATCATGGCTGGCTTCGTGCTGGATGGCACCCTCCAGTGGCCGGGAGAAGCCATGCAGGCGGCGTTGGCCCACAGGCAGTGATGAATCCACCTGCTCAGGCCAGCGCTCCTGCTGGGGCCTTCCCAGAGCTCGGAGGCCCTGGTTTGGGGGCAGCCCCACCCGTCTGGCCGGCCCCCGCTGCTCACGGTTTTGGTCAAGAGCAAGGTCTGCAAAGTGCGGTCTGAGCAGGGAGGGGCCGTGAAGGAGACCTGGACAGACCCCCTCACACCTGCCAGAACAGCAACCCCCGAAGCTGGGTGGCACCCCGGGTGGAAGGACTGTTTGGGGCTCAGTCTTTCTCAAAGGCACTAGGATGCACGCTGCTCTGGCTGCTTCTTGGCCGGTTTGGAAGCGGAGGCATCTCTGGGGAGGGCGCTGCTGGCGCACAGGTGGGGGCCGAGGGGGCCAGGAGTCGGGAGGCAGCTCCCAGCTCGGACCCACCTGGACCGAGCTCAGAGCTGCAGCTCTGGTCCCAGAGCCACGCCCACATCGGAACGCAGCCCTGAGTGCGGGCGGTGCAGGGTCAGGCACGGCCTATTGTGTGCCAGGCAGCTGCCCTGCCTCCTCCCAGCAGCCTCCGGGGCAGGGCACGACGGCGGACAACCATGCTTCAAAGTCACAGATGTGATCCTGGAGCACAGCTGTCGGCTTCCCCTGAGCACTGGCCGCTTTGCGGTTAGCATATCAGGACCAAGATCCTCCCACCGGGGCCTGCCCTCCCTGCTGGGCTGGGCCATTGCTTGGAAAGGGCTCCTCTGAGCAGAGCCGCCAGCCGGAGCCCCTGCCCCCTCACAGGCCACGGGCTGCGCTGGAGCGTGAGGGCCATCAGCACTGCCATGACTCCCGCCTCCCTGCGGCCTGAGGCGGCACCGGTTGGCTTTGTCCTCCCTCTGAGGCAGCAGGTCCCAGAGTCTTGCTTTTGAGAGATCAAGTTGGTCGCAAGGTGGCAGCCCCATTAGATGTGTCCCCGCCACTCGTCGTCATGTGGACCCCAATTCTACCCCTGCTTCACCCCCAGTGTCCACTCGGGACTTGTACCCACTCGCTGATTTAAGCCAAAGTCCAGACCCAGGGGTCATCTTTGGTTCTTCTTGGCCTCACTGCCAGCATCCTATCCATCCGGGGCTGTCATTTGGCCTGAATCTGATACCTTCTTTCCACCCCCACAGCCCCCGTCCCTCCCCCGGAGCCGACGGAGACACATCCTGCAGCCCCCCATCTACCCTTGCCAGCAGCCAGAGGGAACCGCTGGTCTCCATGGCTCTCAAGGGGGGAGGGGGGGTTCTGGGCCCCACCCTGGGTCTCAGATTCAGCAGGTCCAATGGGGTCTCAGACTCAGCTGTGTACCAAGGCCAGGAGCTGCTGTGAGGGACCACGTGGGGGAACTCTGGCCCACACCCAGCCCTGTGCTGCCGTCGAACCAGACATAGCCAGGGCAGGGCATTAGCACAGACCGGAACCAGACTGCCACTTCCTGCGTGTCCTTCATCTGATGACTTCACTTCTCTGGCCTTCAGTTCGGTTTTCTTCTCTGCAAACTGGGAGCAAGGATGGGTGCCCTTTCGGTGCTGAGAAGACGGAAGGAGCTAATGCTGTGTTGCAGGTTGGGTTCTCCCAGGGGCAGACCAGAGGCAAGGGTGTGAGAGAGCCAGGCAGCTCATGCCCCCCCCGCCCCCCACCACCACCACCACGGCCTCGGTCCCGCTCCCCATCTGCAGCCACCACACTCAACCACTCTCGAGCCCTCTCACTCCCAGCCAAGCTCGCCTACTCCATAACCTCCCATTTCCCTGTTTACTGGTTCAAGGTCTGTCCTCCCAACTAGTCTGTTTCCCCGGAGGATTCCAGAAGCTGTGGTGTTATCATCTGGCCCCCAGCCTCTAGGAGCTGGAGTGACACTCATTGAGTGAGTGAATGAATGAGTGAACTTGACTGACTGTTGAGAAGCAGCAATGCCATCTAAGGAGCCGGGTCCCTGAGCCTGAAGCCCGCCCAGGCCTGTGTTCTCCTTCCGACACGCAGCGCTCCCCCTCTCTCCTGGGGCCACTGACACCGCCGGGCCTGGAGCTGGAGGGTGGACCTTAGCAGTGTGGGGCGAGCTCCTTCTAGCTGAAGGACCCCTTGAAACCCGTTAATCTGGGAACCACCTGCACAGAATGAATATCATCTGCTTATTCCTCCACCCTGGGGACTCCCCGAGGCCAGAGCAGTGGTCAGCAGTCAGTGTGGTGCCCAGAACAGAGAAACCAGGGTGAGACCAGAAGCCACCAGAGCCCAGGTCCCTTCTACCTTGTTGCCCCTCGTCCTCAACACAGAGCTTCTACTTCATAGTCCAAAGTGGCTGCTGGTGCTCCAGCCATCACGCCCCCATTCCAGGCGTGAGAAGGGAACTAGGGATAAGGAAGAGGTTGCTCTCTCCCTGTAATGCCACACAAAGGACTCCCACTGACATCTCACTGGCCAGCGCTTGGTCCACATCCATGTGCCCAGCAGCTAAGAAGTGGGGGCCTCCTTGCTGGAGAATAAGAAAAGAACGGGCGGTGTGGTCAGCTGGAAGCTCTGTCTCTGCTTAGTTCCTCTACTGTGCGCCGTGCGCCGGCGACACTGCAGGGACAAGATGGAGGAAGCCCCCTGAGTCACCGTGGGTGACTGCTCGGTGAGGGGGAGACAGACCAGACAAGACAAGAACGGGACAGCACACACACAAGCGTGGTGCCCACTGGGCGGGGCCTGGAGGGAGCACACAGTGAAGGAAGGAGCCATGGAGAGGGTTAAACCTCCCCGACCAGGGGACCGGGCCTTTCTGAGGAGGTGACATTTGGACCGAGGCCTGAGGAACCAGGGGAGCCACTGCAAGAACCAGGAAACGCCGTGCCCTCCCCAGCTCGGCCTCGGCTGGCACCGTGCCCTGCGCCAGTCCCTGTCCCCTCTGAGCCCACTTTCTCACCAATCAGATCCGTTGCCACTCACTGTCTCGGTGGGTTGGAGTGGGGGGGGGGGTCTTGCTCACAGAACGGGGTCTCCACGAGGAAACTGAGGCTCAGAAAGGCTGAGAACCTTGTTCCACACCAGTGACTCTCAACGGCGGGGAGATTTTGCCCCCACCCCAGGGCACAGGTGTCAATGTCTGGAGACATTTCTGGTTGTCACAGCTGGGGAGGGGGCTGCTGCTGACGGCACCTGGTGGGTGGAAGCCAGGGATGCTGCCAGAACATCCGACAACACCCAGACAGCCCCCCACCAGAGCATCAGCCAGCCCCCCACCAGAGCATCAGCCAGCCCCCCCACCAGAGCATCAGCCAGCCCCCCCACCAGAGCATCAGCCAGCCCCCCCACCAGAGCATCAGCCAGCCCCAAAGGTCAGCACTGCCACGGCCGAGAACCCTGCCCTGTGCCCCATGCAGCCCGAAGGCTCGGGGGCCTGGGCTCCCCGCGGTCACCCGCCCCAAAGCCCACCCTTCAGCTCCTCCAAGGGCTCCCAGAGTCCCCGGCCCAGGCCCCTCCCGTGGACCCTGAAGGTGCGGGGTAGATGCCTGCTCTCATCGCAGACGCCCACAGTGACTCAGACATTCAGCAAAGTTTTAGGACAACAAAACTTCATGCTTCCGAAGTGCCGGCACGTAGCTGCCGCCCCCCACACCAAATCCATTACAAGTTTACAGTACAGCTATTATTTTTACAGCTTTGCTTAGGAATGGCTTGCAAGCTCTAATTTGCTAAATTGATGTGTATATTGACTAAATAAATATTCGGCATGAAGCCCAAGTCCCCCTCCACACTTATTAATCCTCAGGAAATGGAAACACAAGACACGAAATGAGCTTTTGCGCGGGGCTGCAGGCAGGAATACATTACGCTGTTTTCCAGGCGTTTGGGGACTCGGCGCTGCAGCACAGGCCGCCCAATCGCCAGCCTCCCACTTTTCCATGACGCGCTCGGCTCCCGCAGCCGTGCCTGGGTTGCTAAGGCTCTTCCTCGGGCTTTGGAATCTGGGACAAGGAACTTTTAACTCAACAGGGGGCACCGGGGGCAGCTGCCTTTTGGGGAGTTGATTTGAGGGGTTGATGGATGGCACCAATATCTGTAAAAGGAAATTAGGCCCCTGGCAGACCAGCTGACAGATACTGGGCACAGTTCCCCTCTCCCAGGACCAGGCCTGTGAGTCCTCTCAGAGCTGCGGACAGGGGCCAGGATTAGGGGACTGCGTCCTCTGTCCACACCCCCCAGGAGAGAATGGGGTGCAGTGGGTGCAGTTCCTGTGGACAGGGGTCGCTTTGGGCTTCCCCACCCTGGGGGCTCAGACTTCAGGGAGGTTGATGAAACTTGGGGCCCAGCCTTGTACCAGGATGGGGAGACCCAGGGGTGGGGGGTGTCTCGTGCATTGACTTCTAAAGGCTCCCAACCCCATGGGACACGTGCCCGTGGTGCTGGCTGGCGCCCGTGAAGCCACAGAGGTGAGGAGAGAACTCACCTGTGAGAGGGGGAGTGGGGGAACAACCTTCCCAAAAGGAGGGCCCCACTGGGAGGCTGTGGACCCCAAAAGGGAGGAGTCCCTGGGCCTCCCTCTGCCTGAGGCCAGCACAGTGCTCCCTTACCAGGCGAGACGCCAGACCGCTCAGGGCTCCCCCCAGGAAAGGCTGATCCCACAGGCAGAGACCGGGGGGGCTGTGGGCGGTCAGTGACCTCCTGGCCTGTGAGAGGAGGTTCCCGGTGGGACCACCAGCGGTGACCGCACCCAGCACCTAACCCAAGCAAGCAAGCTCCCTGCTGCGAAGGCAGTGGTGACTCCTCCGGGGACACATCTGCTGACGGGTGGGACTGGAGGGGGGAGGGCAGAGGGGCCTCCTGCAGCCTTTGCATCCTCAGGGTCTCCCTTGGGTGAGCCCGTGGGGCCCCAGGAGGGGACAGCTACAGAGGACAGGGGTGAAGGAAGAGGAAACAGCCATCTCCAGGGAGTGGGGGGCTCATCTCTACCCGCCTCCAGGCAGGAGCAGAAGCCAGTGCAAATGCCCTGGGGTGGGGTCTGACCCACAGTAGGCGGGAGCCTGGTCAGCAGGTGGGACCATGACAGAGGTGTCTGGGGTGGGGTCACACAGGCCTGAGGCCGCACGCGGGGGGACCTGCGCTGTCTCCTTGTGCAGTGGGCACCCACATATCCGAACCTGTTCCACCGGGTATTTACCCAGGAGACAGGCCAGAAGTCGGTCCAGGGTCACAGCAGCCTCCTCCCCGTCGGGCAGGACTGGACCCGACCCGGCAGCTGTGGGCACCCCACTTTCTACCTGAGACCTGCATGCGTCACTGCATGTCACTCATGCCCCCACAAAGACTGTCTATAAGCTGGGGTCTTCAGGGGCCTGGGTCCACACCCTCCTCTCCTCTCTCTTTGCAGCTGCCCAAGTTTTCCAGGCAAAAGCAGAAGTTCTGTGCAAGTGGAAAAAGCCAGCTTCCGGGGGCTGGGGCTCCTGAGGCCACGGCGCCTGCTTCCTGCGTCCAATCCATCTTGTTATTGCCAGAGCCGGAGAATTGCTCCCGAGGCGGAATCTTGAATATTCATCTGATTTACGGCCGGCTGCCGACAGCTTTATGAATCCACCCACCAATACCTGCAGCCGGTCATCAATCTTCCCCGGAGATTGTGCTTCTGCCAGTAACTCATGAATTAAAGAGGCCTCGCCCCCGCGCCTGCCCTCCCCCCGCCTGTCCTCCCCGCGCGGCGCGTCGTGACGAGGCGGACCTGACCGGCAGTCAAAACGCCGCTGCCGCCGCCGCCGCCGGAGCCCAGGCGACCTTGAATGACTCACAGGCTGTCTGCAGAGAGGAAGGGGAGCTCAGCTCTGCCCCTGCCCCGCGCTCAGCCTCAGTTTCCCTGTCGGTCGAGACCGCAGACCACCTGGTGTGCTAGCTGCGGGGGGGGGGGGGGGGGGCTGAGGCCGGGTGGCCGGGGAGCCCGAGTGAACGCGGGGGTCTGGCTCCTGAGACACCCGGAGATGAGGGGCGCTCACAGTCAAGACCCCCGCGTGCTCAGACACAGCCCGGAATGAAAGCAGCAGCGCCCTCGAGGGCGTGTGGGGGACATGAGGAGGGGTGCGCGGCACCTGGTGGGCCGGTGGGGAGCAGATGGGAGGATTTTATCCAGGCAGGACAAATGTCACAGGCTTGGCTCTGGGCTCAGGAAGCAGCTCACAGTGTTTGCAGTGCCCACCCTGGCCAGGGGGCCCCCAGATGCAAATCTACTGCCCCAAGCCTGAGCCACGGCTGGCTTCCCGCAAGCCCCCCAGCGCCTGCCTCGGGGAGAGCGCTCAGCCGATGGGCCTGGGTGATCAGACCCTCGCCAGTCAGTAAGACAGCGGCAGTATCTGCAGCAGCGTCCGGAGAAACCTGTGGCCGGCTCCATAGGGGTCAGCAGGTGGCTGGGCTCCCACGCACTGGGGCTCGAACCCCACTCTGCCCCTTAGCCTCCAGGGACTGCGGCAAGTCACGCAGCTCCTGCACCCCATCAGCCGGACACGAGGGTCACAGCTGGCTCCGAGGTAGTTGGGGCTTCAGCCCCTCTGACACTGCAGCCCCGGCCCAGACCCAGCGGCTACCGCAGGGCTCCCTCTCGGACAGTCTGCCCTGCCCTGCCCTGCCCTGCCCTGCCCAGCTCGGGGTGCAAAGGCACAGCTACCAGAGCGCTCCCTGGGTGCCACGCTGTTACTATTCCCTGGCGCAGATGAGGCAGCTGAGGCCCAGAGAGCTAACGTGACTCACAAGGTCACACAGCTCAGAGGGGCTGTCTGACCCCGAAGCCCCGCTATCAGCCCCGCCCATGCCCACTGCAGCGGCTCTAGCTGCTCCTCACCCCGTGAGTGTGCGCCAGGTATCAGGGTTCAAAGGAGACCCTCCTCTGTGGAAATGAGGTGTCTGACCTGAGGAGCCACCTCACCGCTCTGAACCTCAGCCTCCTCCTCTGCCACAGGAGAACGGTGGGCCCCTCGCAGCTGGCACATTGGCTGGGCAGGCACAGCGCTCAACCAGCACCCGCCGACTTCAGTATGAACCTCAGACCCCCTGTATGTCAGCAACGGGGGGACTGAGAAGTCCAAACACCACCAGCCCAGTTCTGGCGGGAGAGGGTGCCTTGGAATGAGGTGAAGGGGGAGGCAGAGGCCAGCGCTGGAGCATCAGTTTGCCTACTGGGCATTCCCTGGAAAGGGGCGGAGGCCGCAGACCAAAGCTCACTAGGGGAAAAGTCTCGGCTTCTGGGAATGGAACTCCCCAGGGGCTTGGCCTCTCTGCTGAGGTTCTAACCCGTGGACTTTTCACCTTGGCACTGGCTCCATGACCACGCTGGCAGCATTTACCCTGTGGGAAGGGGCTTCATGGAAGGGGAGTGTGTGAGTGTGAATGTGTGTGTGTGAGTGTGTGTGTGAGTGTGTGCATGTGAGTGTGTGTGTGAACTTGTGTGTGTGTGTGTGTGCGCGTGTGAGTGTGTGTGTATGTGAGTGTGTGTTTGTGTGTGAGAGAGTGTGTGTGAGTGAGAGTGAGTGTGTGTGAGTGTGTGTGAGAGTGTGTGTGAGTGTGTGTGAGTGAGTGTGTGTGTGTGTAGTGTGGTGTGTGTGTGAGTGAGTGTGTGTGTGAGTGAGTGTGTGTGTGAGTGAGTGTGTATGTGAGTGTGTGAGTGTGTGTGTGTGAGTGTGTGTGTGAGTGAGTGTGTGTGAGTGTGTGTGAGTGAGTGTGTGTGTGAGTGAGTGTGTGAGTGTGTGAGTGAGTGAGTGTGTGAGTGAGTGTGTGAGTGTGTGAGTGAGTGTGTGTGGTGAGTGTGTGTGTGTGAGTGTGTGTGTGTAGTGAGTGTGTGTGAGTGTGTGTGAGTGTGTGAGTGTGTGAGTGTGTGTGAGTGTGTGATGAGTGTGTGTGTGGTGTGTGTGTGTGAGTGAGTGTGTGAGTGTGTGAGTGAGTGTGTGTGTGAGTGAGTGTGTGTGAGTGTGTGAGTGAGTGTGTGTGTGAGTGAGTGTGTGTGAGTGTGTGTGAGTGTGTGTGAGAGTGTGTGTGTGAGTGTGTGAGTGAGTGTGTGTGTGTGAGTGAGTGTGTGTGTGTGAGTGAGTGTGTGTGAGTGTGTGAGTGAGTGTGTGTGTGAGTGAGTGTGTGTGAGTGTGTGGTGAGTGTGTGTGAGAGTGTGTGTGTGTGTGTGAGTGAGTGTGTGAGTGTGTGAGTGAGTGTGTGTGTGAGTGAGTGTGTGTGAGTGTGTGAGTGAGTGTGTGTGTGAGTGAGTGTGTGTGAGTGTGTGAGTGTGTGTGAGAGTGTGTGTGTGAGTGTGTGAGTGAGTGGTGTGTGTGAGTGAGTGTGTGTGTGTGAGTGAGTGTGTGTGAGTGAGTGTGTGTGTGTGTGAGTGTGTGTGTGAGTGTGTGTGTGTGTGCATGCATGCGTGCGTGTCTGTCGGGAGGTGCAGGAGGTCAGCACAGGCAGCTGGCCTCTGGAGTCTCAGATGTGGGTTTCCTCCTGGTACTTCCTCCTCACCCTCTGTCCCCATCCTCCTTCACCTTTTGCTCATGGGCTGAAACCCTGGCGATGGATGACCCCAGGCCCATGGCGCCCTCTGGGGATTTACGCTCAGGGTGGAGACAAGGGTTGAAGCCCAAGCTCCCACCTCGTTAGCTGTTAGAACTCCTCCACTGCCTGACCTACGGGAGGGGGACAAGTTTCAGCGGTGAGAGAAGGAGCTAAGGAGATGGTGCCCGGGAAAGGGCTTGGCACACTGTAAGCACGCAGCGACTGGGAGCTGCTGTTATCATATGCTTTTCGGTAAATGTTTACCCACTGACTGGGTGGATGGGTGAATGAGGGGATGGATGGTTGGATTAGTGAATGGGTACCTAGCTCAGTGCTCACCCACCATCCATTTGTTCATCATTATCCATCTATACGCCACCTACCCATTTATCCATCCATCCATCCATCCATCCATCCATCCGTCCATCCCCGTGTGTGTATGCACACACATGTGGCTAGGCAGATAGAGAGTGGGATGGACAGCTAGATAGATAGATGGATGGGTAGATGATTAAATTAATGGGTGCATAGATGATGGGTGGATGGATGTTCCTATGGACAATTAGATGAATGAACAGATGGAGAGAGATGAATGGACAGATGGATGGCTAGATGGCTGAGGCCACACACTAAATGTTAAATTGCTTCCCTCCCGAAGGTGGCAGATAACAATTGCTTCAGCTCTGCCTGGCACCACATACATTAGCACGGCCGCGGGGGGCCGGAACACTGCAGCCTTCGCAATCTGCTCATTAGCTGGCTCGCGGAGCTCCTCACCTATTCAAAGCCAACAGGGTAGCAGCGTGACATTTAAGATTGCCTTTCAGCAGTCGCTTGCTTGGCCTTTCACAGAACACGGCGCGCAGCTGCTCGCTGGCTGGCCTTCTCCTCTGGAGGCGCTTTCAAGACCCCCACGTGCAGTAATGGGCCCGCTCTCCCGGGACTATGGGGGCTGTGCCCTAAGAAGTTGGGGCGCCTTCCCCCTAACTGTCTTGCTGCATTCTCTCCCTGCAGCAGGGCCAGCTATTACCTTCATTACCCTTCACTTAGGGGATTTAATTTGTAATGTGATGTCGAAGAAGTGTCGGAGAAAGCGTTTCCCTGGCAACCAAGTTTTTAAACACGAGATTCTCTGGGTTTTAAAAGCCACTTCTCATCTAATTTCTCCCCTGAAAATTAGCTCAGAACTTTTCAGATGCTGAAGTTTTTAGCATAACAGCAGGCTAGCACTTCTGTCTGAAACCATAGAGGCCTCCATTTGTCCCCTGCCAGAGGCAAGGCCCTGGGAAGTTGGTTGGTTTCCTCCGCCACCTCATTCCCGGCCCATCAGCAATGGCCATTATGAAAGGACCACGGCGAGGCCAGCGGTGGCTTCCCAGCTGCAGTCAGTCAAGCTCCTGACGCCAGCCTGTTCTGTGGACTGGGGGGCCCCAGGTCCCCGCTGGCCGTGAGCGTCGGTGGACACCCCGAGACAGCCAGGTGGGCTGGGCCTCTTCTCACTGACAGCTCTGGGCCCATCTCCCCAGGCTAAGAAGGACGGTGCCAACCAGCACCCCAAAATGGAAGGCATACAATTTCAGGGTCTACTCCGGGTGGAAGTTGCGCTCACTGGGTACCTCCATCACCAACAAGCTTTCTACCTCCCTGTGCCAACAGAACCGGGCCCAGCTGAGCGACCTGGCCTGGCTTCTCCTCACTGTGCCAGCGGGGCCCTCTCTCCTCTTTCCCTCATCCACACCCTTTACTCTGACCAAGCCACACCTCCATCTCTTCGACCATCTACACAGCATCTACCCGCCACCCCACCCCACCCCCACCCACCGCAAACACGCTCTGCCCTCGACCCTCCCTGGTCCTGGTCCTGCACTTTGCCCTTTAGCTCTGGCTTCCAAAGGGGTCGCCATGTAATGAGCTCTGCACCCCATCCTGACCCCCCCCCCCCCCCGTCCTCTGAACCTTTGAGGCAGTCTGTCCGCACCTCTGGGAGCGCCCAGCTTTGCGGCTCCGTCAGCCCAGCCATTACTTTGTCCTGGAGACACAGGGGATAGTGGGGAAACCAGGCCACGCGCCTTCAAACCCTGGCTCTCCCAGCTCGGCAGCGGCGTGGCCTTGGTGGGAAGATGGAGGTGTGGACCGAGGATGGATGCCGAGCTGACGGCTGACTGGGCCTACAGAGATTAGACGGGCACCTGGGAGCAGGTCGGATGGTCCACTGGATAGATGTGTACATGGATGGAAGTGTGTGGAGGCATGGATGGTTGGAAGGTCTAAGAATCGGTAACTACATGGAAGGGTAAAGGGCTGGATCAATGGAAGGAAGGGAGGGAGGGAGGGAGGGAGGGAGGGAGGGAGGGAGGGAGGGAGGGAGGGAAGGAGGAAGGAAGGAAGGGAGGGAGGGAAGGAGGAAGGAAGGGAGGGAGGGAGGGAGGGAAGGAGGAAAGAAGGGAGGGAGGGAGGGAAGGAGGAAGGAAGGAGGAAAGAAGGGAGGGAGGGAGGGAGGGAGGAAGGAAGGGAGGGAGGGAGGGAGGGAGGGAGGGAAGGAGGAAGGAAGGGAGGGAGGGAGGGAGGGAAGGAAGGAGGAAGGAAGGGAGGGAGGGAGGATGCAAAGCACCCAGCTCCCCAGGCAGAATTACAGTCTGGGGCGGGGCGGGGGGGGGGGGGCAGACCAGGACCAGCACGGGAACCTGTGGGTTCTCACCGCAGGAAATATTGCTCCTGATAACTCGAGGCTTGAAGGTTTCAGTGACCCCGGGAAAGGGACAGGGACTCCTGTGGGACCCATTCATTAGAGGATCAGGTCCTCTAAGCACTTTGGCCAACTCCGCATGCCGGGCAGCCAGGGCGTCCAACCGCTATTCACTGGGAAGAGACGGATGGGTCTTGGAGAGCGGCCATCGGGGAAGCGTGGCCGGCCGGGGAGCACAGCGTTTGCTTGCAGAGCGTGCCCTCTCCCGCAGCAGCCGCAAAGGTTGCTGGATCAAGTCAACTCAAGGCCACTCGAGTTATAACCCCTTCCTGGGAGTCAACTCACCATGAAGCAGGGAGACCTGTTGATAGAGGACCCTCCCCTGGAGCTGTTGGGGGCTGAGTGAGAACAGGGCTCTCTGTACCACCAGGAGGCCATCGAGGTGCTGTCCCGTTCCAGGAAGGACAGACCTCAGTAGACGTGGGTCAGACACACTCGTGGCCACAGGAAGGTGCAAACACTCCACTTGCCATTGGGTCTCCATCCCAGCCTGTGGGCCTGTTCCAACTTGGGGGGGGGCAGACTCCGCCGGGGTGGCTGGGGGGGGGGGTGCCCGGCACAACCCCAGGTGGCGCCGCTCACACAGACCATGGGGACGGGTTCAAAGCTTTATTGTGTGCGTGTATGTGTGTAGGGGCGGGGGGGGGGGGTGAGGGGGGGCTCTGATTCCTGAATGCTACACCTAAAAGACAAACCAAACTCCTAACCTAACTCAGAACCTTGAGCTGTTAACACCACTGTGTCTACTTCCTCCCTCAGCCTCCCTCCCCGAGAGGCCGGGGGATAAAGAAGGGGTGAGAGCTCACTTCTCCTGAGTGCTTAGCCAGGTGTGGGCACATCAGGGTGCTCAGTAAACACCCGCCATTAGCGGAGAGTAAGACGGAGGGACTCGGACAGATCAGAGTTGACTTCTGCCCAAGTTGAAGAGAGAAGGAGCGTCTCAACGTTCCAGCCCCCTGTGCCTCCGGCTGACTTGGCAGCAGTGCCCTCCCGTCCCCTTTGCCTGCAGCCGGTGAAAAAAATAAAAAGAAAACGCCAGCCTGGGATGCTTGGCTGAGCCCTGCCTCTGCAGCCCACAGATCCCTCCAACTGACGTTTAATCTTCCTGGGTCTGATGATCCGACTTAATTCAAAATGTAAATTTCATCTCCTCTGGGCTAACGGCTCTGAGCTCCACTTCACATAACGGGGAGGCAGCTGCTGCATGAGTCAGCAGGCCTCCGGCTCCCGGCCTCTGGTCTTAATGGTGATGAAGGCCTCCCCAGGCTTCAGACTGACAGGCACAGCCTCCGTGCCCACCGAGGCCAGACCTGGGTTCACCTCTGAGGGCAGAGTGTTCTATTAGGGGGTCCATGGGGCGGGGGGTGAATGCTCTGGGGCAGTCTCGGCAGCCCAGGTGCCTATGCCCACTCCCCTGATGGGGGAACCTTGGCCCTAACAGGGAATTTCACCCAGACCCAGAAAGCACCCTTGCACCTTCCAGGGTCTGGCCTGTGAGTGGCAGCCACTGTTTTCCAGATGCTGGCTTCCCTATGGGAGCTGCCCCTGGCCACAGAGAAGGTCCTCTCTGGCTCCCCAGGAGATCCAAGGGCTTCGCAAAGCCAGCTAATACCCCATTGTCTGAGTTCAGCCATGCCCTTAAAGACAAACCAGTCTGGGGTGGGGGATATGGGGGGGGGGGGCGGAGGGTCGGGGACCTGCAGGCGTGCCCATGAGTTTGGAAGGCTGTTCCGGCCTCCCTTCCCGGGGTCCTCGGGTTGGAGGAGCTCAGCTGTACATGAGGGGCAGATGGTGTCATCGCTGGAACAAGCAGGGAGTGAGGCGTCAGGGGGCGGGCGGCCGGCATGCGATGCTCTCCAGGTGAACTATTTGGGAGTGGACGGTGCTCATGGCCCTGAAGGCAGCCCACCCCACGCTGTCTGTCTTGTCACTCTCCCCACACCTGGACCCGGGGTCACTAAGTCCCAACTCTAAGGGCCCCACTGAAGAGCCACATGGCTCAGACTTCAGGGCAGGTTAGAGGTGGAAGGACCTCTGGGGGGCAAGGCAAGCCTCTCCTGTGCAGCGGGGGAAACTGAGGCTCAGGCCGCACCAGGAGTCTAGTGGCTGCAGTGGGTACTCACTCCATAACCCAGCCTCCATTCCACTGGCTTCTGCTACCGGGGAGGGGAGAGAAGGAAAGTGGGCGCCTGCGTGGCTGGAGCCCCTGGTCCAGCCCCTCTGTTGCGGGGTGACATGAGCAAACCGTCCCTCCTCTTGTCAGAGCTGAGGGAGGTCCCTGCCCCCCGCCCCTGCCCTGTCCCCCAACTTAGGTCCTGACATGGACTCAAAGCTGATGAGCATCCACCTGGAGTTTGAGGGCCTGGAGGTCTCAGCGCTGCCACCTGCTGGCCTCAGGATTGTTTGCAGCTTCTGTCCTGGCCTGTTTCTCCTCCGGAGGTGGGAGGCGGGGGAGATGACTTTTAAGATGCTCAGTGACCATTTGGAGATGTTCTTGGCCTTGGCATTGAGCCCCACAGTGAGAAAGTCAGTCCCCTTCCTCGGACCCTCCTGTCTCTCTGCCCGCCCCGGTGCCGCCCTCTCTGTGCTCCTCTGCGTTTGACAGGATGGGCGCAGGCCCCCAGCTAAGAGCCTTCGGTAAACAGCTGGCTTCTAATGCAAGCTGAGAGGCGATTTTGTTTTCCATTTTATTCTTTTGTAAAACTACTTGATGGAGCTGTCATTGACATACCATACAATTCACCCAATTAAAACCTACAATTTGGTGGTTTTTAATATAGTCACAGGAATGAGCAGCCTTTGCCACAATCTAGTTTTAGAACATGTCATCACCCCAAAAAGAAACCCTGCTCCCATCGGCAGTCACTCCCGGTGCCACTTCCCCGGACCCCGGGGACCACCCGTCTTTTTGTGGGTTTGCCAGCATGTGGCCGGCCTTCTGGGCCTGGCTACGCGCTGTGTTTGTGTGGTAACCACCTTATCAAGGAATCCTGGCTTTTCATTAATGGCTGGAATGCAATGTTTTCTTCTAAGGCAAATTTCTTTTAACCTACGATTGCGTTCTACTTCAGCGAGGGGTTATCTGCTCAAGTTACCCGTGACCCACGGGAGGCGGGGCCTGCACAGGGCATTCGGAAAACTCAGGGGCAGTTCTGCCCCAGGGCCTGGGGGTCCCTTTGCAGCTGCTTCTCTGATTTGGGGAACTTTTCCCCTCTCTCCTCTCTCTGAGCCCCTTCCTCCTTCCCCCCTGACCCCCCATTTCAGGGAGGGAAGACGGGCCAGAGCAAAGTCTTTGCGAACAGTCAGCCCCTCTATTCCACAAACTCAGAGGGCCAGCTGTGGTCCCAGCTTCCCCCCAGTCACTTTGTCCGGAAGCAGCATGACAACAAGTTTAATTATGCAATTAAAGTCATTTTCCTGAGCTGAGCAAATATTTACAGCATATTTTGCTGCAAATTGCTTCGCCTAGAGAAAGGTTCTGGCGCTGGGGCTGGTGCGCCTGGCTGATTCATACGTTTACATCCCCATCGCCGGGGGCCCGGCTGTGCAGGCAGGTGGCAGACAAGCGAGCCCCGGGAGCTCGCTCAGGGAGGGACGAGGCCGGTGTCAGTCTGGCCACGGTGTTCTTGTTCCCGCCGGCCACTGAGGACCATTGACGTCTGCTGCTCCTCTGGGGCGCCCTGAAGCCCAGCTCCGCCGCGTCAGAGAAACCTCTGGGCCAGCCCCTCGTGCGAGGGAGCAGCTCTGTGACGGTCAGATCCCTGTCCGTCTGTCCTGCGCCCGCTGTCTTCCTGTCATCTGGCAGCGTCCCGGGAGCTGGTCCTTAGCAAGAGCACAGGCGGGCCTCTGCCCGGGCCCCTCGGGGTTCAGCTTCCTGTGCGAGCCGGACAGGAAAAACTCAGGCAGAACTTGAGGACCCCAGAAAAGGCACAGCCTGTTCCCCACTTCACCCGCGGAGGGAACTCTATCCATTTCCTAGGGGTGAGGTCGTAGCCTCAGGCTTTCTAAGTCCAAGGGCATCCCCCCCCCCCCACTCCACCCAGCACCCCTGATCGCAAGGAAGTTCCGTGTGGTATTGGGGGGTGGCTTGTGTGACATCAAGGCATTGGGGAGGGGTGGGCAGGAGTGACATTGAAAATATTTAACCGCCGATGGGGCAGTGACCACTCGGAGACGACCCAGAGTCAGTCTGGAGCCCCTCCGCTGTGCGGGAAAGTCTGGGGGGCCCGGGAAAGGACCTGGGATGGATGTTGGATAAGCTGGGGTGCCAGGGGGCTGGGGCAGCGGGTCTCCAGCAGGGCGCTGGGGTGATTGCAGCCTCTCCCCTCCAGCCCCCCCTCCCCCCCACACACACACACTGAATGTTGGACCCTGATGTTGCACCATCACGGCTACACGGAAGGCCCGGAGAAAAGTAACAGCACTGCTGTCCTCGAGGCCCCACTGCGTCCTGTCCCGTACATGCACCATCTCACTGCATCTTTCCAGCACCCTCATGCCGGTTCCTACAGCCCTCTTCCAGCCAGGGAAGCTGAGGCGGGAGCCTGTGTGGTCACCTGCGCACCCACCACTGCCGGAGGGGGAGACTGGGGTCTGCGCTGGGCTGGGCTGTGCCCGCGTCCTCGTGGGACCCGGCAGGGACATTACTGCCACCGCCGGCCCCGTAAGAGTCGCTCCGGTGACCCTGCTGCCAGAGACAGGGCTGGAATGTGCCCAGGGTCACCAGTGTTTACTACCCCCTGGGGAGGGAGGGGCGGGGGGAGGAAGCAGGTGGCCAGCCCTTTCCCTCAGATGCCCTCACCTGGTGCCCTGCTGGTGCAACTGATGACAGCGGCGACACAGCAGCGGTCGCCGCTCTGGCTCGGGCCTCTGGCGGGGGCAGGCCGTGAGCCTCAGGTGCCCGTGCCCTGTATTCTTAAAGCTCCAGAAGGAACATGCGTGCGGCACCCAGACCGGGGTTCTGGGTTAGGATGGACCTGAGAAGCGAGAGAAAGAGAGAGAGAGAGAGAGAGAGAGAGAGAGAGAGAGAAGGGAGAGGGCCCCGTCACCCACCCACCCCCACCCACCAGGCTCCCCGATGCTCCAGTGAGCACAGGGCAGGTTTGTTGTCCTGGTCCAATATTTGCCTTGTACCTACTGTGCTCTGGCCTTTAACCCAGACTCCAGCACAGCTCCGGGCACCGTGGAGGTCAGGGGCAGCTCCTACGTGGCTTCCCAGGGAAGATGTCAGTCCCAATGTTGGTTTGAGGTCACGTGGGGAGGGCTGACCAGGGATCAGGACGCTGGGTTTTCATTCTCCCAACCAAGGGCCACTCACCGTCCCAGGACCTAGCGTGGCCTCGGCAAACCGGCACTGCAGGCAACGCTGTCGTGTCCTGATAGCTCACACACAGAGACTAGGGCTTGGAGCTAGACGGGCAGACAAGGGAGCACAGTTTTGGGAAACTAAGTCAGGGGCCAATCAGTGGCAAGTGTTGGGTCCTTTGGGTCCTTTGAAAACTCATTTCTGTTTAAGGCACCTCCTCTAGGCTGTCCTCCAGGCTTTCATGGCCTGGTGGCAACATGGTCATACAACAGTCTGCTGGGTGAGGGGGTGATGCTGGGTGGGAGCCTAAGGAATCCCAAGATGGACAGCTTTGCCTGCAAAGCAACAAAACCTGCTGAGGGCCTAGATTAGGACACGGGCCCGGGGCGTGCATTTCAACAATGGTGCCCAAACTCGGTCCTGGAAGCCCCTCTTAGGAGTCCAAGGAACTATGGCCTGGTCCCCACTCTCCCCTGTCAGCCAGGTGGGCTGCCTTCGGGTTTGTTTCCTTGGTCATTCGGTTTCTGAGCGAGAGCACATGTGAAACCAGGCTTGTGCAGAGAAAAGTAGAATCCTTTGGAAAGCCACTGACTTAAAGTAATACCTTTGCACTCTATTCAGTGTGGTTCCTCCGCCCCCCCACCCCCACCCTGGCCCAGTGGTCTTGGTATTAGAACTGACCCTGTCAGGAGAGCTGGGTCTGCTCTCTGCTCCTTCAGGGAAAGAAAACCCTGCTTGCTATTTTCCAGCCCCAAGGGACACTCCTGGCCTCAGCTCCCATCTATAAATCGGGGCAATCTCGGCTGCACCGTCCACTGGAGCCACTGCAGGGTGCAAGGCGGTTTGGGGGGATGAGCAGGTGTGTGGAAGGAAAGCAAGCTGTGATTAACCTGGCAGGAACAAAGCCGCCCGAACTGTGGGGCCCAGGAAGGAAACTACCGGAGGAAGTCATGCTCCAGGCCACGTCCACGGCTGGTCTGGATTGCTCCCCAGCACCCCGCAAACGCTGGGAGCAGAGGGCCGGGGGCGTGAGGCTGACAGGGGCAGCACTGCACACCCACGCTGAGGCCATGCTCGGTGTGCCCAGGCTCAGGCAATGCTTGCGCCACGGAGACACCCTTGGCTGCTCCTGCAGAGGGGCCCCTTCCTCTCGCCTCTCCTTCCCTGGGCATGACATTGAGAAAAGCCCTGCTCAGAAGAGTTTATTTCACAGCCTGTGAAACTGGCTCCAGTATCATTCTTGTGGGAGGCCACGCCCCCAGACCCACATTTTTGTCAAAAAGCACATTTTAAATGCTCCCGTTCCAGGTACACGAGACCCACCTCTACAGGCTTACGGAAGTGCTACGGGGCACTGATTAGTGGCTCAGACACTGCCCAGTGGTTGATTCAGAAAAGCCCCAGTGTGGTGCCATGTCCCTTCTGGGTGACATTCTCTGCTCCCTCCAGCCCCCAAATCACCCCTCTTTATGGGGGTCCTGACGTCCCCACATGTTTTGGAGGGGATTTGAGATTGGAGTCCTCTCTCCTTGGTGTTTCAATTTTTAAAAAATATATTTTATTGATTTTTTTTTTTTTTTTACGGAGAAGAAGGGAGAGGGACAGAGAGTTAGAAACATCCATGAGAGAGAAACATCGATCAGCTGCCTCCTGCACACACCCAACTAGGGATGTGCCCACAACCAAGGTGCATGCCCTTGACGGGAATCGAACCTGGGACCCTTCACTCTGCAGGCCGACGCTCTATCCACTGAGCCAAACCGGTCAGGGCGGTGGTTCAGTTTTTTAAAAACCAAGCAGACAAATCCACCTTTCTATAAAAGTTTATTTTGTAATTTTCCAAGACGTGTTCAGAGAAAAGGTGAAATTCTGCAAAGGTAAGGAACAACTGTATATAAAAATAATTTAAACACACATATTAATAATAAAGCGACATTTCTTTCTAGCAAAAACTAGTAGGTAATCTTGCCCAAGATTTTTTCCAAAGGTATTAAATACATTTTAGATAACAGTACACACACACACACACACACACACACACACACACACACACATATATACAGCTCAAGTATTGTTCTCTGTGCATTCCTGCTAACTGATAGCTACAGTGACAATGACTAAATGCCTGAGTGTCCTGAAGATTGAGCAAATGTGCACGGAATCGTGAATTTGGGGGACGTGCTAAGATTTCCCTCCCCAATCTCGGTAGTTACTAGCCGGTACCCTGTGGTCGTATCTGAACAATTAAAGTGTGTCTGTCGGAAAGGCTCGTGGGTGTGGTCACTGCGGGTGGCAGGCGGCAGCGGGTCGGGATCCCGGCTCTTGCTCCTGGCACACCTCGCGGACCGGGAGGGGTGTGGAGGGTGCGGCTGCTCTCCTTACATCTGACTGACTCTCTGCTTCAGCGCCTGGACCTCCCTCTCGATTTCAGGGGGGAGGTCCGCGTTCACTTGCTCCTCCAGGTAGGCCTGAATGTCCTCCGCCTCCTTCTCCCAGAACTCCCGGGAGATGTCGAAGAGCTCCTTCGTGTTGACGTTCCCCAGGCCTCTCAGATTCAGGGCCTCCTCCGTGGGGATGTAGCCGATGGCCGTGAGCTTGGCGCCGCCTTTCCCGTTGATCCGGTTGAACATCCACTCCAGCACCCGGGAGTTCTCTCCAAACCCGGGCCAGAGGAACTTGCCGTCCTTGTCCTTCCGGAACCAGTTGACGTGGAAGATCTTGGGCAGCTTGGCCGCGGGGCGCTGGGCCATGCTGAGCCAGTGGGCCAGGTACTTGCCAAAGTTGTAGCCAAAGAAGGGCCGCATGGCAAAGGGGTCGTGCATGATGACTTTGCCTGTTAACACAGAGGGGAGGGGCCCTGTCGGTCAGTGAGGCCCCCATAGGACAGTGCTGATGGCTGACATCAGCAGGCTCAGCTCCTCTCTCCACACGGAGAGAGGCAGAGACACAGACACAGAGGCAGAGAGACAGAGACAGAGAGAGACGCAGAGACATAGAAACAGACAAAGACAGACAGAAACAGGAGAGACACAGAGACATAGAAACAAACACAGGAGAGAGAGACATAGAGACAGAGGAACACAGAGACAGGAAGAGAGACACAGAGACGGGAGAGAGCGCGCCGACCCTGTCCCTGTGGCTGCAGATTTTGACTTGGATTTACCTTTGTGCTCGGCGGCCGCCGTGGCCTCGGACCTCATGGCCGCCCCCACAAACACTCCATGCTGCCAGCTGAGAGCTTCATAGACGAGAGGGACACCTGTAGCAGGAAAGAAAAGATGTCCCTTCAACGCTTTGACACTCAGACCCTCCGGCCGGCACTGTCGTCTCACAAATGGAAAGAAGGCAGAGCAGCATCTTCCTTATTCCCCTCACGGTGTGTTCCCAGAGCTGCAGCGCCACCACCGAGGCCCACAACCAAAGGAGACTGATAAAGCTCTGTTAGGTTGAGGGTCCTGAAAGCCTCTAGTGGCCAGAGGGGCTTCTACCTTTGGGCTTGCCAGTCATCCCAGATGCTGGGAAAGCAAGCTGGCCTCGCGGGCACCCTCTGACACGGCCATGGGAAAGGAGTGATTCCACAGACCCGCCCAGCCGGGTGCAGGGAGCCTCACCAGCAGGTCGGCGCCCTCCAAAGATGATGCCCTCGATGGGCACGCCCTCCGGAGCCTCCCAGGCAGGGTCGATGATGGGGCACTGGCTGGCGGGGGTGCAGAACCGCGAGTTGGGGTGGGCACAAGGTTCCCCTACAACAGGCAGAGAGGAGAGGCCCCTGAGTGTCCAGAACAAACACCGAGCACCCAGGGTTGGGGGGCGGCGGGGCCTCCAGCGGGCTCACCGTCCTCGGGAGTCCAGTCCTTGTTCTTCCACGAGGTGACCTTGACCCCAGCGGCCAGCGGCTGGTCGATGCCCTCCCAGTAGACGCCGCCGTCACTGGTCTCGGCCACGTTGGTGAAGATGGTGTTCCTCTGGATGGTCTTGATGGCGTTGGGGTTGGTCTTCACAGAGGTTCCAGGAGCAACACCAAAAAATCCGTTTTCTGGGTTGATGGCCCTTAAGTTACCTGGAGAGTTTTAAACCCGAGACGTCAACGTGAGCGCCCAGCAATGCATACCTGAGCTCTGAAACCTTGCCAGGCTCGTTTTTGCACCAAACTCTCGAATCTTTTTTCCCCTCCTCCTTAGAATGTATTTTTCTTTTCCCACCCAAGCAATTATATTTACAACGCTCTCCTCCCCCTCAGTTTTCCATCAATCCTATTTTAACATATGTATTCCATAAACAAGCAGCCACAGAGGCTCCCATTTCAACCCAGATTTGATAGTAAGTGAAAGACTGCTTATAGAGAATACATATTTCTAAGACTTTGCAAGATCTGAAATCACTAAATTAAAAATCTGGACCGTGTGAGCTCAGGGGCCCTTGGCATGTTTGAAAAGCAAAAGTCCACTGTGAGCAACAGGTGGGCCTGAGAGTCACCTTGCTGGTCAAACTTCATCCAGGCGATGTCGTCGCCCACACACTCGATCTTCCAGCCCGGGAGGCTGGGGTTCATCATGGCCAGGTTGGTCTTCCCGCAGGCGCTGGGGAACGCAGCCGCGAAGTACTTCTTCTGGCCCTGGGGGCTGGTTATGCCCAGGATCTGCAGAGACAACGTTCCTCCTGATGCTTTTCCTTCCTTTGCTTCCCAGCCCATGCTTCAGCCTCAGCCTCGGGGTGTGCCTAGAAGCCCCCGAAGGGCGGGACCCCAGCTTCTATCTCTTCAAGTTTCCAAACAAATATTTTGAATAATGGCGCCTACGGGCCTGGCTGTGTTTGGCGTCCTTCAAAAGGAGCAGCCATGAGTCATTCATAACTATTGATGGCATTTCCGAATCTGTCTGGCCTGGGTGTCCTGGGCCTGGCCTGGTGGGCACTGGAAGGCCACCTGTATTGGCCAGCACCCGCCCCTGTGCCGACCTCTGCCCCGACCTGCTCACTCAGAATTCCCTGCATCTTACCAGCATGTGCTCGGCCAGCCACCCCTCCTCCTTGGCCAGCCGGCTGGCCATCCTGAGTGCGAAGCACTTCTTCCCCAGCAGCGAGTTGCCGCCGTAGCCGCTCCCGAAGGAGATGATCTCCCTGCGGTCGGGCAGGTGGGCGATGAGCGTCTGCTCTGGGTTGCAGGCCCAGTTGTTCACCAGCGGCTCTGCGGAGGACACAGCGCGTCAGGTCAGCGTGGCCCCACCCGCCGAGGGCCCGGAGGACGCGCGGGGGTTTAAGGCTAGGCTTACGTTGAGAAATTCTAGCTTTTGGTTTTGAAACAATGTGCTTACTTTTTAAAGGCAAGGGGCACCCCACGGAATGGAGGCACTTGACGAATTCCCCGTCACCCAGAGCCTCCAGGACGGGCGTCCCCATTCTCGTCATGATGCGCATGCTGGCCACCACGTAGGGCGAGTCCGTCAGCTCGATGCCCACCTTGGCCAGAGGTGAGCCCAGGGGCCCCATGCTGAAGGGGATGACGTACATGGTGCGACCTGCGGGCGGGGGGAGCCGTGAGAGAGCGCCTCGGACTCATAACAACCAACACTCGTTTCCTCCAATCACCTCACTCCCTGCCCGCCACCGGCTCCCCAGTCCACGAGAGTCCACTGGAAAGTGGAGAGAATCCCCAAAACAAAGGCATTTTCATAAACGTGCAATTGGGTTCCACCATGCATGGAAACCGTTTTCCTGTTCCTCGGAGACAGTTTGTAAATCGAATCCTAAGATGCACGTTTTCAAGACGTTGCCAATCTCACATATGGAATTTAAAGATCTCCGAGGCCACGGGAGTTTCCATGACGGTTAAAGTGACCGTTCGGACAGACATCATAATAAAAGGCTTGCGGATATTTTGCCCCTCAAATAAGTGCTTCGCCTACCTTTCATGCACCCCGGAAATCGGGCGTTGAATGCTTTCTCAAAGTCCCCCTCCGACATCCAGCGGCCCAGCTGGCTGATGCCGCTTTTGGGGATGGGCACTGTGTCTCTTTGCTCTCGGGTGACGATGACCGTCTTGCTTTCGATTCTGGCCACGTCCCTGGGGTCCGTGAGAGCCAACCAGCTGCAAAAACAATAACACAGGTGAGGGGCGGAGGGGAAGTGCAGCCATGTTGAATGCGTCTGTGTGCATCCTGTAGGAACGGACCCGCTGACTCATCCTCATGTCCTCCCTGCCCCGAGCAGGTGCCAAGCACTGGCGACGTTCTGCAGATGTGGCAGCCACACCAGCTGGCAGGGTCAAGGAGCCATTTGCTAGACTGTGAGCCAGTCTGGGCGGACAGGGGCGGTCGACTTCTGTTTTTACCCGGTGTCTAATTTGCAAAGAGCATTTGCTTGCCTATGCCAGCTCATTGAAGACTGGGGCACTACGAGTGTCATTAAGTTAAAGCCTATATGGTTCTGGCCATTACATAATTTTTCAAAGGCCTGCAAACCCCTCACCCCTCGCTCTTCATCCACCTCTTTCCACCTTGGGGGGGGGGGGGGGCTGGGGCGCACTCACCAGTTGTCGTACTTCTTCAGCCTCTTGATGGTGCCCTGCTCCTCCATCTCGCGCAGCAGCTGCTGGTTCTCCTCCTCGGAGCCATTGCAGATGTGGATGCATTCGGGCTGGCACAGGCTGGCGTTGGTCTCCACGAACTCGCGCACTGCCTGGGGCAGGCTGTCCAGGGTGCCCTGGACGACCTTGGCAGAGTAGTTGAGGCCGTTGGGGAGCTGAGGAGGCATTTCTGCAGAGTC